>NC_134206.1:120662144-120965174 GCF_965140235.1 Caretta caretta | reverse complement strand
TCTGTAGCACTTAGCGCATGGCAGCTTAATGCTTATGCCTGCTGTTGCACTCACTCCTGTGCCTGCCCTGTTCCCAGCCTTCTTCCAGCCTTGGTTCAGCACTCCTCAGTTTCTGACTCCTGACTCCAGCTCTGACCCTTGGCTCTGACTCCTGGTTCCTGATTCCAGGTCCAATTCTTGGATCTTGACTTCTGCTCCAGATACTAGGCCAGACCACCACTGCTCCGACCACTAGCACTGACTGCCCAGGACTTGGTCAGAGACACAGAGAAGCCTTTAACTCCCTTCTCTATGCAATAAGTTTCTATGAGATTTGTGTAACTGATGACATTGTCTGTGTAGAGCAGTGGTTCTTAACCTTTACTGCAGCCTGCACCCCTTTGGTTCTCAAAATACGTTCTCGTACCCTTTATCAAAAATCAAAGTATGTTCTCGCATTGTTGAAGTAGGTCAGTTCTTTAAACCTAGATATATTTTTGTTTGTATATTACAGTAATAGTTTAAAAATGTATAATGTTAATAAATACATGGGTTTGATGAAATAGTTGTACTTACGTGCCTGTGCTTAATTTGTATTTTCGATGATTTACCTTCTAAAAAAATCTGGCATGTCTTGCACCTCCAGAAAGGGCATCTTGCACCCCCAGGGGGAGCATGCACCCCAAGTTAAGAACCACTGATGTAGAGGCTTCAGGTGTGCAGAATACCTCATTTTCTCCTTTCCCCCTTGAGATTAGTGCCATTCCCATCCCTGCTATAGTGTGACTGTATCTCTAGTGAACAGCAAGAACGAAAGACTGTAGAGTCTCAAGGTGGCCCGGGCATCATTAGACAACAATAAGAAACAAAAAATGAAAAGTATGACACCAATAACTCCAAAGTATATTATTACTAGATAAAAGGCCATGCTGTCATGTGGGTGTAAAGTGCAAAAAGGCCTAAATGGCTGAGAACTTAAAAATTGAACAATAATAGGCTGTGAACTGCAGTGATGATTTAACCTGGTGATATTCTAAACAAAAAAACTCCCAACCATCCTTGTAGCTGTTTCCATCACTTCCCCCTGACTCAACAGACACAATACATGCCTCAGAATGACAAGGTACTAACCTGGGATTAGGGCCCCTTTGGGCTCCAGAATCTTTTCCAGTTTCTAAAAATTATGTGATTTCAAGAAATTCAACCTTAACAAGAGGGGTTAAAAATGCTGTTGTGGTGGGGATGATTAAGGTATGGGTATGGTCATATTCAATTTTTCACTCTAATCTTGCCCAGGTCAGCAGTGAATGAAAGTCATTGCTAGTGAAAGTCATTGCTGTTCAGTGACCCACTTTATGTGACATGACTGATGGTCTCAGATCAGCTCCTAGAAGAGAAGATGATCACACGTGGCTCCTTATTGATAGTCTTAGCATATAAAGCCATGGAATTGTCTGAATGTGCATATAGACCGAATTTCCCTTTGCATTGTTTATGCCTGGGCTCTACTACATATCCCAGGGCTAAATACTCTCATATTGACATTACACCTAGCATCCCCCTGTATTTCAAATTTGCATTACAAATTTTCAAATGTGAATTTTTTTTTACTGGCATGACAAAATTTTCACACATTTCAAAAGGAATACAAGCTCCTGCACTACATCATGTAGTTGCCTCACCAACAGTGTTATCCGGGGGTGGGGGGGGGGGGTTTAATTCCCTTGCTGTTCGCCTTTTATTGCTCACATACCCACAGAGTACCATGCCATGCAGTCAGAGGGGAGGGACAATTTGCTCCCGTGCAATGCCCTGTGGACCTATTAATGTCCCCGCACCAGGGGCAGGACCCACATGTTCAGCACCTTGTCAGGCAGATCAGGGCAGCACCCTCCAGCCGCATTTAAAGCAGGAGGGGGACAATAGACTGAGGTGGGAAAGAGACAAAATCAAGGGGAAATAGCTCCTTCTTTGTAGGAAACGGCCTCCCCCAAGCCTGTAGGGGTCTCTGCAGCTGAACCTCCCCCCACTCATTGATCCACCCTCCCCTCCCCTCAGGCTGCCGCGGGCAGGGCGGGAGGCGGGGTAGAGAATGTACCCAGGCACCATAGAGAGTAGCCAGCAGCAGGGACGGAGCGTCGAGCTGCACGGCGGACAGGAGTGCGCTTCCCGCCGCCATCTTGACGCCGGGCACGAAGGCCCTCCCTCGGCTAGTTTCATAGCACACACCCTCCGCTCTGTGGCGTCGAAAGGGGCTGGAGTTTCACCGCCAATCATTTCACGCCAGAGGGAGGAGTAGGCGGTTTCCGGCCGCACGGGCCGCTCCGCACAGTGTCGCGCTTCCCCTGCCCTCACCTAAGATGGCGACTCCCCCCTCCAACCCTCCCTCGCGCGGCGGGGGCGGAGCCGGGCCCGCCCCCTGCCTGCCTGGGTGGGAGGGGGTGTTGTGTGTGTGTGCGTGCGGCAGGCGCCCGCCAGCCCCGGCCGTGACTGACACTCACACGCGCCCCGGCACGCAGCGAGCCCGGAGCCCCGTTCGCAGGGCCCCGCCGACACACCGACCTCGCGGCAGCAGCAGCGCCATGACGGCCAGGCGGGAGGTAGCGGCGGCGGCGGCCCGCGGCCCCGGCTCTGGCTCTGCCCGCCGGGCGCCCGGGGCCCCCCGGCTCGGAGCGGTGCTGCGGCTTCTGCTCGCGCTGATCGCGCACACGGCCCGGGCCGAGCAGGAAGGTGAGAGGCGCCCCCGCGCCGGCTCCCGGGCTCCGCCGTTACCGTTTGGGGCCTGGCCGCAGAGCGGGGCCCCGATCCTGGCAGCCTGCGCCGGGCCCAGGCTGGGGAGGGTCCCCCGGGGCGGTTGCTCAGGGGTTTGCTGGGACCCGGAGCGCTCCAGCCGCGGGCGGCAGCTGAGCCGGGGAAGCGGCTCCCGTCCCCCCTGGTGCCTGGGCCGCTGCCACCCTCGGCCGGGCCCCTGTGCGGGTGGGGGTGTCCCTTCGCAGCGCCTCGCTTCTCCTCCCGGCCGCTGCCAGCTCACAGGCTGGGGCTGGTCTCCCTGCCGCCCTTCCCGGACTGTCACTGCCGGTCTGACGCGCCCCGCTTCGGCCCGGGGGTCAGGCCAAGGCCAGGGCCCGGGCCGGGGGTCCGGGTGGGTGGGGGGGTGAGAAGCAGGGGTCAGGGCTGGCCGTTGAGGCTTGTCCGCAAGCTTTCGGGAGGCCGTTGACATTGAGGTGAACTTGTGAATGGGCTTCACCTCGGGACTTTCCCCTGAGGCAGTGGCAGGGGGAAGCTGGTGCCGCCTGGTAAAACACCTTCCCTTGCGGGCGCTTCCCCATGCTTCAGTTCGAAGGCAGCTGCCCATTATCAGACGCTTTTGCACAGATTACCCCCCCCCCCAACTGCTCCGCTAAGAGATTGACATCCACCCGTCCCCCAGAACTTTTGGCAGGCTGAACCTAGTCACTGTGTAGGATAGAGGGTATTTTTTGTTTGAGTTTGGTGAAATTCAGGAAAAGGCTTTTAAATTTGGTGTTTTGAAAACTCCTATACCACTTTTTTTTTTTGGCTCATTTTATTTCTAATATGGGTTGACCCGAAGTGCTATGTTTGTTTTGTTGGAGTTGCTGAGCTGTGCCTTCTCGTATGGTGGAGAGGACTAATGGAATAGGTAAAAAGGTAGTTGTCTTTAAGTGTCTGAAAAGTAACATTTAAATATCCGTGTTACTGTTTATATATAAACTGACATTGTGATGGCTTAGATGCTGAAGCAGTTCCTGGGTTAAGCAAGAAGTGGAGGTACACATACTGTACAAGGGATAGGGCAGAAATATGTCAGAATAGAAGCCCAGAAAGAGGGAGACTGGTAGAGAATTGGGAAGTACAAGCAGGTTGGGGGAACCCAGACAGGTGGCCTAGAGCCATAGTCTCCAGTTTTGAAGTGAGGAGAGAGCAGCATAGGTGTTTCTGCTGGAGAAATGGGGGATGGGACCCCAGTGTCATATACACAGAGATCAGCATATGTTTAGCTACACTTCCATTTCTAATCAAAGAATCAATTCTAATAATTACCTAATCATTTGTTTTTGTAGATTTTAAGGTGGCAGTGTTGATATGGCATGATAGTGACAGAATCACAGCAGAGAGCTGTCTGGATCCCTAGTGTTTGGGTTTAAAAAAAAAAAAGTGTAAGGAATGTAACATTTGAGTGTGGGGTGTTCATAGACCCAGCAGTCATAACTATGGTGTCTTCTCAGTCATTGGGTAGTTCAAATGTAGACACTTCCAAAATGTGGTTATTTCCGTGCCCGGTGTTTGGTTATAATCATTCTGGTGTTTTTTTGCTCACCTGTATCTAGACAGCTCTTAATTGAAATAATCTCCGAATGCGATACCACTGATCTGTGCCCTAGAGTTAGTGCCACCTTAAGACCACTATTTTATGTTGACTCTTTAGGAGGGCTGATAACCCTCAGTGTTTGAGCAATTCCGTATTGACATTCTTTAAGAAATAAATGCAGTCTGAGACTCAAGACCAAAGTTTGAGCAGGTGCAACTGAGTTCTTTCAAGAAAGTAGTATAACTGCATCAATAGTTAAACTGACAAGCACGTTTAACTTATGCCTATAAATGTACCCTAGCAATACTTCAGTCATCTCCACAGAGTGAATTTGACATCCATGCTCTCTAGAAGACTCCTTTTTGTTGTTTGCTTTTTTGCATGTCGCCTGGATTGGAAGCCCTGGATAAAGTGAACAATGAAGCTTTAAGGTTTACCTACCAAGAAAAACTCCTGGATACAGGACCTCTATCATATTTATGGGAATAAGCTATACTGCTACAAACACCTTTATACAGTTATAAACAGTGTCTGTAGTATCAGGTCATACTGCTTTAACTAGATTAGTTTCTAAACAAAACTAGTTATACTGATACAAAAATTGTGTAGCCCAGCCTTAAAGTGGATAGAAGTCCATATCCAGACTGAAACTGACTGATATCTGTCATTGTCATTACTACCCATATGGTTCTGAAGAACATCAGGGAGACTTTTCAGAATGCTGTTAATCTTTTCTTTCTTTTTTTTAATTGTTGTTGTTTGGGGAAGTAGCAGAGGGACTGGAATTGGTCAGCTGAGTAAGAAAATACTGAATTCACTCAGTTTGAAGATTCTGTCATCAGCCATAAGGACAAAAAACTTAAATTTAACTACTCTTCTTTAAAATTTTGCAGCTATCTGTAGTTCAGGCTTTCCTTTCTTATTGTTGTGAAAGTGTCCTACTCTACTGTCAAATGGCGATTTCAAGATCGTTTGATATCTTCCAGTTTTTTGGTTACTAACCAGTCAAGGTCTAAAACTTGGCAAGGCATAGAAGTGGTACTAGTCCTTGCTTTCAATATAAGTCCGTGCCTGATGGAAGTTTATCTAAGTCTGAGCCAGGCCACGTTCAGGAAGAGTTTTAGTGTTGCTTTCTAGCAGTTGATTTGGAACCTCTGCCATTCAGCGTATTGACAGCATTTTCCTCACCTTCAACTTGTACAGTTGTTTTGTATTTGTTCTCTTTGTATTCAATATATAACTTTTATACAAAAGCTGACCCTGGAAAACAACTTTCCAGAATAATGCAGCACAAAATCCCTGCTTTGCAACTGACTAATGGGCACCTGACTACTCAGTTACTTTAGATAAGCTATTACCAGCAGGAGCGTGGGGTGGGAGGAGGTATTTTTTCATGCTTTTTGTGTGTATATAATAAGATCTTCTACACTTTCCACAGCATATATCCGATGAAGTGAGCTGTAGCTCACGAAAGCTTATGCTCAAATAAATTGGTTAGTCTCTAAGGTGCCACAAGTACTCCTTTTCTTTTAACTTCCGATAGTTGTCTTTCCTGCCATTTCATAAGACTGGAGCAGAGAGAGCATGACTGTTAGGTAGCTGACAGGTTTCAGAGTAACAGCCGTGTTAGTCTGTATTCGCAAAAAGAAAAGGAGTACTTGTGGCACCTTAGACACTAACCAATTTATTTGAGCATAAGCTTTCGTGAGGTACAGCTCACTTCATCGGACGCATACTGTGGAAAATACAGAAGATGTTCTTATACATACAAACCATGAAAAAATGGGTGTTTACCACTACACAAGGTTTTCTCTCCCCCCCACCCCACTCTCCTGCTGGTAATAGCTTATCTAAAGTGATCGCTCTCCTTACAATGTGTATGATGATCAAGGTGGGCCATTTCCAGCACAAATCCAGGTTTTCTCTCCCCCCCCGCTCTTTTTCCCCCCCCACACAAACCCACTCTCCTGTTGGTAATAGCTTATTTAGTCCCTGAAAGTGTATCTCTTAAAGATGCTCTTTAGTGCTCACATTGGAACAGCTTTTATTTAAACAAACCTAACAACTGACAAGTCAACATGAGCAAATAATACCTTTGCATGTTTGACTTACTCTTCTAAAGTCCTTGATATTTATCTTTGAAAGATAGCAACTGGACATAAATGGAAGTTAAGATTACCATTAAAGATAGAAAAGATGGTCTGTACTGGGACCCAGAAAATCCTCTTCTGTTTTCAGTCCTGCTGAAGACTTCCCATGTGAAGTTGGGTGAGTCACTTTCTCTCTACGCTTTTGCTAACATCTATAAAAGGAGGAGAGTAATACTTCCTTACATCATAGGAGTATCATAAACATAAATTCATTAATATTAGTGAGGTGCTCAGATACTACAGTGATGAGTACCACAGAGAAAAAGCCTCTACAATGTTTAAAAAAAAATACTAAAACATTTTCATTCCTTTTTTTGTTATTTCTCGTATGCTGCTTTCAAAATTAATGTAAGGCACAATAAAATAAACTTACTTTAACACTAAAGTTGTGACCCTGATAGTCCAAAATATAATCTGGTATAGCAAACTCAACATTGAACTCAAAGGATGCTTATTCTGTTACACTGAATTAGCACACCAAAATAATAAACAACATGAGGCAAACAACTGTTAGTGAAGCAGAGTGGTACATTTTTTACCCTGTCACTGAGAAATTATAGATAATTGGAAAGCTAAGTGGTTTGTGCTACATCTTGCTGTTTTAATGTATGATGAAAGTTAAGAACTGTCAGCCAAGGAAGTTTGTCATTTCTATTTGTATCAATAAGAAAGGAATAGTAAGTGGTTAGGTCATGGTTGTCATTTATCGTTACTGGTTCTGTTAACCCATATTCTTTCGTTGTTAGCCCAATTAAATATGGTAGACAGTGTAGTCATAAGAATAGCCATACTGGATCAGACCAATGGTCCATCTGGCCCAATATTCTGTCTTCTGACAGTGGCCAAGGCCGGGTGTTCAGAAGGAATGAACAGGTAATGATCAAGTGATCCATCCATTGTCGCCCATTCCCAGCTTCTGGCAACAGTGGCTGGGGACACTTCCAAGCATGATTTTGCATACCTGCCCATCCTGGCTAATTGCCGTTGATTGACCTATCTTCCATGAACTTACCTCGTTATTTTTTGAACCCTATGATAGTCTTGCCCTTCACAACATCCTCTGGTAAAAAGTTCCACAGGTTGACTGTGCGTTGTGTGAAGGAATACTACTATTTCTTTTCTTTTTTTTTTAACCTGCTGCCTATTAATTTCATTTGGTGACCCCTAGTTCTTGTGTTATGTGAAGGAGTAAATAACACTTCCTTATTTGCTTTCTCCGTACCAGTCATGATTTTACAGACCTCTGTCATATCCCCTCTTAGTCATCTCTTTTTCCAGGCTGAAAAGTCCCAGTCTTATTAATCTTTCCTCATATGGAAGCTGTTCCATATCCCTAGTCATTTCTGTTGCCCTTTTCCATACCTTTTCCAATATTCAACATAGTCTAGTGGATAGGGAGTCAGGAGCCCTGGATTCTACTCCCAGCTGACATGATGTGTAGCGTTTGGAAAGTCATTTCACTTAGATATCTGTTTCTCCTTCCATCTTTTGTCTTCTATGTATAGGCCCCAAGCCTGCAATTCTTTGCATGCAGGCAGACTGCTGTGCTCATGGAGCACCATTAAAGTCAACAAATTGCAAGTTCTGGGCCTTAGGCTGTAAGTTCTTCCGGGAAGTCTTTCATTATTATGTTTGTATAGTGCAGTGGTTCCCAAACTGGGGTTCGTGAAATGTTACAGGGGGTTCTCGGGGGGGGGGGGGGGGAATTCCCTAATGGTGGACAGAGCTGTCCCTAGGCACCCCAGGCAGCACGGCGCCAGCAGCCCGGAGCCCCTGGACTTCCAAGAGCTAAGCCGATCAAAGCAAGCGTATCTATCACATCGAGGAGATTTAAACTTCAAGACTCCTTATAAGAAATGGAAAGGAAGGTGGATATTTTTTGCTGTTTTTAAAATTAAATGGACAGCTAGTATTGTTTTTAAAATTATTATGGCGAACAAGTTTAAGCTTTGTTGTAACGTGCGTTGTTTGCCTGGACTGCTCAAGACCTGAATGCTTGTGTAGGAGGAACTCTTCGAGTTGGCTTCTTAAATACCTTCATGCTGTTTCACATCTGATACTCCTTGATGAAACATAGGAGCCTTGTCTTATAACAGGCTTATTCAAAGTGATACAAGCTATGAAAGTGAGATCTTGGAAGAGTGTTGCTGTTTTCATAATGTAATAAAAATACTGTAATGATAGATAATTAATAATAAATTGTGTGTAATAAGCATGTCATAAACAAATTTTATATTTTCAAGATCACTGCTTTTATAATTTATACTCGGGTAAAGGAGAAAATCCCTGGAAATATTCATTTTTAGGAGGGGGTTTGGAAGACTTGACGTTTTCTGTGAAAGGGGTTCACAGGTTGTTAAAGTTTGGGAACCACTGGTATAGTGCCTAGCAAAGGTCCCAAACTGTGCTCAAGCCTGTATGTGGTGTTGTAATACAGTTAATATATATTGATGTTTTTAGTTTTAATCAACATGACGTCCAAGTCATCAGTATTGCAATATTTTTGAATTATCTGCATTGAGCCATTTGGATAACTTTAATTAAGGTATTGGCTGAATGCAGTACAATTTCATATAAAAGTTCATGTTGGGTATCTATTGTACAACATATTTGGCTAACTTTTAAAGTGCAGTTCTGCTTCAAAACATGACTTGGCTTTTGGTTCCATATTTGTGTTCTCTCAGTGATTCCCAGATGAGATCCACTTAGTTTACAAGTACAAAGATTACGTTTCCTACTATAAGCTCTGCAACTCAGTCTGGAATCTGAAAACGAAAGATGGGCTTTTGTGGACAGGCAGGCGAGATTGGGAGGGGAATGAATCATGATATTCAAAATATTATAATATATATTCAAATATTATCAGATTTAGCAATTCCTTCCTTGGTACAAATCATCATCCTTACAGAAATCATGAATTTTGAGGAGAATTGAATCCACCTCTTGTACAGCCCAGGTGAGTACCCTAACCGTTGGAGTAACAGTTATAAGAGAGGCATACCACCCCTCCCTTCTTCAGTGTTTCATGTGGATGGGTGGGGGGAGGATTAGCACCTAACTCTTTAAGGAATTCAGGAAAAGATTTAGAACTGTGAATTCTAAGCAGAGATTGGTGTCTCCCTCTGGCTTATATCTCAGTGCCTAACTGACTTGAAGGATAGGACTTAAGACTCACCGCCTTCTAGTCATTTTCTACTGGCTAGCTCCACGTGCAATGGACTGGCTTTTGTGGATTCAGTTTTTAAGCACCTAACTCTCCCCAAACATTGTGTTAGGGAGCCAGGTAGGTGTCAAACTTGGGGCTGTGGATTCCACTGGGTGGCAAATCACCTAGAAGCTAGATGTGGCAATGCCTAAGTTCCTTTGGTGGATCTAGCCCTTAGATCCTCATTTGATGCTTCAGACACTACAGAAACGACAGTGGTTTCAGCTATCACAGTAGGTCAAGATGCATGGCTTAGGCTACATCTACACTAGCACTTTTGTCAGTATAACTTATGTCACTAACGGGTGTGAAAAAACACACCCCTGAGCAACATAAGTTACACTGACAGCACTGTCTACACCACTGCTTCTATGTTAACTGGAGACACTCTCCTGCTGACATAGCTACCGCTGCTCACTGGGCGTGGGTTTAATTATGTTGACAGAGAGCGCTCTTCGCATGAGCATAGAGTGGCTACCTGGGAGATACTACAGCTGCATTGGTGCAGCTGAGCTGCTTTAAGGTCTGTAGTATAGACATGGCCTTAGATGATCTCATCTTCCACCTGAAACCAGAGCACATGTGGAAAAACTTTCATTCATAGATGATGGCTTGCTCAGTGCAAGGACTGATAGTCCTGGAGAAGATTAGATGCTAGATGAGCAGCTAGATTGCTAGGGGATTATTAACCCTCAAGGAGACAGTTTGGAGCTCTTGTCTTTAATTATTGTAGACAGCAATACACTTCATCATCAGTTTGTATTTCATTCAGAGATGCTTTTGCACAAACAACTTCCAGTTCAACAGCAGTGGAGGCAAAAGAGCTTCAAGCAAATAAAGGACAAATAAATCATACCCTTTTCTTCTGTGTCAGGTTTTAGACCACAGTTTTGATATGAGGTTCCGGAACTGCAAATTAATCTTAAACTATTCGCCCTCCTCCTTCCACACCTTTGAGCATCAATTTTCTCACTCCAGTAACTCTGGTTTCATCCATAAAGACAAGTGGATCCAGGAAGTAGTACATATAATTTGACACCATACCACCCCTTCCCTATCTCATCAGGAATCCGCTCACAAGAACATACTAAAAGCAGAGGTTCACTTGTTCGTAGAAGTAGGGGTCATACAGGAAGTTCTAAGGGAATTCAGGGGAAAGGGATTCTTTGGAATCAGAAATTATCTGAAAGCATCTTCAACCTGAGAGCGCATATCTCCTTCGTGAAAAAGTTCAAATTGTGCATGCTGACTCTACCATTAATAATTCCCTCCCTACCCACCCAAGTTTGTTTTGAGCTTTCTGTTTGAAAAAGGATGCATATTTCCCACATCTTTCTGGCTTTCACATTGCAAATACCTTCATTTCTTTGTGGGGAGGAATAGGGAGGGAGGAAGATCACTATCTGTATAGAATCCTTACATTTGACCCTTTTATCACCCCTTGTATGTTTACAAAATACTTAATTGTGGTGGCAGCACATCTAAGAGAGGGTGTACATGTATCACTTAGTTACGTGACACACACATTAAGGGATCATAAGAGAGCTTGTCCAGTGATACGACTTGCACCTGCTTCCATTGGGAGAAACTGGGACTTAGAATAAATTGGGGGAAAAAATCATGCTTCCTACTCAAAGAATTCCCTTCATTAGGGAAGATCTGAATTCACAAGCAGGCAGAGCCTTCCTACCAGAAGAAAGATTCCTGAAAATTCAGTTAGCTATACTCAGGCATCAAGACTTCTTACCAGATAGTAATGTTGTTCTTCAGACTGATGGGGCTCACAATCTCAGTTACACTTACAAATCCCATCTATGCTTGTCTCAAGATGAGAGTTCTGTAGCAATGGTTAGCAAAACATGATCTCTGAAGCTCAGACAACATGTTCTCAAAGTTGACTCTCCCAAGAGAAGGGTTGCAGTGTCCTGAAAGAGAGAGAGAGCATCAATCCCCTGTTTTATCTACAGGTATCGCCTTCAGAGCCTCCAACTTTGGGAGGAGAGCCTATTTCAACAAATTACTAATTCATTGTCATCGGGCTGTGTGGGGAAAAAATACATACTAATAATGAGGGCAATTTACTGCGCTCTCAAAGTTTTCCTTCCTTACTTGTAAACAAGTAGAGGAGGTCATTCCACTCAGCTGTGCAGAGAAGCAGTAGCACCGTGGAATTGGTGTATCATCACACTTTACCACATATCTCTACATCAGGTGGGCAAAAGCAACAACCTGGCAGGTCAAATGAGCTGGAGCAGACGAGAACAGCATGAATGGTCTGTAAACACACCACCAGATGACATCTTTGCATGTCTGTGGGTTATCTGTAAATAGATCTGTTTGCAGCAAAGCACAATGCCAAGTGCCCAGTGTTCTGCTTGAGAGCAGGAGAGCATTCCTTTTAGGATGCATTTCTACTCAACTGGTTTCCTCTCATCCAAAAAGTAACACAGAAGATAAAGCAAGACACAGTCAATAATAATATGGTTATGACAGTGGTTTCCAGGCTTCCTTCATCTCTCCAGAGGAGTATATTTATTTATTTATTTACTTGTATTACTGTAGCACCTAGGAGCCCCAGTCATGAACCAGGACCTCATTGTTCTAGGTGCTGTACAAACACAGAACAAAAAGACTGTCTTTTCTCCCTATCACCTGTTGTCTCAGAACAGCCAGATTTATCACTGCAATCTTCCATTCAGTACACCTGATAGCATGGGCCATAGGACGTCTCTAGATCTGTTAGTTCGGTTGCCACGTCTTGATATATTTCCTGAAACAATCAACTCACAAAGTCTACGAAGTGAAAAAGGCTTACAGTTTGGGCATCCAATAACATAGTCCCAGCTTCAGCTCCAATCCAGTCTCTGTGTGCGTTGCTTGGAACTTTCTGATATCTGCTTATTGTCTGTGAAAATTCATTTAGCTGTCATATGTGCTTACCACATACTCATTGATAACAGAACTGTATTTACTCATGGCACAGTAAAGAGATTTATGAAAGGTCTAGTAAGCATCTATCCTCTAGTCAAAGGTTCAGCTCCATCATGGGAACTTAATTTAGTGCTTACTCAATTTATGGAGCTGCCCTTTGAGCCTCTGAATGTTCACTGTTTGTCTATCAATCAAAACAGCATTTATAATAGCCATAGCATCTGCCAGAAGAGTACGCAAACTGCATGCTGATGACTGATGTGACCTTCACAGTTTTCCGCAAAGCCAAAGTTGTTCTCCATCCCCATCCTAAATTCTTTCCCAAAGTAATAATTGATTTCCATCTCAGCCAATCATTTATCTAACAATATTCCTTCCCAAACATCATGTAAACATCCACATACCAGATACTAAAAGCTTTCTACCTAAATAGAATCAAAGCATTTTAAAAAGTCACAAAATCTTATGCACAAAATAAAAGGCAGACCATTTCTTCAAAAACTATCTAAGTGGGTTATGCTGTGCATTGAACAGAGCTACAAATTGGCCTCTGTTCCTCTCCCTTTCCAGATAGGGGTTAGAGCCCATTCCACAAGGGAAAAAATGGCCTCTGTGACATGGCTTAAGCATATTCCTGTTGTGGAAATCTGCAGAGCTACAGGATGGAGCTCTAGCCATGTGTTTACAAAATGCTATGCACTAGACCAGAGATTGGCAATCTTTGGCCCGCGGCCCGCCAGGGTAAGCCCCGTGGCGGGCCAGGCCGGTTTGTTTACCTGCCACGTCTGCGGTTCGCCGCTCCAAGTCAACAGGGGCTGCGGGAAGCGGTAGCCAGCACATCCCTCAGCCTGTGTCACTTCCCGGAGCCCCCATTGCCCTGGAGCGGCGAACCGCGGCCAAGGGAGCTGCAATCAGCCGAATCTGCGGACGCGGCAGGTAAACAAACCGGCCCGGCCTGCCAGGGGGCTTGGCCCGGCCTGCCAGGGGGCTTACCCTGGCGGGCTGCGGGCCAAAGGTTGCCAATCTCTGCAGCAGACCTAGCATTCTGATCAGATGTTCTGTTTAGTAGAGCATTACTTCTGTCATTGTTTATTTAGAACTCCTTGTCTCCACCTTCCTTGCATGACAGTACTGTTGATCAAACTGTCCCATAAGTGGAAATGTACAGAGGCCACTTAAGAAGAAATGAAGATTATTCACCTGTAACTGGACTTCTTTGAGATGGACTTTGCATATTCACACTTCCTGCCTACCTTCTCCTCTTCCTCAGAGTCCTAATTATAGTCTTGGATCTGAGAAGGTGGTGGTAGGAGCAGAGGTGACTGGAGTACCTTGCCTTCAGTGTTTAGGAACAGTGAAGGAAGGTGCACAAGTGTGCTCCAGTGGGCACCACTACAAAACATTCCAGGTCCCAGGCTCCATTGCAGGTGCATCCAATAAGTAGGAATGTGCAGAGACCACTTGAAGAACTCCAGTTACAGTTGAGTAACCTTCATTTAATCTAGCCTGACCACCTGCCTAACATAGTAGGCCGTGGAATTTCACCAAGTGAAATGGCGTTGGTGAAACGATTACTGTGTCCAGTTTTGGTATCAACACTTGAATTTTTTTTTTCCCCAATTGGAAAGAATTCAGAAAAGAAATGCAAGAATGATTTTGTGTTCTGAAAAACTAGTCTTTTAGGGAGACTTAAGATACATAGATCTTATCTAAGATGGTTGAGAAGTGATTTCATCATGATCTAGAAGTACCTACCTAGGGAAGAGATTTCTGATAGAGGGCTCTTTAATCGGACAAAGGCATAGGAAAATCCGATGACTGGAAACCGAAACTAGACAAATTCAGACTGGAAAAAAGGTGCATGTTTTGAACCATGAGGTTAATTAATCTTTGGAACAATTTAGTAAGGGATGCAGGGAATTCTTTCACTTGAAACCTCTAAATACAGATTAAACCAATTTCTAAAAGGTGCTTTAGTTCAGACAGAAGTTATGGTCTTGACACAGTAATTACATGGCCTTTGTTATGTAGGAGGTCAGACTGGATGATGATGATAGTTGCGTCTCATTTTAAAGTTTTACTCTATAAAAGGGTCTGATTTTTTGGGAAGGTGTTGTACATCCACCTTTGAGAATCTGTCTACTTTAAGGTTTCTCAGGCAGATGGACTCAATTTGAATTCTTTTCAGTTAAACACATTGGAACTTCCAAATATATATTGTGCTCTCTTAACTAATATTTGTGGTTTGTTCTTTTCCAAAAGCCTATGATGATCTCTCCTTTTGTATGCTTCCTCTTGTTTTGCCCTCATCACTTTTTCTGTTCTTGTACTCCCCCATGCGCTCTCTTCTCTGATCTTATTACATGTTTCAGCCCGCCTCTTCCTACTCATCTGTGCTTCCACGGTACAAGGTATTTAGTCACTTTGCTAAACAATATCTAGGTAATATTAATGCACTTTCCAAAAGGAAGGCTTTTTCTGCTCTTTATTTATTTCTGCTTTATTTCTGCCCCATCCCCTGCTCTGCCTCTTCTCCCGGAGACCTTACCCCCCCATTGCTCACTCTGCCCCCCTCTTGCGGGACTCACCTGCCGCCTGCAGAGCCAGGCCGGGAGGAGCTGGTGTGGAGCCTTCCCGCCTGCCCAGTTAGGACACAGCGGTCAGGCTTTGACTTAAAAAAGGAGAGGGGGTCTGGGGGCAATTGGGGCACAGTGGGGATGTCAGTCCCTGAAGCGAGGGGCCAGGAGGAATTGGGGAAAGGTCAGAATATGGAGCGAGGGGCAGTGGTGGCACTGGTACCTACCTCTCCCCCGGAGGCTGGAGCTTTGTGTCTGGGAGCCAGTTCTCTGTCAACTACTGACCAGCTCCTCCAGGTAGCAGCTGCTGCTCTTCCCTCTTGGTGGGGAGGCTGATTGCAGTTACTCTGGTAAACAACTTTTAGTGTGTGGGCAGTACTGACTGGAAACCGCCAGGTTCCCTTTCGGACTGGACTTTCTGGTCGAAAACCAGACACCTGGCAACCCTAACTGGGGAGGATGGGGCAAAGGACAGTGACAGCTTGGAGTGACTGTTGCTTTGCCCCTTTCACTGTTAAGTGATACGTTGTGAGTAACTCTGTTTCGACATTAGTTCCAATCAGTTATAACTGTGCAAATGAAAACAGTAGATTGGCAGAGGTATAACTGAAGGCCTAGTTTAGGTTACTGAGCCTTACTACTGGTGGTGATGCATAAAAAGTAAAAAAAAACTAGATCCCTGCGCTGATACAGAAGGTTATGTCTACAGAGCTGCAGGGCTCTAGTGACAACAAGTGAGACCAACAGGGTAACAGTCAGTGACCAGGCCAGGAACCACAGCGGTGAAAGCAGCAGCATGTCGGGCTGCTGCTCGCAGGAGCCAGCGCCCAGCCTGTGCAGCTCCTCCGGTGCGGCTGTGCTGCCCCCAGCCCTGCCTACTGGGACAGGCACCAGGCTCACTGGCAGCTGTCCCTGGTCACACTAGTGTGTGCATGCGACTTGCACACTCCCGGACAAGAGTCCCATCAATGTTGTACATTTGAATTCTCATCAGCATTAGGGGTCATCTGTGCATTGGAACAAAAGATCATCTAAGTATGGGTAAAAAGAAAGAGTACTTGTGGCACCTTAGAGACTAACAAATTTATAAGTCCTCCTTTTCTTTTTGCAGATACAGACTAACACGGCTGCTACTCTGAAACCTCTAAGTATGGGTAACAGTCAGTGAGAGCACTTAATCTCTTTCTACTAGTAGGCATACATAGTTCCTTGCAAACTCTTTTTTTGCCCAGCACATCATGTTAGTGGAATTTCTTGCTCTCTTTGAAGAGAAACCTTGGTACCCTTTTTCTAGCTCTTAAAAAGTGACAGGTGCCCCTAGGGTAGGGTCTGTTTGAACAGGGCCTGAGGCTGACTCACTTCCATTCCCCCAGGCTAGGTTAAAGTGCTCTTGTCCATCTCCTGTATGAATCAGGAGTGTGTTGGCACCTTCTGTTTATGGCTGGCTTTCAAAAACAGGTCTTTACTAATAGAACTACTAAAGCAAACCCTGATGCAAAGCTAAACTAAAAGTGGATGAGACAAGTGGACAAAATCCATGTCCAGCTACAGGAAAAAGAAATCATGTAACAACTCCCAGAAAGCATTCACTGAAGTAAAGAGCTACTGTATAAAAAGGAATAGCAAAAGGTGTCTGTCCTGCTTTGTCTCAATGTTTTTCTGTCTTGAGTTTCAAAACTAGTATGTACAAATTGTGATAAGACTACCACAAAACAAATGCATTGTTCTTAGTTATTCAACAAAAGTTACTTTGTTTCCAGGTTAACTTAATCTGTTTATATATTTATTTTTAAAAACCTAGTTGGTACACTTTTAGCCTTGTATAAAATCTCTACTTCAGTTGTAGATGGTTTAATTGTCACTGAGTATTTTCCACACAAGTGTTAGCCCTTTGCTGGAGAAGGGAGGGCAGGAAGGGGAGGGGGTGTTTAAGGTCATGGGGAAGTGAAAAGAGCAAATGAAAGTTCTATATGACATGAGTTTTTGGTCTCAGTCCAGTTCCCCGTGGATGTTTTGCAGGTGGTCTGTGATGCTCTCTTAATGTATATTTATAACCTTGGCCATGATGGTTCCATCTAGACTCCCTTTAGAGAAGATTTTGTTTTATCTGTGCACAGACCCCTGCAAAGGAAGAAAACCGGTCATCTGGCTACAAAATCAGCAAGAGCACCTCGTTTGAAAGGGACAGCTGGCTGGTCCTTTTCTGCCCCTAGAGCACTGTGAGGTGATGTAGGGGCAGAGTGACGTTCTGAATTCTCAACCCAAAATATTATGTCTTAGGAGACAGATAAAAGTTCAGGCTGGTTTTTGTGTTACTTGAATCAGTTGGCTCATCTCTAATGAGAGTAGGCCTTTTTTGAACAGCTTGCAGCAATCAGCTGCCTAATTTGTCTGTGTGTCTTGTGCCAGAATAAGCTTCTGTTCTCCAATGAAACTGTTGAAAAGTGGTTTTTACTGAAAGCATACAACTTTCAACACTATTTTCTGTTCTTGGAATTTCTAAGTTTTTTATGAAAAGTTTCACTGAGTGAGCATGGCAGTCATATATCCTATGTATATGTTTCATGGCATGCTGTCCATTTCTCCCAAGTGCAAACTCCTATCTTGTTTTCCTTCTCCTTCGTATCACTGCATATATTAGACACCTATTAAGACATATTACTTTTTCCCTTCAAGTATTCCACATGCTGCTCAATTTCCTTCTCGTAGGTTATCCATCATCCTATTAGTAATGTCTGTTCTATTGGGTGGACTATGGACTATAACTTTGTTCAAAAATCTCAGTGTTTCATTTGAGCAAGATCAAAGTGTACTTTATAGCTCATCTGAACCAAATAAGTTGTTTTTTAAAAAAATCTATGGTGTTTTTTTTCAAATCGAGTGGTCTCAATTTTTATACTTGCTGGGGGAAAGATTGGGAAGACTAATGTAGTCTGTTTCTTTGTGTCAGGTATTGTCAAGTCTATAAAACTTACTCATCCAGTTCTAGTTATACTAACATACTAATGTGTGCGAATGCATGCTATGAATCTTGATATAATGACAAGTACATAGCTATACAATGAATGACATTATTGAGCATATTGTGATTGGCTCATGGTTATAATTAGCTTGTAGTGAGCTTAGTCATAGAGAATGGGTTGGAAAATTTAATTTAAAAATTAATGTAGAGTACAAAAGATTTTTTTTTCTTTTTCATTGGCTTTTACCCATTTTGGTAAGTTAGGCATCATACTTCCAAAGTGACAAATTTGGAGATAATTCAGAGAACAGATGGTAACAAGTTTCATAAATAAGACTCATAAGGGAAAGGTTTAGAATTGGGAATGTAGTCATTCTAAAGAAAAGACTGAGGGGAGACACTCACTGATTTTATAAATATATAAAGAAAAATTTTAAAAAGAACACTGAGCAATTCTTCTCCCTAACATAAAAATAAAAGGTGGAACTAACATGATGCCTGCCTACCATTACTTTAATTACTCTGCTTGTATTTACTACATCTCTTTTTGTCATCCTTTGCCTCATGTATTTAGATCACGGAGATCAAAAACTAAAGTTAATTGCAAAAAGAAAAGGAGGACTTGTGGCACCTTAGAGACTAACCAATTTATTTGAGCATAAGCTTTCGTGAGCTACAGCTCACTCCATCGGATGCATTCAGTGGAATTCAGGTTTTCCACTGAATGCATCCGATGAAGTGAGCTGTAGCTCATGAAAGCTTATGCTCAAATAAATTTGTTAGTCTCTAAGGTGCCACAAGTACTCCTTTTCTTTTTGCGAATACAGACTAACACGGCTGCTACTCTGAAACCTAAACTAAATTGCTGTCTTTAGGCACCAGGAGGCATGATACATTTTAGAGGTGTTGGGCTGAATACAAACTTATTCAGTTTAGTATATTGGTTGTACAGTACAACTTTATAACTTTCTGGTGTTGGTTAGGAAGCTATGGTGCTAAGTGCTACCTTGTTTTGGAGGTTTTTTTTTTCCAAATTAACCCTTCTTCTGGTTTTCTGATGGATTATAGATCTGTATTATTTGTGTCCCAGGCCCAAGCATATTATGTTTTTTGTATGGGGCTGTCATAAATATAAAGGGAAGGGTAAACACCTTTAAATCCCTGCTGGTCAGAGGGAAAACCCTTTCACCTGTAAAGGGTTAAGAAGCTAAGACAACCTTGCTGGCACCTGACCAAAATGACCAATGAGGAGACCAGATACTTTCAAAGCTGGAGGGCCTGGGGGAAACCAAGGGTTCTCTCTGTCTGTGCTGTCTTTTGCCGGGACCAGAGCAGGAATGCAGGTCAGAACTCCTGTAAAGGGTTAATAAGCAATCCAGTTAGATATGTGTTAGATTCTGTTTTGTTTAAATGGCTGATGAAATAAGTTGTGCTGAATGGAATGTATATTCCTGTTTCTGTGTCTTTTTGTAACTTAGGGTTTTGCCAAGAGGGATTGTCTATTTTGAATCTGATTACCCTGTAAGGTATTTACCATCCTGATTTTACAGAGGTGATTCTGTTACTTTTTCTTTAATTAAAATTCTTCTTTTAAGAACCTGATTGCTTTTTCATTGTTCTTAAGATCCAAGGGTTTGGGTCTGTGTTCACCTATGCAAATTGGTGAGGATTTTTTGTCAAGCCTTCCCCAGGAAAGGGCGTGTAGGGCTTGGGGGGATTTTGGGGGGAAAGAAGTTTCCAAGTGGGCTCTTTCCCTGTTATATTTGTTAGACGCTTGGTGGTGGCAGAAATAAAGTCCAGGGACAAAAAGTAAAATAGTTTGTACCTTGGGGAAGTTTTAACCTAAGCTGGTAAAAATAAGCTTAGGGGTTTTTCATGCAGGTCCCCACATCTGTACCCTAGAATTCAGAGTGGGGAAGGAACCTTGACGGGCTGAAGACTATCTGTATTTGGTAAATGGTATTTCCTTACTAGGGAATGAGAGAGAGAAATATATTCACATGCATATTTGTATTAACTCCTACACATTTGATTTAGGGCAGGAAACAAGAGGTTGGTTGGTGGTGTTGGATAGTGCGGCCTGTAGCTGTATCAACCTGAAGGATGGTGTCATAGGCAAGAAATTACTTGTTTTTACCGTACTTCAAAGTAAGCTAGGACCTTACAATTAAAAAACACCAGGGTTCTTGACCCAAAGAGTTTACTGTCTAAACATGCGACATGACAAGGGAAGATCAAACAAGAGGGAAGTAAAAGGAATGACTTTCTGACCATCTACATCCTTTTATGGGCCTAATCACTGTAATATTTCAGTGTCTGGCAATTGTCACCAAATGAGTGTCTGATGGTTCAGCATGTCATGTTTAACATTTGTTTTTAAAGTTCAGAAATGACTGTTCCAAGTTGTGGAAAAGAGTGGAATTTAAATAATCACATGCAACAGCATATTTGCCAAACTAACTTGATGAGCTTTCTTACTTCAATATTATTTACTGAACAGAAATTCATGTCTCATTACTTAAGTGTTCATAAAGCAGCTTTTAGTATAAAAACATTGGATCAAAATTATGCAGTCCAACTGAATGTTAAATCACACCTTGTGCAAATATGTCTTTGCTCTGACAGATATTATGTATATTTAACAACTGTTAGACTACTAGATTTGTTTTCAAATGTTTAGAGATTTATTAAGATGTTTATGTATGCATAACATTTTTCCTGTGTTTTCTCTTTTGCCTTTTCCAGTAACATCACAATCAGTTGCTATGAGTGATTGTGGATTATTTCAGTTTCTCTGCGAAAGTATTGTTGGGACAGTAGAAAGTTAACTTAGAAGAAAGATATTTGAGTGACCTGAGGTGTATGAATATTAAGGAAGACAAAAAAAAGTTGCTTAATAGGAAAGCTGTCTTAAATGAAGAATTTAAGTTTTTTGAGGTTGCATCTTGAAGCATATCACTGAATGGCCAGCGTATATGGGCTACAATACTTTTACTAGCTGCTATTGCTTATGACATCACTTCTGTCAGTGATGTGCAGTTATCTACTTTACAGGAGACTTCCCCTGGCTAGACTAAAAATGGGCAAGCTGTCTGTAAAGGAAATTTTAAAATACAACTTCCCAGGACTCCTCATCTGAATTTAGTGAGTTCAATCAGAGTGGGAGTCTGAGAAGTTACATGCAACACAAATTTAATGTTGTTAAGCTGCAGTTATTCACTCAAGTTTTTTGCTTTGCTTTTATGAAAATGGAAACAAAGGTTTGAGAGTCAGTGAGTATGTCACCTAAAATAAAAGGTTTAACCACAGAAGCTTAACCACAGGCTGACTTGGGAGCCACCGCTGCTGTGAAGCACCGCTGCACAGTTTGGCTGCTGGCCGTGACTTCGCCTAGCTCTAACTGTCACTTGCTCTCTGAAAACATGTCTTGTGAAGTGATATAATGATGAAGGGCACTTTTATTTAAAATAATCACTCACTTAAACATAAAGCAGCAGATGTTGCAGAAGGTTTAAGATATATGAAATACAAAAATGACTTAGAGAGTGGCTGAGGAAGCTTGTGGGTTTTAAAGGAGAGCTGCCTGCACTCAAGCTGCTTGGTTGTAGGACTCTCTGACATAGTTATAGAGTGTGAGCTGCTGTGTGTTAAGTTACAGTAGTGACTTTTGGAAAAGTATCATAGAATCATAGAATATCAAGGTTGGAAGGGACCTCAGGAGGTCATCTAGTCCAACCCCCTGCTCAAAGCAGGACCAATCCCCAATTAAATCATCCCAGCCAGGGCTCTGTCAAGCCTGACCTTAAAAACATCTAAGGAAGGAGATTCTACCACCTCCCTAGGTAACGCATTCCAGTGTTTCACCACCCTCCTAGTGAAAAAGTTTTTCCTAATATCCAACCTAAACCTCCCCCACTGCAACTGCAGTACATTCTTTGTTTACGAATTTGAACCTCCTGAGGCTACAGTCATTTCAGCATGCAGTTCAGGACCTCTGATTTTTACGTGGCACATGCGTTGGGGGAAAAAAGAGCTCTTTGCCTCTTTTGCTGAGTTACGATGTATGTAGAAGGTGTGAAAGTGGTATTTTAATGGAAGGTAGGTGTTCCAGCATATGTTACATTATACTCGAGTCCTGTCTACCCTTTTTTTCCCCCCAAAGACTTTACAACTGGAGAATTTACATAAGTATGTCGTCACAGGTAACAAGCAACTAAAACTCGATTGAGGGGAAGGAATGTTCTTCTTCACAAATTCTTACAACAGTGTGTGTGTGTTTTTTTTTTTTTTTAACACAGTTGTAACTCAAATACTTGAAATTGTAGTGTGGAGTGTTGGATCTCTTTGCTAAAAATTCAGCCCAGCCTGATCTCTCACTTTGTCCCTCAGTTAAAAGCATAGAGCTTCAAAGCTACATGAAGTTCTCCAGGATAAATTTCTGGGTAGAGTATTGAAGACCAGATCTAAAATTCTTGTTATTGTGTTTAAAAATGGACTGGTTAAAAAAGCTTTTCTGTCAATGCTGTCTTTTTCTACTCACTACTGTACTTCCATTGCACCTCACCTTTAAAGTCCTGGATGGCCTGGGTGGGTTCAAGACATATACAAGTCAAAAATTATGGGTTACCTGAGAACTTATCTATTATACTTGAATTGGCAATTAGTTTGACTGGAAGACTCATGTTCTGAGTTACTAGGATTAAACTTTCTAGGACTGATGGTTGTAATTTCTCAGTTGAGATTCCACTGACTTTGCAATTAGGGATTCAGAGCCCAAGTCCTAATGAGCTTGATGATATGATATAGGAGCTAAATTAAATGGCTTTTGATTGATTTTTTTTTCCTTTGTAGTTTGTAATTTTGTAAATAAGTGCTTGATTGCTAGGATAGGCACTCTGTAATACAAAACAGAGTTAATAGATTAAGACAATTACTGCTTTTTTGTTTGCATATTTAACATAACTTAATTGATCTACACAGGAGTGTTTGGAAAACATCAAGGTTGTAACTCAAATACACAAAAGCAAGCTGACACTGGAATGACCTGTTCCCACTAATGCCACTGTTAAGATACTACAGAACACTTATGCTAAGATTAACTATTTGGAGCCCCACATAATACTGAAGCATACCAGGATGAGCTGGGCTGTATTTGCAGCCTTGTATTTGAAACTTTGCTTTTGAGTTCTAAAGTTTGGAGGTTGACAAAGCAATGCTGTAAAATGACATCCTGGGGTTCTGTATCCTCTTCTCACTTCACAAGTAAAAACATGTTGTTTCTAACTGCAAAGTTTATAAATTCAGCCTGTGAACTCAAAAGCAAACTGTGTTCTTTCTGTTATCAATAATAAAGATTCCGTAATTGAAATGCAAAATATTGTCAGTGTGTAAGGCAGGATAAAGTAGATTCTCTCTTCCATAACTGCACTGTGAGGAAAAACAGTATTTTGTTAGGTTTCAGACTAGCGGCCGTGTTAGTCTGTATTCGCAAAAAGAAAAGGAGTACTTGTGGCACCTTAGAGACTAACCAATCTACTTGAGCATAAGCTTTCGTGAGCTACAGCTCACTTAGCAAAATTAGCTGAAAGGGCTCTACAGAGTACATTAAAATACTACTTTTTACATAGCACTATATTTATAGACTAGACCTCTGAGACTTTTTATAAACTAAACTCCATAATTAGATTGAATAAATAAATTGGATAATGGTATATTTTGCTTTAGCTGCTGAAACAGAAGGGAAGGGCCAAGAAAGTTGCCTCAGTGGTCTAATGGCAACACATTATAGATCAGGGCTGACTTCTCGCCCTTGGCCCCAGTAGCTGAATATTGTGCAGTGAATCAAACTTTGAAGGGAGCTCGCCCGTGTTGGGGGGGAAAAAGTTAAACGCCGCCACCTTAAGAGAATTACCCCAGCAGGCATCCAGTGCAGTATCTTCTCCTTAGCGCTACGGAAAGCAAATCAATCTGGTTAGAGCTAATTGGGAAACCAAACTTCAGTTCTGCACAAATTTGAGTTTTTTAAATGTTTTTTTGTCCCAAATGGGATGAAAAACCACAATTTAAAATCACAGAACTGAAACTTAGCAATTTTTTTCATTTTGGAAATACTGAAATGCAGTATTTTTAAATGAAATCTGCTCCCTTGCATTTCCAGCTACCCACCTGCTTGGCTGCCTTGAAGGTGGTGACCCTGGAAGCCCTGGCAGCTGCTGACTCAAATTCATCGAGTCTGATCAGTTCAGCCACTGACTAGCTGCTGTGAGCGGCAGTGAAACTGATGATTTATTTATTTCAGTCTGCAGTTGGCAGGGTTTACAGCAGGGGTGGCCAAACTATGGCTCTTCAGAAGTTAATATGCAGCTCCTTGTATGGACACCAACTCTGGGGCTGGAGCTACAGGCGCCAACTTTCCAATGTGTCGGGGGGTGCTCACTGAACCCCTGGCTCTGCCACAGGCCCTAACCCCACTCCACCCCTTCCTGCCCCCTCCCCTGAGCCTGCCATGCCCTCACTCCTCCCCTTCCCCCCAGAACCTCCTGCAGGCCACGAAACAGCTGATCAGGATGGGTGGGTGCTGATTGGCAGGGCTGCCGGTGGGTAGGAGGCACTGCACATGTATTACTGTGGCTCTTTGGCAATGTACATTGGTAAATTCTGGCTCCTTTTCAGGCTCAGGTTGGCCACCCCTGGTTTACAGAGTTCCTGACTCCACGTTGGCCCCCTGATGGGCTGCCTTGGACCCAGGAAGCCTGGAAGTCGGACCTTCACTATTAGGCCTATTGGGCTGACCAAGAGCCAGGAATGGGAAGCCCTGGGAGCACTGCCTCCCAAGCTCTGAGGCTCATCCAGTGGGCTGAAGGGGAACCAGGATCCTGGGAGTGCTTGATGTGCTGCAGGCTACCAAGGGCCTTGGGAGCTGAGGTCCCCAACTCGTAGTGAGTCAGTGGATCCAGGTAGCCCGGTGGTCCGCAATTCCAAGGCACTCTGCATGGCAGGGTTGCCCTAGAACTAGGTGGATGAGCTAGGAGGAGACCAGGCAGGGTTTCATCAGAAGTCTGTCTGAATCAGTTTCCACAAAATATTTAGATTTTGATGAACCAGTGAAGTGTTATGGAAAAAATGTTTCAATTTTGCTGACCAGCTCTACTGCTGATATGAAATGAACCTCAAGTATTTGAGGGTTTTTGTCTTGAACTTTGCAGATACGACAGCTGTAATGCGCTCTGTTATTCACTACTCTAAAATCTTTTAGGATATAATGGAAGTCAAAATTAAGACAGACAACTGAAGTAGTTGAGTTCTAATTAGTTTTAAACTAGAAATTAAAGAATGATGCTCAGTTACCATTTTTCGTTATATTTCAGTGTCTGACCAGGATGATCACTACTGATGCTTATTGATTAAAAATAGCTAATCAGTGGCTATACTGCCATGGTCGTGCTTCCTTCATGAATAAGCAGCTTGGATGAATTGCTGACATTTAATTCAACCAGTCCTTCAGTTACACTAGAAAAATTGGATTCAGAACATAGAAAAACGTGGTGCTTGTACAGAGGACTTGGAATTGAGCGGTGTATCTTTGGTGGGATAGTCAGAGGGTTAGTCACTAAGACATGGTATTGAAGCTTTGGTTGTTGCCCCTCATCTTTCATAGCAAAAGTCTGGGATTTTCTTATGGGGGGTGCTGGGATTTTCATATGGTGCTGGATACTCATGTAACTTAAGGAACTGTAGCTTTCAAATAAACTGTTTGTGTAAGGCAAATATAACACTTCCAGTTACATTTGTTAATGTTATGGGATAAAGAATATTTCTCTCAGTAACTAGCTTTCCCTTTACTTCACAGCTTTCATCCAGTCGGATAGCATAATAGAAGTGCTGCGTTTCAATGAAGGAGGCTTATTGCAGGTAAACAGTCATAAAATAAGAACATATCAGTTTAAAGTTTTAGATCACCTCTGTCTTTTATCAATTCTGTAACTTTCATCCCTTTTTCAGCTTGCTAGCTGTTGTTCAATGTCTCTTGGTTTAGTGGATCTTGATTTAAGTAAATTAGGAAGTACCGCTAAAACTGTAGATTTTCTTAACTGACTTTATGAAATCTTCAACATATTTTTTCTATTGTCTTGCTGCAAGCCAATAGAAATAATTAAACTGCATTGTATGAGCAGTATTATTCATTTGAATGGAACATTAGATACGGGCATCGCAAAGTCTGTATGTACACTAGGCATAACTTTTGCTAACGTTGCCCACCAATACTACCACTTTTTCAGCCCATTGGTGGTAGCAGAGTGAGTGGGAGAGGGATGAGGGGGACCATTAGTGTAGAGAGGTTTCTAGGTAGCTGGCACTGTTATCAGTCCCTGTGTCATGTGCACCTGCTCCGAGCAGGGCTTAAAACATCATTGGCTGCCAGTACCTTGTTTGTACTACCACTCCTACCTTTACTGCCACCAGTCGAGCTTAAGTGATAGTAGCTTAGGTTACTTTGCATTTGGCAGGGCTGTTTGAGTTCCTTGTTTCTTGCTCCTGCAACCTTTTGATGGTAACTGGCCTACTGTATACTGCCTTAGTGCCTGCCATTATGTCCAAAAATAACAGTAGTGCCTTGGCTTGATTCAGCTAAATTGATCAGCAATGAAATTGCTAATTTGAGATTTAAATTGTCATTGGACTTTGGTGTTAACACCCTTGACGAACAAGGTTGTTCATGTTTCTCTAAGTTTTTGTTTCAGGCGGTCTATAGCTCATCCATTTTGAAGGTTGTTTTCACAACCATCATGGGTAGAAATCTAATCTAAGGTCTCATTTAAAAAAAATGATGAAGCACAATCTAGTGGCAAGTGATACATGTGCATAATTACATTTATACACGGGGCTCTGCCTAATGTGCAAGGCCTTGTGTGTGTGAGAAAGTTGCACTAATTTAACTTAAGGTATGATTTAAACGAAAATCAGTTTTAAATAGGTACAAACCCCCTGTGTGGATACTCTTATTTTGATTTTAGTGACTTAATTTTGTCTTGCTTAAAATGATTCTTTAATTGAGTTAAGGTAAACAGAAATAAACCTGATTTAAACTGAAATAAGTGACCTTACAAGGGTTTGCACTAGTTTAACTAAATAAGCCAGGTTAAAATCATACCTTAAACTAAACTTGTGCAACCTTTTTATATAGGCAAGTCCCATGTTTCTCATTTGTTGCCAGCACAGTTGGGAAGATGGTGAAATTCATGACAACTGAGAGCCCTTCGGTACTTGGTCTTATGATAGTTAATCAGCTTAAAATCCAGTAGTGCTTACGAATTGGGTGGAGATCGAGAGCAGTGTAATTCTGCATTTGACTCAATTATTTGTTTCAGGGTTTACAGAGATTGTAAACTCTACTTGTAGCTCACCTGAGCTTGTAAAAGCTATTACCTCGAAGTATACAGTAGGCACTAGGAGAGTCATGGTACTAATGTAGCGGTCAAGAGTAACATTTCTGGGTTAATGGTTATAGAATACATCACAGGGCCTGCAGATCTCAGTCATTGAGAACTGAATACTCCAGGGCTTACACCAATTAATCTCTGCCAGGAAGTTGATGGAAAATGTAACTATCATTAGTCACATTTCACATTTTAGTGATACTACAAAATGTGGTGGCAAGTCAATAATGCTTACATCTATTGTTCATCACGTATTCAGTGACTTCTCTCTCCTAGAGTTCTCTGATGCATGGAGGTCCAAGAGTCAGTTTGCTCACAATGTTAACATTTGGGGTATTTGGAGTACTCTAACCTGAAATTTCAGAAGTGATTCTCAGTGATCCCTTGCTCCTACTGTGACGGGTTGGATCACAGAAACCCCCTGGGAGCTGCCACCTGATGTGCCAAGACTACTTCTGCCCCTGCTTTCCTGCCCAGACAGCTTAGGACTTCAGTGCCCTGCCTGGTTTGAGCCAGACCTGCTAGCCTGCTGCAAACCCAGACCCAACTCTGAACAACGTCCCCCAACAGCTGTAGGCTTAACTGAAAGTAGCTTGCAGAAGTGTGCCTGTCTTTCAGATGCCCAACTCCCAATGGGGTCCAAACCCTAAATAAATTTGTTTTACCCTGTATAAAGCTTATACAGGGTAAACTCATAAATTGTTCTCCCTCTGTAACAATGATAGAGAGAGATGCACAATTGTTTGTCCCCCCCCCCAAGTATTAATCCATACTCTGGGTTAATTAATAAGTAAAAAGTGATTTTATTAAATGCAGAAAGTAGGATTTAAGTAGTTCCAAGTAGTAACAGACAGAACAAAGTGAATTACCAAGCAGAATAAAATAAAACACGCCGGTCTAAGTCTAGTTCAGTAATAAAAACTGAATATAGATAAAATCTCACCCTTAGAGATGTTTCAATAAGTTTCTTTCACAGACTGGAGCTGGACACCTTCCTAGTCTGGACACAATCCTTTCCCCTGGTACAGCCCTTGTTTCAGCTCAGGTGGTAGCTAGGGGATTCCCCATGATGGCTCCCCCCTTGTTCTGTTCCACCCACTTATATATCTTTTGCATAAGGCGGGAATCCTTTGTCCCTCTGGGTTCCCACTCCTTCTCAGTGGAAGATGACCAGGTTAAAGATGGATTCCAGTTCAGGTGACATGATCACATGTCCTGTGAGACCCCAAGCCTTCATTCCTCCCAGCCTGACTCACAGGAAGGCCTGCCTGCAAACAGAGCCATCCACAGTCAATTGTCCTGGTTGGTGGGAGCCATCAGTATTCAAACCACCATTACTGGCCCACACTTTGCATAACGACAATAAGCCCTCAGAGTTATATTTCATATTTCTAGTTTCAGATACCAGAGTGATACATTTGTACAAATAGGATGACCACACTTAGTAATTATAAGCTTTGTAATGATACCTTACAAGAGACCTTTTGTACGATGCATATTTTAGTTACATTATATTCACACTCTATGTATAGAGTGCGTCACACCTACATGCTGCCTGGTAGTTTAGTGGGAAGCAGAAATTACTTCCTTTTCCTGTTCACCAGCTGAGGCATCGTAATCAGCAGGTAGCCTTAAGGAATGGAGCAGGGTGCTTTTCTGTTCATCCAGGCCAACTTTGGTAGGAATAGAGAGGGGGTGGTGCAATTGAATCCTGCAGAAGATGTGGAAAAAAGCTAGAGAGAGCCTAGAGTGGAGGGTGGAAGTAGAGGAGGGGGGAAACCACAGATTTGTAGAGGACTGAGTTGAATATCAGTGAACAGAAAATGGGAAGACTTGTGGGGGAAAGTAGGAGCTAGTTGCTCAAGAGTCACCCTGCTAGCTGGGGTGGGAACAAGGGATCTGGAACTTATTATAAGGTATTTAATATTTATATTGCAATAGTGCTTAGAGGCAGGATCTATTGTGTTAAGTACTAAGTGATCTAGAAACATAGGGAATGACAGTCCCTGCCCCAAAGAGCCTGTAATTTTAAAGGATCTCTTCGAAGTCTGGCTCGGAGGAAGCATTCTCACATGTTGCCAGTGTTCTTATTTGAGGACTTCATGGCTGTTGCAGGCCACTTCAGCAAGTCTGTGAAACCGCTTATGGGTGTCACTGCTAGCACATGGCCAATGGTTGAACTCTCCTTAGTCCTTCTGTCAGTGGTAGTGGCATTTAATCTATGGTGTGCCACAGTGATCAGCAGTAGCTGTAGTCAGACTTAAGAATTCAGAGGAGGGAAATCTAATGGTTAAAACTATTTTCAACGTTCTAGTCTACGTTGTATTTGAATGAGTAATGGGCAGCCTATGGTGAGCACCCTTTAAAATATGGAAAACCATTCATTTCCCATGTACTGTAACTTAAAAATATCATTCTAGATTTTTATCAAACTTCCCAAATTATTCCCTGGTTTTGGATTAACAGAACTTCTTTGGAGAAATTTAAATGGAGGGAAGGTAAGAAATTTTCAAAATAGAAAAATCTCATAACTGTAACTATGTTATGTAGTTACATGACTTAGTTTCTGTTTCAAAATATAATAGATGACAATTGGTTGTTTTTCTTATATAAAACACTTCAATTGTTACATTCTGATTAAAAATAGAACCATGCAAGAACAGCTAGTTCCATAGCATGAGGCTGCCTCAACATAGAACACTTACCGCATCCATTATAGTATTTATAGTTTTTAATTGCTAATTAATTGCAAATTAATTTAATTGTTAAATGTATGGTCTAGTGTTTATACAACATCTAGCACAATTAGTTCTCTGTTGGTCCCTATATATTACTAACATACAAATATGTAAGGCTAAGATATTATATACAAATTTGCATGCAAAAAAAATCTCAAAATACAGTTAAGATTATTAGCGGAAATAACCTTTATACAAAATACATAATAAGATTTTTACAATGAATGCTTAGGGGTTTGGAGGTTTAAGAATGCAAATGACTTGGAAAGGTAACTAGCAAATATATATATATTCAGTTATTAAATTGGAATGTGTATATGCACCCTACAAATTCTAATACCACTAACTCTGAACCATCAGACCTGCTTATGCACTTTATCATCATATTAATCTCTTATTGTATACACCATAGTAAAAATATATATATGTACATTAGTGATTAGTGAGATGCATAATCAGGTAGCTCAGAGATAATGTTGTTGGAATGTTTAATGACAGATTTTCATATGCCACTATAGTCATGTAATGGACTTTTCATGTATTTTCACTGTAGCACTAGCAATAGGTAAGATTGTCCAGGAACCGTTTTTCATGTTTATGCACCTTTTGAGGGCAGGACGTTTGGTAATGTCTAGCCAAAGTATATGCAATCTCTGATTTCTTTTGTAAAATATTAGGAAGTTTCTTCAAACTTCTGAGAATATTAAAGTTACCTGATACAGCACTTGGGAAAATGCCAGTCAAAGTTTTTCATGCAGCCTTAACTCTGTACCCTTGTATGTGCATAATGATAGTCGTCTTATCTGATCATGTACTATTTCTGAAATATAGTATATTGTCATAGAAAAGTTATAGAAAAATATTTTTAAGGTGCATCATTTAAGTGAATGAGGCAAGTGTGTGTACAGTGAATGAGGCAAGAACTCTATTGAGTGCTTGATTCATTCTCATTGCAGCTTGCATCTAAATGAGGACATATATTTAAGCAATAGTACATGATCATGGAATTTGTGTCATGCACATGCAGATAACATTTGCAATATAGCTTTTTGTATCAAGTTTGTATTCTAGCAACCTTAATTGTAAGTTAGTAAACTTACTATGGCTTCCATTGGTGGTTGCTGGTCCAATTTTATTCACATGCTCTGAAAGCTGACTATGTAAAACAGCAAAGGAGAAACAAATTTAATGATTTATTCTTATATTAAAAATGTACTTAGCAAGAATAATATAGAAAGGTAGAGTAAAGGCCAAAATATTTGTACAGTTCAAAGGCCAGTTCTTTTGAGTTATCATTGTACGGTATATTATCTCATGCTATTTCATTTTGATGTTTTCTTGCTGTAATAGTAAGTTATTTTTCTCCTAGTTCTGTAGTTTTTAATATGGTGATTTGTCAGTTACTCATTTCAGCTGATCCAGTGCAACCCAGCAGAGAAAATATATTTATCATAAGTTCAACTTGAATATCTTGTCAGAGGACAGTTGTTTTTACGGAAGCTGTAAACTCTGTAGCAGGGGTGGCCAACCTGTGGCTGCCAGTGGGTGGGAGCAGGGCGGGGATGGGACGAGACAAGACGACTGACCTGATGGGGGGCGCTGCTGACGTATTACTGTGGCTCTTTGGCAATGTACACTGGTAAATTCTGGCTCCTTCTCAGGCTTTGGTTGGCCACTCCTGTTCTGTGGTGTCTACTTCTGTAATATTACACTGCACCACTGTCAGGATGTTTTTACGCATCACTATTCAAGACTGAGCATTCACCTCTCTATACATCATGCAAGTTCTCATAAATCTCAAAGGTTTTTCTGGGTTACCTGGTGCTGTAGAATGAGACTCATAGCAATAACTTAAGTTGTGAATTTTAAAAAAACTTGTCTGAAAGTCAGATACCAGCATTCGGATATTTAAAATTACTGAGGTTCTGCATACAAAATCAGTTATGAAATTAAGGAACATTCTTGGGTGTCCTCTCCTTAAGGAAGTGATACATATTTCAGGGCAAGAAGCAAACTTTTATACCCTGGAGGGAATTTACTTATCCAGTAGGCAAATTACAAAAGTGCAGACTGTTGCACAATTTGCTCTTTATCATTGGTACTGAAAGGAAAACTAGTCTTGTTACTGATTTTAAGATCAAAACGTGTATATACCTGGAAAATACAGTCACAGTAGAACACTGCTAATTCATATTCGTTGGGAGCCCTTTAGAAATTACTGCATCTGAGATTTTGACCACCAAAAGCAAGGAAAGTGTGTGCCAAAATGTAGTCTAAATACCTTTATTGTTTAAAATACTTAGTATAACTGTTTAGTTTAGTTTGTTTTTAATTGTTAGTCACCCACAGAGTATAGAAATCTAATTTACTAGTAAATAGTCTGTATCAGATTTGATAAAAGTAAAGAAGACTTGGTGAGTGAGACACCTTGCAGCAGGTTGCTATTAAAGTGCTGCTCAGAAGTAGGGGGAGAGAGTCATTTTTTGTGTGGATTATGGTGTGAGTGTATTAAAAGTATGCACTAGTGTGATGTTCTGCTTGTCTTAAGGGAACGACTTAGAAGACTTAAGTGCAACAATTTAGATTGGAATATACGCTTGAATTAACGCATGGTAATTGTGTCCATGATAGGTAGGGTTTTAACTGTATTAATTTTGCAGATTTGGTCACTTCCACCTACAGTCTGTATTCAAATCCTCTGGGACTGTATACAGTATTCCAAACCTGCAAGCTTTCTCAAATAGCTTCTGTTTAAAGTACCAATGAACTGCAATAGGCATGGCAACTTTCAGTTCTGGGTGAATGTTTTTGACCCCATATTTGGGTCTGAATAGCTAGAAAAATCTTTACACCAGTAGACATTTGTCATTGTAGGCTTCCTGCCTTACAGCATTCATTTCTAACCTTGATGATTCAAGACAGCAGAATTTAAAATCTAAAATTAATCTCGAGGGAAGATAATTTTTGATCTTCAAAATTTTGATAGTACTCTTTGTCACCTGGATATATTATACACTCATGGTAACAAAGGGAGACTGCCAGGAGGTGAACAACTTAACCAGTAATGAAGTTTATAGCTGTAGACTTCCTAAAATTGTTTGCTCTAAAATAGATTTTAAAAGATGTGGTGTATTATAGCTTTTGTTGGCCCTTGTTTGGGGTGACTCGCAAGTTATTCCAAACTAACGTCAATGAAAACTTCACACTACACTAACCATAATTTTCTTTCACAATAGGGACTTACCTTAAGTCTCAAGTAAACCTGTCCATGAAGATTTAGCAAGTCAAAGTCCTCAAATTGTGCAAGAGGGATGTTGGCAGTTCTGTAGCTATTCAAAAGCTGACTAAAAAGTTTGCCAACGTGTCTCCCTCTACTGAAAGGAGATATATACCTGGGAGCAAGGAAAGGGAGAAATAAACTACAATTGCTATCTGTCAACAAGCTGTGACCTTATGTTAGGCTGAATGATACTTTACCACGCTTTTAAGAACTGTATTTTTAAAGACAAATGCAAATAAACGCTTACCTTTAACTTTCAGAATAAACTCTTTATGGCTATTGACAAATGAGCAAATTTGAAGTGTGTGCTAAGGTTTGCCCTTGTCTCCTAAGAAAGGGATTCACTATAAACTTGAGGCAATCCAGAAGAGGGTTGTGTGGGTGGGTTTTTTCCCATTTGTCTGTTTACTCACCCACTCCAAGTAAGGCAGCTATCTTCTAGGTTAGTGATCTGCTTCTCACCTTAAATGGCTGTTAGGTACTGCTGTTAATGCAGGGCATTTTAATCCTAAAGAATAAATACACCCTGTCTTCTACTATTAAAGAAGTGGCAAGAGAACCTCAAGCTCACTCTAAGGCCAAGTTTACACTAGAGAGCTTTCAGTGGCCCAACTGTAGTGATGCAGCAGGGCCGCTGTAAGATCGCTCAGGTAGCCACTCTCTACAGTTGACATAATTAAATCACCCCCCAGTGAGCGGCAGTAGCTATGTCAGCAGGAGACGCTCTCCCACCAACATAGTGCTGTCCACACTTGTGCTTCTGTCAGTGTAACTATGTTGCTCAGGGGTGTATTTTTTCGCAATCTGAGCAACATAAGTTATATCTACAAAAATGATAGCGTAGAGAGCCTAAAACTCTTTAGTCAGTATGGATATTTTTTCTGCTATAATCGTAGGTATGCAGAATTCCTTTCAGAAGCTGGCTGTTGTAAAAGGGTGTAAGTCTTGGCTGTCAGTTGAAGGCATTGAAGGGCCAAATGGGATGGAAAGCAACAATAAAAGTAACTATGTACAGTTATGTATAATCAGGATCTTTGGTACTAGATTCATGTATATTCTGCTTAGCACCAAAGGTAATCATAACTGCCTCAGTCCTCAGCATCTCATGGACAAAAACTAACAGGAAATATAGTGACTTTGCAGTGTGGACAGCTTGCTAAAAGAACCAAGCTGAAGAGTTGTAAAGGCTATAGTGTCTTAACCAGGAGTCTGCCACTCTTTTAATTGTGGGTGATTTGATAGCTTTAATAGAAGTATTTTACACACACTGCTACACTTTTTGATAAACCAAGAATAGTGTCTCAAGTTCATAATGTAAAGCACTGAAATCCATGACATTGTGGAAATCTCTGAGGTGCTAGGATTGTGCACTCTATAAATGTCTGCATGTTTTTCACCTTTGCTCCTGAGAAATGTTTTGACAAAAACCTTTTTTTGAATCATTTCAGAAATGGGATTTTGTCTTGTTGCACAGTAGAAATTTTTAAAAAAATTAACAGTGCCCAAAAGTAAATGAGTATTGCAAAGCCAATGTCAGTAGAACAGATTGCATCAGCTGGAGTCCTCTAGTGTTTTCACTACCTCATGTGAGTTAAGTGATGAAAGAACAGGGCAAAAATGACTCATTCTCAATCCACTAGTTCACCTAACTCACAGATTGAGGGTATTTGATTTTTATTACCTTGATCAAGATATTCATTTATGCTTTATTAATTCTTGTGTTTGTTAACATAGAGCTAATGTGGTGGCAGAGACTGTTATCTCCCTACCAGCTTGGCAGTTGCCTTGTAAGAGCTCAACTGCAGCATAGCAAGCAGCTTTTGTACTACTGGAAACACGCCTTAATAACAAATAGCAATGGATATGAAAGATCCCTAGTATATCATGACTGGGATTGTTTTGAATTTTAGTTTTAAAATAGTTTATGAAAATTACTGTATCGGAATTAAAACCACTTTAGATGTTTGAAGAAAATTATAAGTAGGTTTAAAAAGAAATCTAAAAAACCTGGGAAGCGGTGGTAGCTTAGGAGCTTTCTCCATCCTTTTCTACTAGCTTATCAACCAGTGGGAACAGGATATTCCAACAAATTTGTAATTTCAACCGCTTATGAGGCTTGGTTCTGACCAAGTTTTTATAGTATTGGCTGAGTCCCTCTTGGGGACAGTCACCAGATTGTGTTAATTGGACACAACCTTTGGATCCCACATGCATCCAAAACAGCTGGATCAGGGAAGAGTCCAGGTAGTGTCTTATTGTGTGAGGTACACTCCTAATAAAGTGCAGACTCCCTGTATGAAACCCTTCCTTGAGATGTGAGGCTCCACAGTCCAACTGCCTTAAGCCCTAACCAGTGTTAAACCTCCCAAACTTCCTGAATCACTTATGCATGCTCCCCCAGAATCCCCTCTTTATAGGCATTCTGGTTTGTAGTCAGGGACATATGGCAGGTAAAGTAAAGGAACACAGGCTTTGCACAGGAGCGTCTTAAACAGGTGCACATTTTACTCTTAATACAGGAGAGTTACAGATCTATGCAAAATCATAAATACCTGAATGCAAATCTGTCTTCATGTCCTCACCACTGAGTGCCTGGGTTTTGGTCAGTGTCCTTGGAGAAGCCAAAGCCTCTTTCCCCTGCCCCTACTCCTTCAACTAATGTCTAAAGTTTCTGGTAATGAAGTGGCTCTGTTTGTTTGGAGCCTGCTCTTAAAACACGCTCTGACACTGCTTCACAAAGGTAGATTAAGTGCATTGACAGAAAATCCCCTTGTGTCATCGTAGGAAGAATCTACACTACAGTGCTACATGACACAGCTGCAGTGCCTTAGCAGTGCCTGTGGTGTAGACATACCTGTAGTCTGTGCCTGCTAGAAAAGGGAAGTTCTAATCCAGGCTGAAAGCTACAATCATAAATGCTATTAATAAAAAAAGGAATTAATACATTGACAGATATATTTCCCAAACTGTCAAGAGAAATCAAGTATCGGGGGTAGCCGTGTTAGTCTGTATCCACAAAAACAAAAAGGAGTCTGGTGGCACCTTAAAGACTAACAGATTTATTTGGGCATAAGCTTCATCTGAAGAAGTGGGTTTTTTAACCCACGAAAGCTTATGCCCAAATAAATCTGTTAGTCTTTAAGGTGCTACCGGACTCCTTGTTGTTTTTAAGAGAAATCAAGCTGTTTCAGCAGCAATCATTAGCTGAGTATAGGTTTTTATATACTTTTTGTTTCCTTTTGACTATTTGTCCTTTTTATTCATTTTGTTTAGGCTTTCACTTTGGATTGTATGTAAAGGTTTTCATTGTTCAGCACTTTCTCAGACTGGGTTCTTATGTCAAAACTGACCTTCATCTAGAAGCCTAACATTTTTTTGGAATTTTATGCAGCCAAGTGCTTGTAGGAAGTCATATTATCTAAAAAGGACCAGTAGAAAGAAAATGGCAGTTAGTATAACTGACTCCTTAAGATTTGTAAATATTAGAATCATAGAATATCAGGGTTGGAAGGGACCTCAGGAGGTCATCTAGTCCAACCCCCTGTTCAAAAGCAGGACCAATCTCCAATTAAATCATCCCAGCCAGGGCTTTGTCAAGCCTGACCTTAAAAACTTCTAAGGAAGGAGGTTCTCCCTAGGTAACGCATTCCAGTGTTTCACCACCCTCCTAGAGAAAAAGTTTTTCCTAATATCCAACCTAAACCTCCCCCACTGCAACTTGAGACCATTACTCCTTGTCCTGTCCTCTTCTACCACTGAGAATAGTCTAGAACCATCCTCTCTGGAACCACCTCTCAGGTAGTTGAAAGCAGCTATCAAATCCCCCCTCATTCTTCTCTTCCACAGACTAAACAATCCCAGTTCCCTCAGCCTCTCCTCATAAGTCATGTGTTCCAGACCCCTAATCATTTTTGTTGCCCTTCGCTGGACTCTCTCCAATTTATCCACATCCTTCTTGTAGTGTGGGGTCCAAAACTGGACACAGTACTCCAGATGAGGCCTCACCAATGTCAAATTGAGGGGAACGATCACGTCCCTCGATCTGCTCGCTATGCCCCTACTTATACATCCCAAAATGCCATTGGCCTTCTTGGCAACAAGGGCACACTGCTAACTCATATCCAGCTTCTCGTTCACTGTCACCCCAGGTCCTTTTCCGCAGAACTGCTGCCTAGCCATTCGGTCCCTAGTCTGTAGCGGTGCATTGGGTTTTTCCGTCCTAAGTGCAGGACCCTGCACTTATCCTTATTGAACCTCATCAGATTTCTTTTGGCCCAATCCTCCAATTTGTCTAGGTCCCTCTGTATCCTATCCCTGCCCTCCAGCGTATCTACCACTCCTCCCAGTTTAGTATCATCCGCAAATTTGCTGAGAGTGCAATCCACACCATCCTCCAGATCATTTATGAAGATATTGAACAAAACCGGCCCCAGGACCGACCCTTGGGGCACTCCACTTGATACCGGCTGCCAACTAGACATGGAGCCATTGATCACTACCCGTTGAGCCCGACAATCTAGCCAGCTTTCTACCCACCTTATAGTGCATTCATCCAGCCCATACTTCTTTAATTTGCTGACAAGAATACTGTGGGAGACAGTGTCAAAAGCTTTGTTAAAGTCAAGAAACAATACATCCACTGCTTTCCCTTCATCCACAGAACCAGTAATCTCATCATAGAAGGCGATTAGATTAGTCAGGCATGACCTTCCCTTGGTGAATCCATGCTGACTGTTCCTGATCACTTTCCTCTCATGTAAGTGCTTCAGGATTGATTCTTTGAGGACCTGCTCCATGATTTTTCTGGGGACTGAGGTGAGGCTGACTGGCCTGTAGTTCCCAGGATCCTCCTTCTTCCCTTTTTTAAAGATTGGCACTACATTAGCCTTTTTCCAGTCATCCGGGACTTCCCCCGTTCGCCACGAGTTTTCAAAGATAATGGCCAATGGCTCTGCAATCACAGCCGCCAATTCCTTCAGCACTCTCGGATGCAACTCGTCCGGCCCCATGGACTTGTGCACGTCCAGCTTTTCTAAATAGTCCCTAACCACCTCTATCTCCACAGAGGGCTGGCCATCTCTTCCCCATTTTCTGATGCCCAGCGCAGCAGTCTGGGAGCTGACCTTGTTCGTGAAGACAGAGGCAAAAAAAGCATTGAGTACATTAGCTTTTTCCACATCCTCTGTCACTAGGTTGCCTCCCTCATTCATTAAGGGGCCCACGCTTTCCTTGGCTTTCTTCTTGTTGCCAACATACCTGAAGAAACCCTTCTTGTTACTCTTAACATCTCTGGCTAGCTGCAGCTCCAGGTGCGATTTGGCCCTCCTGATTTCATTCCTACATGCCCGAGCAGTATTTTTATACTCTTCCCTGGTCATATGTCCAACCTTCCACTTCTTGTAAGCTGAAGGATTAATGAAGGATTTTCTGATTCTGTTTAGAAAATTAAGGGTGGGATTTCCAAAAGTGCTCACCATTGGAATGGGAGCTTTACTATTGACATCAGTGGGAGCAGAGTTAACATTTGGGCATATTTGTTTTGCTGCTTAAATAATACCGGGGGTGACTCTCAGTGTAGTCTATGCTAGAAGCGCTACAGTGGCACAGCTATGCCAATAAATAATAAAACCATCTCTGCGAGAGGCAGTAGCTATGTCAGTAGGAGAACTTCTCCTGCTGACACGGTGCTGTCCACACTGGCAACTAGGTCGTCGTAATTTATGTCACTCATAGGGGTGGCTTATTCACACCCTCGAGTGACATAAATTATACTGACATGTGGTAGTGTGTACAAACCCTTAGTTGCAAGAATTTTGATTTTAAAAGTCCAATTGGGCTGACATGCTTTATGGCATTTATTTCATTTGTAGTTGTCTCCACATGTTTTCCATCCTAGATACTAGGAAGATATTCACTGGTGAATGAAAGGAAGTTTGTAGTCCTTTAAATAAAATTTCTCTGACTTCTCTAGATCAGCTGAATATTGAAGGAAAAAATTAGCAGATTTATATTCTGAGTTCTTATCTGATTTTTTTTTGTATTCTCTACTAATAGAAACAGGTTTTTTTAACGCTTAATTAGACTTAATTTGGCAGGGAATATTATAGGGACATCTTTGAGTAATTAAGACAATGTTTTTGTTTTGAATACGGCAGTTCACCTTCCTCCCACCCATCCCATCTCCCAATTTTGCAAAGGTTGTCTTTAGATTCTTGTACTGCACTAATCACCATAGTAGGGTGCCTACAGTGACACTTTTAAATAGCTTTTCTTTCCTTTCCTCAAGTTGCTACTCTTCTCAACCTCACTCACAGGGGCCTTATGTTTCTAGGGAAGAAAGACTCCATGAACTAGATATTATGGGATTTGTAATCTTGAGGGTGGGAGGTAATTACAGAATCAAATGCTTTATGCTTAATTCAGCACTGCAAAAGTGAGCGCCCCAATCTGAGATAGAAAAGTTTAAAAATAAAGCCGACATTGCTTTTTTTTTTAGAATTCAGGGCCATGTTAGGAAGTTCCTATTTCTGATTAGAAATGTGAATTTCTGAATCATTCTGTTTACCAGGGTAAGTAATATTTTATCTATCAGTTTCAGATATTTCAAGGTGCAAATCATGCATTTTTATTTTTGAGATGTGTACTGCTAGGGCAGAAATCTGTTTGGGGAGCTCACACACATGTGCATGGAAAGTTCAGGTTCATTAGTACTTATACCAGTAAGACAGGACGAAATATTCTGAGAACTGGTGCATTGAAATAAAAGGCTCCTTTTGAGAGCTGCAAGTGCTCAGCAGTTATGATAATCAGGTCACTTTTATTTAGATGCCTAAAAGTAGGTACTAGTGTTAGAAAAATTCAGCTGTGGACCACAGGATTATTTAATATTATTGCCACCATCCTACCACTTTTCCAGAGACATCTTGTTGAAAAAGTCCAACGCTTGGAGTCAACCAGAGAGTTGAATATGCATCCTCTTGAATGTTGGGTTATTTTGAAACATGAAACCTACATCAGGGACTCAAAACAGATGCCCTTTTATTAAATTACCCTATTGTGATATTGTGAAAATATTTTCCATTAGTTTAAAAAAAACTTGCAAAAGTTTCCTGACGGAGGGAGCATTTTGCCTCGGATATTGGTGTTCGGGGTCTCTACTACTTACTTGCTCTCCAGTGTTCTAGAGACATTCAAGTGAAGAAGTGTCAAAATGGCTTCTACGGTGATTTGTTCTCAAGACAGTGTGATAAAGCACGTGAATATTTTAAGTCTCAGCTCTTGAGCTCTTCCAGAAAGCGTAAGCATTGCAAGTGCCATTTCAATGAAGTTTTACAAAGTTCCTTTATAAATGCTGTGACTACCATTGCAATGGGCTCGTGAGGCCAGAAATAGTATGCTTATGGTACTCGCAAGCTGTACAGATCATACCTGTAAAACCTATAATTTTCTGAGGCCTCAGATATTTCTTCTTCTTATGGACACAAGCTTGCAGTCCCCCTGAATACATCATTTGAAGCTTACTGGAAATCAAGCGCTGCCAAAAGAGCCTGTTACTCATACAATCACCACTGAAGAAACAAAGGTTTCAGTAAATAATCTGTTTAGCTGTTTTGGAGCTTGAAAACATTAGCATGAAGGGGAGAGACTTCATTTTTTAAAAGCAAAAACCAGAGGAAACTTTCAGACAAGTCTTAAGATTCTAGTGCCCTTTAACTAGATATAAAGCCAGGAACTCTGGAATTATTATATTAAATCTAAAGCCAGGAACTCTGGAGACTTGCAGCTATGGTTCCAACACCAACCTTAACTCCACCCCATAATCCAGCCACTCGCTAGCTTTAGGCCAGACACCCCCTTACTTTGCCCACCTTTCTTTGTCCAGTCCACAGTCCCACTATGAGCCAGAGACTAACATTTTACAGCTTGAGATCTGAGTACTTATTCACCTCCATATGGGGTGCTTAGTGTGACTAGATAGCAAGCGTGAAAAATCAGGAGAGGGGTGAGGGGTAATATGTCCCTATATATGAAAAAGCCCTGAATATCGGGACTGTCCCTATAAAATTGGGACATCTGGTCACCCTAGGTGTGCTCCAGCTTACCAATATGTAAGCTGGAAACCTCACTAGTCTTTCCTCATATATATCCTCTTGATAACAGCTGGAAGACACCTTCCATATGCATTTCAGAGAACCAGCTCTGTTCTATTCACTCTACCAATACTGCCAGCCTGTGTAAAAAAGGCAAGGACTTCCCATCCCCTCAAAAAACAGATAGGGGAGCAAGTATACATGTAGGCCCTGCTTGGCAGCTTCCCAGTGCCTTGAACACTTCACTGCTAACTCTTACTTCCCCACCCCTAATAGGTCACTTTCAGTGATGATGTAAACTGATGCTTCACCTACTCCTCTTCCCTTCAATCTGGGTCCTGCATATTGCTGATGGCTATCTCCAGCACTGGGCCTGAATACAAGGATTGATACTTAGCCTGATTTGGAGTGCACCTGACCACCTGTACCTATATAGGATGAAAGGGTGGATTTAGGTTAAGTTCAACTGAAGTCCATGTTGTTGCAATTCGTATATTACTCTTGGGGGAATTCTGTGCCAAGAATTATGCGCACAATATTTTAAATTTCTGCATATTTTATTTGTCAAAATAACACATTATAATCACACCAGTTTCAATTAGTTTTGGTAATTTATTTCAAAATACCTGTCAGCAAGTATGTTTGAAACAATACAGATGACAAAGATTCAGGACATTTTTTTTGACAAATAGACTCCTTATTAGGCATATTACTCAGTTGTCTATTAATAATTAATTTAAACTACAATACAGAACTATATTTCCTGCACCCCTCAGAAGCAGTGCAAAGGCTTGGGAGAGTTGGGTAATGGAAGAGCTGAGGGAGAGGGAAGTAATTGTTGGGAAGGAGACTGGGTGTGAGCTTGGAGGGTTGTTGAGTATGGGTGGGAAAAGAATGGAACAGGTTTTTTTGGACATGGAGGTGGGGAGGGATTGTTAGGGATCTTCCGCCATGCAACCCTGACTGACCTCTGGTCTCTCCAATTCAGTCAGCCACATCTGGCCCTTTCCCCCATGTATATCTGCACCCCCTCCCCCCATCCATATTGTCTGTGCCCGCACTCAGCCACCCCCATTCCCCCATGTGTTCTGCACCGCCTGTCCCCAAGTGTCTGTGTGCCCGCTCAGCCAGCCCCATTCCCTCATGTGGCCCTGTATCCTCTCTCCAATCCCCCTGTGGCACAGCACCTCCCTCCCCCCTGTGGCCCTGCACCTGCATTCCCATTCAGCCCCTACCCCAGTCTGTCCACCACTAGCTCTTATGAACCCTGTCTGTGACCCCTCCAACAGCCCCATGTTCCCCTTTCTGTCTGTCTCCACATATCCCCTGTCTCCTGACCTGGACCGACAGCCGGTGTGAAGAAGGCACTGCAGCCTCTTTCTCTTCCCTATGATAGCTGGGGCTGGCTGGGGATCAGCTGCTCTGTTCTAGTGCCACAGTGCCCTCTGGTGTGCAAAACTTTTCGGCAGAAGTTATTTTCTGCCGGGGGTGGGAGGAAGGAGAATATGCATGGCACATTAATTATGTGTGTACACAGTGGCATAAAATTTCCCCAGGAGTAATATTTGCACAAGAGTACATTTAAATGTGATAAGGCAACTGGTGAAAGTCTCTAGCTTGAAGATGGATGATGGGCGGAGGCCTGGGGCTGATTTATGATTGATGTTAGAAACTAAATTTGCAATTAAGTTTCTAGCATTCTGAAGCAATAACATTCTCTCTCAAAAGATAGTATCATCTCAAGTTTTATTAGACATAAAATGTCATCTCTACTGTTTAACAGCTTCCAGTGTCCATTAAGTAAGCGACCATTAGAACCAAACCCCACTTGGTTTATCTTTATCAGATAAATAATTTTCTCCTCATTTCACCTAGACGTAAGAATTCTTTTCCCACTAAATTACTTTTGTGTTTGGGAGGCATAGCTGCTAAAAGTAAAGATGAACACATCTTGGAATTGTTGACAACAAAAACTATTGTGGAGTAAAACTTTTTTGTATTTGTCTAGATGGTTAGCTCAAAAGGCAGAGTTTGAAGTTATCTTGGAGTAAACCAGTATCCCATTAATTGACAAACAGTTAATATTAGTTTGTGCAAAAAATGCTTATCATTAGGTGGTCGTTATGATAAAACTACTGCCACAGAAGACTGGTTAAAAGGAGCCTTTTATTTCTAAGTGAAAGAAGAGATCTACGTCCAGAAATGACATGGTCAGGTTTGCTAAATGGCATTCATTTACTGTGTAACTTCTAGAAGCTTACATACATCTCATTATTTTTAACTTTGACCAGGTGCAAACTTCATCCTGGACAGTGCTAACTGTGCCATTGTAACTTTGCATTTTATAATTACCTTTTCTCCTGCGTAGGTGAGATTTCACAAATGTTTCCTTTAAATTTTTTATGCTAATGATATGCTCTCATTGATGAATCTCTTTCAGGAAAGAGGGATATATTTTGTATGTATAGTAAAAATGTGTGGGATAGGGAACAATATTTCTTGCAACTCAGCACTGTCCCTTCCCTTTAAAGTCTGGATTGGGAAGGAATAACTGATACAGAGTTTTAGTTCTTGGCAGTCATGCTGACAGCTGGTGGAGAGGTGGACCCAGTCAGACAGGAAAAAGAGCATGCCAAGCTCCAACACAGAACACCCACAAATTTATTTGACGCTGGAAGAAAAAATTTGCCCAAAAAGAGAGTATGTAATTGAAAAGATTCGTGTTATGCATCTGTATATATTATGGATTTTGCAGGACTACACAGATTACTAATCAGTTTTATGAAATGTCAATTATAGAAGCTGCTACATCAGATTTACATTTGCTTTAGTTGTGCAATGATTTAGTTATGCTCATGAGCTGTTCACGTTGCCTTGGTATCATTTTACCCTAGTTCACCTTGATTTCAAAACAATCATTGAGATTTGAGTCTCATTTTACATGTATTACATTTAACCCAGGCAGTCAAAAGAACACTTTTCTGTATAAATGTCAATCTTAGTGATCTTTGGTTTTGCTTCCTGTTTACAATTTTAATATATTGAGAATCTGTTCAGTGTTCTGTTCAGTGATATACAAAGTTTACGATCTGTTTTAGTGTATGAAGCATCATAACCTGTTAAATTTAGTTTTAAAGCCTAAGATAAGAAATTTGTGTGTATATATAAGACATTTAATTACAAGTGGAGTAGAAGACATAACTTATGGCAGTAGCTACAGAAGTACTTATTATTCAGTAGTTCAAATAAGTTGAAGGAACATCTCCATTTATTCCTCTATGTTCAGAAGTTTAATTCTAGCCAACATTTGCTCCTGGCTGCAAATTGGTCTAAAAGATCTTGGTTCAAGACTGACATCAGGTTTCTTGTTTAAGTTTGGAAATTGGCTCACTTAAGATTATATTATCTGCTGAAGAATAAAGGCATCATAAAACTTGCTCCTATTAGTTATGTGACAGCTAGGGCTGGTTGGCAAGGATGGGATAGTTTTGGGTAAGTCTTTCTCAGCAGTCTTGTTACTGGACCTAACCCTGCCAGATGTCATCATCCAGTGGCATCATTCAGAGGTTTTGTCAAGTTTTTACTAAGCCACCATATGACTCAGTTCAGAGGCAGTACCATCTAGTGATCAGAACAAGGGATTGAAAGTGAAGATTCTTCTTTTAGTAGTGTCCCTATGGGTGCTTTACTTTAGATGAATCTGTGTCCCTGCACCTTTAATCAGAGAATTTAGGTAGCAGTGTCCATTCCGCCTGCACAGGCACTCTACCTCTCTCGTGGTCTCCCTCGAGGCTATCTTGCACTGTGCGGGTGAACCACACTCCAATTCTTCTCACCTTCCCTTGTCCTGAGACAGCAGTTTGCTTACTTACCTCTCTTTATACTTGATAGAAGAACTATAAAGTAAACACTTAGAGTTTCTGATCCTTTTGCACTACCTCTAAAGTAGTGGCTGTCAACCTTTCCAAATTACTGTACCCCTTTCAGGAGTCTGATTTGTTTTGTGTACCCCCAGGTTTCACCTCAGTTTAAAAACCACTTGCTTACACAATCAGACATAAAAATACAGAAGTCTCGCAGCACACTGTTATAGAAAAATTGCATACTTTCTCATTTTTACCATATAATTATAAAATAAATATATACCTCTCCAACACATCGTCAGTGATCTACAACCCATCCTGGACAACGATCCCTCACTTTCACAGGCCTTGGGAGGCAGACCAGTCTTCACCCACAGACAACCCACCAACATAAAGCATATTCTCACCAGCCAATGACACACGGCACCATAGTAACTCTAACTCAGGAACCACTCCATGCAACAAACCTCGATGCCAACTCTGCCCACATATCTATACCACCGACACTGTCACAGGACCTAACCAGATCAGCCATACCATCACCGGTTCATTTACCTGCACGTCCACCAATGTAATATACGCCATCATGTGCCAGTAATGTCCCTCTGCTATGTACATCGGCCAAACTGGACTCTCCCTACATAAAAGGATAAATGGACACAAATCAGATATTAGGAATGGGCTTTCCCTGTGTATCTGGCTAGTGCATCGGAGTTCAAAGTGCAGTCCAGAACGGTCACAGTGGAGCACTCTAGGATAGCTCCTGGAAGCCAATACCATCGATTTGCATCCGCACTACTCCAAATTCGACCCAGCAAGGTCGATTTTAGCGCTACTCTCCTCATCGGGGAGGAGTACAGAAGTTGATTTTAAGAGCCCTTTAGGTCGATGGAATGGGGTTGGTTGTGTGGATGCAGTCATTTTTAAGTCGACCTAATGTGGCTAAATTCGACCTAACCCCGTAATGTAGACCAGGCCTGTGATGCTGCAGTTACCTTTGGCCAGCCAAGAGCACCATCTGTACTCCTTCAGCTTCAGCACGGAACTGTCTGACTCTGTAGCTCCTTTTTATATGGCTCTCCTGGGCCTTGATTGGGTCTCCCTGCAGCCTCTCTGATTGCCTAGCCTTTCACAATCTCTCTAGGCTGTCCAGAGGACTTAGCTCCGCTGTTTTTCATGGGACAGATGTGGCAGGACCCTGAGGCCTCCAGCGGGGGCCTCTGAGCCTGGTCCGCCCTGTCACACCAGCATCTGACCCCCCGGTCATGACTATTCTCCAGGACAAAGATTGTCCCTGGAGCCCTCAACCTCCAGAGAGGGAGAATTGCAGAGAAAGTCAGCTGATTTTTCCCCTGGCAAAGCATCTAGAGAAAGGGCGGCAAGCCCTCAAACCGAGCTCTTGAGCAGCCAGAGGAGACTCCTGGCACATTCAGTCGCCTGTGCACCAATGGCTCCAAAACACGGTACCCAGAAAACACAAGGACCATTGGGTACAAACTCTGCTTTAATGCCTAAAGACCTGAGGAGCAAAGGCTCTGAAGTGGTGGCACTGCCTGCTGAAGATAAGAATAGAGACCATACCCTCTCTACAAAATTGGTACCAACAGAAAAATCCTTGGCACAAAGCAGCCCTTGTCATAATGCACTCTCCATAAAAGATCATCAGTACAGATGAGTCAGCACCGGCAATCCCTGATGGTACTGATTGCAACAGTGGAATCACACAAGTTCCGTTTCTCCAGGGACCTTGTGATTGCAGAGGAACAGTAGTTCCCGCTACTCAGTACCAGAGCTCTGGAATCTGAGCATGTCTCAGTCCTCAGTGGCACCGGGGCATTCAGCTCCAGCGACCCTATCAGCCCCACTCTCCTCCAGCGGGGAACCAGACCGTGATCAGGATGACAATTTCTTTCTGGTCTCATACCATAACCCACCATTATACAGTATCTGGGACCTCTTCTGCTATACCCATCCTCCGCTCTCCAGTCTTCCTGATATGGTCACCTGTGGGTACTTCCCCCCCCCCCCATCCCTCCAGTGGCCTTACTGTGACTTCTCAGACTTCTGGTGTCTTCCACAGGGAGACCACCAGACGTTCCCCCTATGGCCTCTGTATTCAGAGCCCCAGGAAGAAACTTTCGAGGAGCAGGAGGCCAGACTAGAGGTGGAAACTACTCAACCGATGAACATCTCTTCCTCCTCACCAGATAAGGTGGTAATGCGCCATCTTCCACTATTAGCTGATGATTTTAAGCTTTTCCAAGATCTCACTAAGAGGGTGGATGATGCTCTGTGAATTCCCCTAGCTGTGGTGAAAGACCCCAACCACTCCTTGCAACAACAATAGCTGCTACGTACAGACTTTCCACATCCCTTCAGAAGTCGCCTGACTCTCTCCATCGGGAGTTGGGAGAACATCGTCTCTGACAGGTGGGTCTTGGAGATTATCTTCAAGGGTTACCTGATCCATTTCACATCCCTCCCTGCCCATCCTTCTTCAGGGACTCTTCTCACGAGAGACTATTAAGTTGGGAAATAGACCACCAGTTATGCCTAGGGGCCATGGTACTAGTCCTCACTCACCTCAAAGGCAAGGGGTTTTGTTCCAGGTATTTCCTGATCCTCAAGAGAAAGGGAGGTTGGAGACCCATACTAGATAGGTGAAGGCTCAGAAGTTCAAGATGGTTACACTAGCAGCCATTATGCCATCTCTGGAGCAAGGAGATTGGTTCTCAGCCCTCAACCTACAAATGTCTACTTCCACATTTCAGTCCGACCATCCCACAGGAGATTCTTCCGATTTACCTTTGGGCGAGACCATTCTCAGTACAGAATGCTCCCATTCAGCCTTGTCTGCACCCAGGATATTCTCCCAGGTCCTCTCCGTCGTAGTGACACATCTACGAACATTAGGTATTGCCATTTACCCATACCTGGACGACTGCCTTCTCAAGGTTCATTCCTTCAAAGACGCCCTGTAAGCCACCCAGAGGACCATGTGCATATTTGTACAACTGGGCCTACACCTCAATAAACAGAAACCAACCTTGATCCCCCCCGTACAATGTCTGGAGTTTATTGGCGCTGAGCTTGGCGGAGTGTAAGTGAGAGCATTTCTTTTGCCTCACAGATTCAGCACCCTGATGAGTCTCATAGACAGTCTGGGCCAGCCCATCAACACCAGCTAAGAATTGCCTCTAGCTTCTTGGGCATATGGTGGCATGCACATTTGTGATGCCACACGCCCTTTTGACATGAGATGTTTACAGATATGGCTCAGATCTGTCTAATCTCCAAACAAGGATGGGCTAAACAAGCTGCTGTCAATGCCCTTCAGGGTCAAACGCTCCCTGCATTGGTGGAAAGAACCATCCAACATCCATGCAGGCATCCCATTCACACAACCAACACTGATTCTAACAATAGATGCCTCTCTAATAGGCTGGGGAGCCCACCTAAACAACTGCAAAGTCCAGGGCAAGTGGTCTCCCACAGAATTGGTACTCCATATCAATCTTTTGGCATTAAGAGCGGTCAGAAATGCTAGTGCACACTTTCTCACACAAAAGTCAAGACAGACCATATATCTGACAATCGCCAAGAGAGTGCCAGATCACCTTCCCTTTCCATGGAAGCACTGTAACTTTGGAATTTGTGCGCCCACCACAATGTACTCATTTCAGCTGCTTACCTGCCAGGGTACAAAATGTGACAGCAGTCTGTCTGTCAGAATTTCTCATATGACCACAAATGGGAGATGAACCCAGCAGTGCGTCATGGCATAGCCAACCTATGGGAAACCCTGACAATAGACCAGTTTGCTACTTACCGCAACAAGCGATGTCTGCTACTGCTCCAGAGCCAGACTGGGGAAACAGTTTTTAGGAGATGTTCTCATCTTCACATGGGGCAGGGAGCTGCTATATACCTTTCCTCCATTCCCTCTCATGTCAAAGGTGCTATTGAGGATACAGACAGACAGAGCAAAAGTCATACTGATTGCCTCCTCTTGGCTGAGGCAAGTATGGTACACATACTTTGGACAGGTGGCAGTGTATCCTCCAATTCGTCCTCAATCTATTGCTCACCTGCTCTCCCAAAATGACAGATGGATCCTGTGGTGGATTGGGTCACAGAAACCCTCTTGGGAACTGCCACCTGATGTGCCGAGACTACCTCTGAGCCCGTTTTCATATGTCCATGCATGACTCAGTTCTCTACAGGTCGAGCCATTGCCCACATGTTAGCTCGAACGTTCCCAGGAAAGCTCAGATGTGGATTGGCGTCTATCGAGGTCCATTGTTAGCCAAGTACTTCCATTTACTTTAATAACCCCTTCACACTATGTTGACCAATTCTGCCTTAGTTGCTTTCTACAGCAAACACTTTAAATACAAGTATAGAGCTAATGCTCATAACTTCAGATATAAAAATGATACATGCATACGAATAGGATGAATACATTCAGTAGAACATAACCTTTGCAAAGATATGTTACATTGCATATCTAACATAAAACATATTCCAGTTAGAGCATAGTTACACTCATAAGCGTATTTCTATAAAGCATTATGAGGTGCAACATCACAGATCCTTCACCTCAACCTACAGATCCTCCTGCTCCAGGCTTGGCTCCTTCATAGTTCCAAAACTTAAAAAGCAAATGCTCTGAGCAGGTGAGGTGTTACTGCACATTAGGAAATTGACAGCTCATCTCACTTACCTGCAGAAGTGGAAATTATTCCAAATTTGAGGCAGTTCCAAACAAGTGGCTCTGATATCTTTCTCCATCCTTTTGCTCCTAGACTATATTCTAGACCTTAAAAGGACTGGTCTATATCTTAGCTTACTTAAAGTACATCTAGCAAACATAATTCAGCCTTACACCATTGGGTGGACAGATGCTGAGTATTTGCCCATCCAACACACAGATTCTTCAAGGGCATGGGACTTCCTGCACGTTAGACCACCCACTCCAATGTGGGATCTGTCTGGTTCTGAAAAGCCCAGCTAGACTACCCTTTGAACCTATAGCCACTTGCTGTCTCCTACACCTGTCCACATAGGTGCTGGAATTGGGGGTGCTGCTGCCCCCCATCTTGAAGTAGTACTAACCCAAATACAGGGTTTCCACCTTCACCATCCCCACTATAAAAATCATTCCAGCACCACTGCCTGTCCACAAAGGCAGCATTTCTAGAGGGCATGACTCAGCGCGATGAATAGGGGAAATAGCAGCAGTGATGGTGCAGCCACTGTTCAGTCTTTTTTAAAGACAAAATCACCCTGCAGCAACACCCGAAATTCCTCCCCAAGATAATCTTGTCCATCCATATGCACCAGCTCAGTCACCTTCCCACTTTTTCCCTAAAACAACATTGTGACAACAGGGAGGCAATGCTTCATTCACTTGATGTTAGGAGATCCTGAATGTTTTATTTGGACAGGACTAAGGACTTTAGGAAGTCTCCTAAACTCTTCCTTTCATTCATGAAAACACCCAAAGGTTCTGCAATATCAGTGAAAGACTCTCCAAATGGGTCTCCAGTTGCATTAACCACTGTTCCCATGTGTGTAACCTGGTGCCCAATCAGGAATCTGCATGCACTCCATGAGATCCATTTTTACCTCGGTCACATTTGTTAAAGATGTCGTCATCACAGAAATCTGCAGGACAGCGACCTGCGCCTCTGCCCATACTTTCGAGGAACACTACATGATCACTCGAGACTCAGCCTCTGATGCCATCTTTGGCTACACAATACTATTGTCAATAATAGACTGCACTCTGAAGCCCCAGGCCTCCATGGGGGATATTGCTGTGAAGTCACCTACAGAGGATCACCCATAGGGACCCTACTCAAAGAGGATGTTACTCACCTTGTGCAGTAATAATGGTTCTTCAAGATGTGTCCCTGTTCGTGCTACACAGCCCACCCTCCTTCCTTCTACTTTGGAGTTCTTGATGAGGGGCTCTGCGGTAGAGAGGGAACTGAGGGTGGTTTGCCCATGCAGTGCTAGATAACCATGAGGGAGGGCTCATGTGCGGGCAGAACAGACACCACTACCTAAATTCGCTGATTAGGAGTGCAGATACACCCACAGTGGAGCACCCATAGAGATAAATCTCAAAGAACCATGGTTACTGCACAAGGTGAGTAACTTCCTCCTCTGGCTTCGATCCCAGACTGTTGGTCACTATGACTATTGGCTAGTCGGCATCTCTGTACTTCTGTTCATCCATTGATAGTAATAATTTTAACACTCCTCAGACATAGGTGATGCTTAGTTAAAGCCTTTGAATAGAAGATATTATGATGTTGATGGTGCTGTTTAATGGATTGAAGGTTGTACAATACTTGGACTGATACTATCTGTTAAGGGGCTTATTCCTTCACCCACTTACTTCCCTGGTCCTTCTCACATGAACAGAGAGCAACAATACCCTAAGTCCAAAGGTGCAAACTATTCAATGTTTATTGGGGTGAACTTCCAGCAAGCATGATTCCAGTTTCCTTCCTTAGTGTCCCCCTTCCCAGCTCTGACACCACAGAGCCTTACCTGTGTCCCTGTTCCCATTTCCCCCTTTAGCAAAACATGATTCCAATTTCCCCACCCCATTCCCTTTCCCATTTCCCCCCCCCACACACACACTTCCTGACTGACTGCAGACTATATCGTAAAACTTGAGTTCTGCTTAGCTATACCTTAACTAATCATTTTCCTGAAATTTAACTAACCAATCCTAACATATTGTAACATGATTATGTAACCAATTATATCCCACCACCTTAATTAGTTTACACCCAGCAAAATTAATTATACAGCAGACAGGAACTATCACAGAACCAGACAGAGATTATGCAGACAAACAATAGGGAAATGGGGATTACAGTGATAGAACAAACACAGGAATGAGGATTTCACATCCCAGCTATTGATAAGTGAATTCTTGCCAGACAGGATGCTATCAAACTAAGTTTCCTTTTACATCTTCTAGGCACTTCCCTTTCTCTGGAGGCAATAGGCATTATCAGGACAGGATTGTATTCCTAACAGCCCAATAGCACCTTATTTCAGTGTGACTAGGTTGGAATGTGAGGATGTGACCGTTTGCTTCCCAGCTTATGGCTGCCTCTGCTGCTTAGCCAAAGGCCTTAGCCTAAGCACAGGGCCTCAGACTGTCACAGTAAGAGAAGGCTCTTACAACGGCAGACAGTGATTTTGATTCTTTCTTTTATACCTTTATAACTAGCCAAGTGATAAGAATACACCTAAATTCTTAGGGTATAGGCCTTTACAGACAGGCCTGAATATCTATATCCTAACACTATCCTGTTGCCCAGATCTCTAGGACAAACAAAAGTGCTTTCTGAGCTGTTGTCAATTTTGCTTCCTTCTGGATAGGGTGCAATAGAGGACTTGTGGATGCGTTGAATATCTAGCACAACAGCTCTGTACTGCCAGTCATAGAAAAGGGTGGCTATGCATGTGCTTCCTCAGGAGTAGAGGAAGAAAAGGACCTGAGGGAGCAGCAGAACACCTGCTGGTCATTGTGGAAGGGGATGGGTCTAGCTGATGTCACTCATGCAAATAATGCTTTGGAAGAGTGGGGTAGGGGACTACGAAGGAATGTTCTGCTGGGCTTACCTGATGCCAAGGCTTTTATCTGAATGTGTTGTCTGTTAGCACTTTGATTAGACATTTTTAACTGGGGAGGGGGAAGATAGATTGGATCTGGGCTTTCAGCAACAATTAAATTTTCTAGCCAAGCCTGAGTAAGCTGTGTACCAATTCTTAGAGCCTTTCAGACATCATAGCTCAGAGAGTTTAGTTAGATCTGGTTTTGAGAGAGAGAATAAATCTTACAAGCTAAAGACCACAACTATATAGTACAAAGGTAGTTGTTTTTTGCCAGAAAAGTAAGTAGTAGTTCAATTTGTCAATCAACCCAAAGTATGCTGTGTAGTAAAATAAAATACAGTATGATTCCTTGTTGCTGGAAAGCACAATTTGCTTTAACTTTAGGAGGAAGTTTGCCTCTGTAATACTTCAAGGTGTGTCTGTGTTTGTTTAAAGCTTGTTAGCTGGTACCAGGGTCTAGCAAGTGAATTTGCAAATAAATCCTTGATGTACATACTATCTAGTCTGCGATTTTTGCACCAATTGCAATCCTATATAACCAAAAGATTTAAAAAACAAAAACAAAAAAAAAACCCTTGAAATTTTTGAAAACTATGGATATCCAAAAGGGAAAAGAGTACTCGTCATTGTGTACTCTTGACATCCTGGTTTAATGGTGGCATTCATCAAATACTGAGATTTGTAAAGCAAAAATTCAGTTCCTTAATACTGAATATTTTTTCTTTTCAGAGACTGTATCTTTAAAAGGACTTCATAACAAATTTTGTTTTGGAGTTATCTGTAGTATATTACTTTTAGTGGTTAAATGGGCTTTTTAAACTTGTTTTCTGATATCGTATTGGAAACTTGGAACGTATTGGAACTTGGAACGTATAAACGTATTGGAAGCTCAATCTTATTTGCTAACTGAACTTTCTATTTGTACAACTTATGTTTGACTTTTATTTGATTTATACAATGTCCTTTGTGAGCATTTCTTACCCCCAAGTTATCTCTTGGTAGGTTAGAGTGGCCATACTTCCCTCTTCTCTTGCCCATAAAATGTTGCCCTTTCTGATTTTTTTTTTCCTCCTCCCTTTTCAATCTTCCTGAACTGCTACATACCTCCTAGTTTTCCATGTTCCTAAGATTTCAGGAATCATTACTGACTCCTTGATTTCTGACCAGAATTGCAGGGTGCTTTGGTGTGTTTGTTAGTTGCTTGACTTGTTGATATCCTTGGAGGTAGACAGTTGGCAGATACTGGCTTCGACTTCCCACCCCAGACTCAGAACTTGCCACTGTCTTTTAAAAGACTGTTCTAATTACTTGTTAGCATTGTATTTTTTAATATGGAAAACATATTTGATATCAAGCATTGCAACCTTAACTGTTCGTTCTTCTTGTTATAGACCGACACAAGTATTGGCCTCAGCTCATATCAACAGAAAAGGTAAGGTTGTGTTCCAGAGTAAGACGTTCACTTTTAACAGATTCCCCACTGGGGAATTTGTGATTCTTGATGTAAAAAAAGAAAAAAAAATAGATTTTGTTTTTGTGCAAGTCACTGTTACAAGTAAGCTGTCTTAAATCCAAATATTGTAATCTTTCATTTAGTAATCTGTTCAAACTTCATGTCTGCTATCTCAATTATAGAAATTTTAGTTGGCTAATGTTTTAAATACTAAACATTCTAATGTGTAGTAAACATCCTGTTACTGAGCATCTAACTTCATGTATTCTGAAGAAGTGAGAAGGAAAGAACACCTTTGTACCCATAAAAAACAATTCAGTTAAGTTTCAGAGTAACAGCCGTGTTAGTCTGTATTCGCAAAAAGAAAAGGAGTACTTGTGGCACCTTAGAGACCACTCTCCTGTTGGTAATAGCTTATCTAAAGTGACCACTCTCCTTACAATGTGTATGATAATCAAGGTGGGCCATTTCCAGCACAAATCCAGGGTTTAACAATAACGTCTGAGGGGGGGGTAGGAAAAAACAAGGGGAAATAGGTTACCTTGCATAATGACTTAGCCACTCCCAGTCTCTATTCAAGCCTAAGTTAATTGTATCCAATTTGCAAATGAATTCCAATTCAGAAGTCAAATTGGATACAATTAACTTAGGCTTGAATAGAGACTGGGAGTGGCTAAGTCATTATGCAAGGTAACCTATTTCCCCTTGTTTTTTCCTACCCTTTCACCCCCCCCTCAGACATTCTTGTTAAACCCTGGATTTGTGCTGGAAGTGGCCCACCTTGATTATCATACACATTGTAAGGAGAGTGATCACTTTAGATAAGCTATTACCAGCAGGAGAGTGTGGTGGGGGGAGGTATTTTTTCATGCTTTGTGTGTATAAAAAGATCTTCTACACTTTCCACAGTATGCATCCGATGAAGTGAGCTGTAGCTCACGAAAGCTTATGCTCAAATAAATTGGTTAGTCTCTAAGGTGCCACAAGTACTCCTTTTCTTTTTGCGAATTCAGTTAAGTCAGTTTTCTGTTGTGTAAGTGGACACCTCTGCCATTAGGAGATTCCTGTGTGTGTAACTCACAAAGGAAGAAAAGAGTAACACCATGTAGTAGTCTCATTAACATGGAAAATTTAGACTAAATATCTTGGAGCATGTCTTAACAATTAGATTTCTTAGCTTGGGGAATAAAGTGGTGGAAGCCCAGTAGCTTAGGACTCTTGCAGCTAGACTGAACAACGGACAAATGTACATCAGGGAACAATTCTCCACAGTAGAGATGGGGCTTGACTGAGTCTGCCTGTAGATTGTGTTCTGTTAAAGGTGACCTAGCAGGAAAAAGAGGTGTAGTCCCCTTTTTGCTGTTGTTTGACGGTCAAAAGCCTGAAAAACTGAAAGGTTTTCTTCTTATCAGTCCTGCCTTGTAAAGACTCTATGGATTACTGGAGAACTTTGTATAACTATGAAATCAGAGAATCAAAGCAAGTGAAATGTGATTAATAGCAAAAAGTGGCTTATTCAAGCTGTTACATTTTAATAGTTATTTAACTCTTGAGAAACATTCAAGAGGAAAAAGGTGTCATTAAAGATTCAGCACCACTGCCCCTTCCATTAAAGGCTGAGAAACTAGAGTCTTTTGGTGAGTTTTTTCCAGCTAAAAGCAGAATGATATCCTTTAAAAGACCAGAGAAGTAGTAATTAAAAAAAAAAAAAAAAAGTGGAGGACTTTTTGGTGCAGGAATTACTTATAGGTTTTTTTTATGCATTATGCCTTTTTTTAATGATTTTTTATATATGTATATTTGACTTTAGAACAGTGGACAACAGAAATCCAGAAAAGGGCCATGCACGCAGTATTAAGTACACTCCATAAAGCTTCCAAAAGGGGAAGCATGTGTTATAATCTTGTTTTAAATAGTGTTGATAAATAGATTACATACATCTTCACATATATTTTGCTGTACAAAATTATCATAGCAACTGCCACACACCTGGATTGTGGGATGTAGGATTGCATTGGTCTGACTCACAAGTTCTATTCTTTCAAAGAACCTTATATGCATGTGTTGTCCATCTTTATATTTTAAAAGTTGCATCTTTGAAGCTACAAGGAAAACTTTTATTCAATTTGGCCTGGGGAACAAATGAGGTATCTGTAATAGGACTTTTCTCTTGCATGGTGTAATATTTATTCCTAAATGTCAGGGAGTACCCAGCAAATAAAAATGTACTGTGCAGGTAATTACATAATCATTTACAAATACCTGTGGGTAGGTCTGTCATCAGCTTTCCCCCTTTACTCACCCTGGTCCACAGCCCACCCCTTCCTCGCCATCCTCCCCCTCGAATGGGAATTTAAGGGGACTATAAAGGGGGGATTGGCTCCCAGCTATACCAGTCATAGAAGCCTCAAACCCCACTGTTTCTGCTCCTTAAAGAATACCTAATTTAAATCCTTTACCAGTCCATTTTATCTGATCACCCAATCCCTTCCCTATCGAATACCTGCACTGGACATCTGCCCCAACAAGGCGCCAGCAATTAGCTTGGTTCCCAGACATCTACTAATGCCCTTTTTAGTATTGGCCATAAGCATGTGAGCTCCGAAATCTGACAGGTGGATCCCATCCCCCCCTGAATAATTCTGGTGCCCCATATGCTATGTCCAGATGAGAAATCATTTACACCCCCTCCCCCCAATGCCGTGTATGAATTTGGCCATTTCCCTGTTCACATTCCTCCTAGCCTTGTTGACCCAAGGGGGCTTCACAGCTCTCCACCACACCCTGCATTGCAACATGTCCAGCGAAATAGTTTTTATTCTTGGGAGAAGTTCCAGGGTCTGCCACGAGTCCCTCTTAGCTCTGAGCATTAAGTCCACCCCTTTACACATTCCCAAATCTGGGAACAATGTATGCCCTCACGTCCTCCACAGGGCAGGAGCTGGTCCTATAACACGCCTATCCTCCCTTGCTAGCTCAGGACTGCTTCACCACTGAGGCCCAGCTGTGAATCTCCAGACAACTTGGAAGCCTGCCTATGTGGCCAGTAACCAATACTGTGCCTGCAGATCCACACTGCCATCTGCCTGGCCCATCTACCAGCATCTGGAATGCAAATACAAAGGAAAATTGACATTGATTCTCCACCTGGGATCTCATGTACGTTCTGTATTCTTCAGAATGTCAATACCCAATTGCCTGAATTGCTGTAACTCCCAGGCCCATCTGGGTCACTGCTGTTGCTGTCCTGATCCTGAATGAGTGGGAACCAAATTCACATGCTGGAAGCCTCATCCTCATCAGTCCCTATCTTAAAACTTGAACAAATCAGTATATTGTGAGAAGACTCCCATCACATGAACCAAGAAGGACCTGTCCATCCCTGGCCTTATTGCTATGTAGAATAGATTCACCCTGCCCGCCTTGATCCATCTTCATCCTCTTCAACATTAATGTCACTGATCATCCCTCCCAACATATAGCCCTCAGTTCCAAAACCCTTCCAGAAGAATCTCTACAGGACCCAGGTACTAGTTCGCAGATCTTAAAAACTCCAAAAAACACTACCAGAAATGCCTCCTTGAACAAGGCCATCTCTTGCCCACAAAGATATATGGGCTCTAGGATCCACGCCAGATCCCTAAGTGTTATTAATAGTGGTGGGACAACATGTATCCTTTTTAGAGTTGGTGCTTCAAGACTACCCTGCTAGAAACCTCCAAACTAAAATCCCATAACAAGAATCGTGGTAACCATTCAGCTTACTGACAAATGTAAGGGCCAATAGGCAAGTGGAGATGGTTGATGAAGCCAGTTGCTAACACCATGTGCTGTAGCACCCATTCCTGTGTAATGGGCCATATCAGTGACAGGCCCTCCTGCTCCTGAAATTGCACAAAATCATTAAAACTTCTCTCATAGCTCCATAATGTTTGCAGAACCACTCATCTCTGTGCTACACTGACAGGCATCATGTGCCAAAGTTCCTTAGTGCCTGCAAATAAAATGTCATCTAAGTAATGCACTACCTGCCATAAACCAGTTTCCCATATCACTGCCCAATGTAACATTGTGCTAATTTTCTCAAATGCTGAACAGGATTTGCCAAATCCCTGGACGTAGCTTTGTCAAATTGTCCTTTGAAAGAAATCCAAAAGGTTAAAGTCAGAAGGATGCACCATCAGAAGTTGAAAAGCAGACGATATCATACTTGGCCATCAGTGGCCCTAGGCCACAATACCTAACCATGCACACAGTCTTTTCAATGGAGGAATAGTGCATGCAATACCAGGCCTGGTCTGTTCCATTGTTAACTGAGCTACTCTGTGGGTATGATAGTTGGTGAATTAAGCAATATCACCTGTCTTAGGGACCAAGCCTAAGGGAGAATTTCGCATGGTCTATATGTAGAGGGTTGAATGGCCCTGCTGCCCTATTTTTTAATTGTTGTGCAATCTTTTTCTTTACAAATATGACCCATTCCCACTAAGGGCTTCAAATTTTTGGCATCACATGAATCATAGATACTAAGGTCAAAAGGGACCATTATGATTGTCTAGTCTGACCTCCTGCACAACGCAGGCCACAGAATTTCACCCACGCACTCCTGCGAAAAACCTCTCACCTATGTCTGGGCTATTGAAGTCCTCAGATTGTGGTTTAAAGACTTCAAGGAGCAGAGAATCCTCCAGCAAGTGACCCGTGCCCCATGCTACAGAGGAAAGCGAAAAACCTCCAGGGCCTCTTCCAATCTGCCCTGGAGGAAAATTCCTTCCCGACCCCAAATATGGCGATCAGCTAAACCCTGAGCATATGGGTAAGATTCCCCAGCCAGATACTACAGAAAATTCTTTCCTGGGTAACTCAGATCCCACCCCATCTAATATCCCATCACAGGCCATTGGGCCTATTTACCATGAATATTTAATTACCAAAATTATGTTATCCCATCATACCATCTCCTCCATAAACTTATTGAGTTTAATCTTAAAGCTAGATAGATCTTTTGCCCCCACTGCTTCCCTTGGAAGGCTATTCCAAAACTTCACTCCTCTGATGGTTAGAAACCTTCGTCTAATTTCAAGTCTAAACTTCCTGGTGGCCAGTTTATATCCATTTGTTCTTGTGTCCACACTGGTACTGAGCTTAAATAATTTCTCTCCCTCTCCAGTCTTTATCCCTCTGATATATTTATAGAGAGCAATCATATCTCCCCTCAACCTTCTTTTAGTTAGGCTAAACAAGCCAAGCTCCTTGAGTCTCCTTTCATAAGGAAAGTTTTCCATTCCTCGGATCATCCTAGTAGTCCTTCTCTGTACCTGTTCCAGTTTGAATTCATCCTTCTTAAACATGGGAGACCAGAACTGCACACAGTATTCCAGGTGAGGTCTCACCAGTGCCTTATATAACGGTTCTAAAACCTCCTTATCCCTACTGGAAATACCTCTCCCGATGCATCCCAAGACCGCATTAGCTTTTTTCACAGCCATATCACATTGGCAGCTCATAGTCATCCTATGATCAACCAATACTCCAAGGTCCTCCTCCTCCTCTGTTACTTCTAATTGATGCGTCCCCAGCTTATAACTAAAATTCTTGTTATTAATTCCTAAATGCATGACCTTACACTTCTCACTATTAAATTTCATCCTATTACTGTTACTCCAGTTTACAAGGTCATCCGGATCCTCCTATATGATATCCCTGTCCTTCTCTAAATTGGCGATACCTCCCAGCTTTGTATCATCCGCAAACTTTATTAGCACACTCCCACTTTTTGTGCCAAGGTCAGTATAAAAATATTAAATAAGATTGGTCCCGAAACCAATCCTTGAGGAACTCCACTGGTAACCTCCCTCCAGCCTGACAGTTCACCTTTCAGTAGGACCCATTGTAGTCTCCCCTTTAACCAGTTCCTTATCCACCTTTCAATTTTCATATTGATCCCCATCTTTTCCAATTTAACTAATAATTCCCCATGTGGCACGGTATCAAACGCCTTACTGAAATCTAGGTAAATTAGATCCACTGCGTTTCCTTTGTCTAAAAAATCTGTTACTTCCTCAAAGAAGGTTTCAGAGGAACAGCCGTGTTAGTCTGTATTCGCAAAAAGAAAAGGAGTACTTGTGGCACCTTAGAGACTAACCAATTTATTTGAGCATGAGCTTTCGTGAGCTACAGCTCACTTCATCAGATGTTTACCGTGGAAACTGCAGCAGACTTTATATACACACAGAGAATATGAAACAATACCTCCTCCCACCCCACTGTCCTGCTGGTAATAGCTTATCTAAAATGATCAACAGGTGGGCCATTTCCAACACAAATCCAGGTTTTCTCACCCTCCACCCCCCCACACAAATTCACTCTCCTGCTGGTGCTAGCCCATCCAAAGTGACAACTCTTTACATAATCAAGTCGGGCTATTTCCTGCATAGATCAAGGTTTTCTCACATCCCCTCCACCCCCATACACACACAAACTCACTCTCCTGCTGGTAATAGCTCATCTAAACTGACCACTCTTCAGGTTTAAATCCAAGTTAAACCAGAACATCGGGGGGGGGGGGGGGTAGGAAAATACAAGAGGAAACAGGCTACCTTGCATAATGACTTAGCCACTCCCTGTCTCTATTTAAGCCTAAATTAATAGTATCCAATTTGCAAATGAATTCCAATTCAGCAGTCTCTCGCTGGAGTCTGGATTTGAAGTTTTTTTGTTGTAATATCGCAACTTTCATGTCTGTAATTGCGTGACCAGAGAGATTGAAGTGTTCTCCGACTGGTTTATGAATGTTATAATTCTTGACGTCTGATTTGTGTCCATTTATTCTTTTACGTAGAGACTGTCCAATTTGACCAATGTACATGGCAGAGGGGCATTGCTGGCACATGATGGCATATATCACATTGGTAGATGTGCAGGTGAACGAGCCTCTGATAGTGTGGCTGGTATTATTAGGCCCTGTGATGGTGTCCCCTGAATAGATATGTGGGCACAATTGGCAACGGGCTTTGTTGCAAGGATAGGTTCCTGGGTTAGTGGTTCTGTTGCGTGGCATGTGGTTGCTAGTGAGTATTTGCTTCAGCTTGGGGGGCTGTGTGTAGGCAAGGACTGGCCTGTCTCCCAAGATTTGTGAGAGTGTTGAGTCATCCTTCAGGATAGGTTGTAGACCCTTAATAATCTGTTGGAGGGGTTTTAGTTGGGGGCTGAAGGTGACGGCTAGTGGCGTTCTGTTATTTTCTTTGTTAGGCCTGTCCTGTAGTAGGTGACTTCTGGGAACTCTTCTGGCTCTGTCAATCTATTTCTTCACTTCCGCATGTGGGTATTGTAGTTGTAAGAAAGCTCGACAGAGATCTTGTAGGTGTTTGTCTCTGTCTGAGGGGCTGGAGCAAATGCGGTTGTATTGCAGAGTTTGGCTGTAGACGATGGATCTTGTGGTGTGGTCAGGGTGAAAGCTGGAGGCATGTAGGTAGGAATAGCGGTTAGTAGGTTTCCAATATAGGGTGGTGTTTATGTGACCATCGTTTATTAGCACTGTAGTGTCCAGGAAGTGGATCTCTTGTGTGGACTGGACCAGGCTGAGGTTGATGGTGGGATGGAAATTGTTGAAATCATGGTGGAATTCCTCAAGGGCTTCTTTTCCATGGGTCCAGATGATGAAGATGTCATCAATATAGCGCAAGTAGAGTAGGGGCTTTAGGGGACGAGAGCTGAGGAAGCGTTGTTCTAAATCAGCCATAAAAATGTTGGCATACTGTGGGGCCATGCGGGTACCCATAGCAGTGCCACAGGACAGTGGGGTGGGAGGAGGTATTGTTTCATATTCTCTGTGTGTATATAAAGTCTGCTGCAGTTTCCACGGTAAACATCTGATGAAGTGAGCTGTAGCTCACGAAAGCTCATGCTCAAATAAATTGGTTAGTCTCTAAGGTGCCACAAGTACTCCTTTTCTTTTTCCTCAAAGAAGGAGATCAGGTTGGTTTGGCACGATCAACCTTTAGTAAAACCATGTTGTATTTTGTCCCATTTACCATTGATTTCAATGTCCTTAACTATCTTCTCCTTCAAAATTTTTTCCAAGACCTTGCATACTATAGATGTCAAACTAACAGGCCTGACTTCTTTCACCGGTAAAGGAGATATTAAACCCTGCAGTAAACCCATCCCACAGATATGCCCTATCTGTCTTGTTTAGGGTAATCCCAAAGGAGAGTCCTTATAAACCTCCATTTTAGCCAGAGATGATGCTCCTGTCCAGCTCCCCATGTTCAGCTTGCTCCCCACCCCTTCCTGTACGTTAGCCCCTGTACCCTGCTCCTGCCCCCAGGGATCTGCAGGCAGCACCTGACTATCCCCCATTCTGTTTCCTCACTGCAGCCTTCCCCAACTGCTGTTGCAATTGCAGGCTGTGCAGGCCTCAAAGCATATTTTACAAACATGCTAAAATTTCCAGATGCTATGAAACACCTGCTTTCATTAAATGCCCAGCAAATGTCATTACAAGATTCAGGCCTCTGGTCATGCTGTTGAATGAACAGGCCACTGTCAGTGTGGAAGCGAAGCCTCGTGACGTCATCCAATCTAACCACAGCATATGATATGGAATGTCCCACTGGATCCCAGATTGTGTCGCCACGCTCAACCTAGTCCTAGTTAAATCAAGCCATGCCCCAAAAAGTAGTATGGTTTGATTTCTCCTGACCTCTTGTGAGGGAATGAGGGGTAAGTGACCACGCTGCTCTCCTTTAATTCCTCCCTCGAGAAAGAGTGGGCAAGTTCCCTGAACCCCATCAAATTCCCCTCATAGACACCCATGCAGCATGGGACAGAAGAGGTTCACTTTCACACCCTGCCATCTCCATCTGGTGCTGGTCGCACTCATCCCTGCCAACTTTGTTGCTCTCCAGTCCTGCAATCCATTCATAATGCCATGCTGTCTGGAGTGGTTCACAGCTGAGAGTGCCAACCTCAGTGCAGATTGTCAAAAATCAGGGCAGAAACCCAAGCTGGTTATATGTCCTCTGATTAGATTTCACCAACCCAGTAACAAGTGTGAACTCCTAAAGCACTAAAACATGCCCAAGGGGGGGACAATGTGATAGATGGTCACTTTACACCAAAAATCACAATAATATTCTGTTTACTCCCAGTCACAGAGGCCCAGCCACTTAACCCAGCTCAACTGTACTCAGATTTAAAACCAAAGACAATGCGTAGCCAATCCTGTAATAAACTAACTAAAGATTTATTAATTAAGAAAAGAAATAATTATTTACAAGGTTAAAACTGGAGACACACATGCACAAATGAGTTAGTTTTAGATTTAAAAAGATAATAGAAACTTCTATAATCCACTCTATATGTCCTATATGTAAGCATGGGCATCTCTTATGTTTAGGAATCCTTGCTTCTCAGTGTCTAGACAGCATACAGATCCCAGTTTCTCTTTGTCCAGGGATTGTTAGCCCCTTCAGCCCAGAAACCAAGCTGATGGCATTAGTTCATGCACAGATCTCCTCCTCTTGGAGGGAGTGAGGAATGCAATCAGTAAGGTTTCTGTCCTGTGACACTACGCAATGCCTCCTTTGCCTTCAGTGGGTCATCCTGTGTGCAGGATGAGCACTTTACCCTAACTAATGCTTCTTTTCCTGTTTGGTGTGAGTTACACAGACCGAGATTTAAAATGCAAACACACAATATAACTTTATATCATGGGATACAGATATAAGTAGGATTAATACATGCAGCATTCTATAAGCATTCCATAAAATCTAAGCACATTCTTATAACACTGATATCTAACTATACTAGGTGAGCCAGACTGGTTTCCAGCAATGCATTTGTCAGTGTTTAGTGAGGCCCTGGGCCTTGGCATGAGCTGGCTCCTGGTCTGCCAGCATCACGCATGTCCTGGCTCTGGGACAACCCACTACACTTAGTAAGCTTCAAGGTGCTGAACAATTTCGGAAGCAACTGGATGATTTTAATCAATTCTCTGTTAGCACCCCCACACCCAAATGCAGCTAGTTTACTACTGGGAGTGTTTGCTATCTATTTGGTAGGTACAGACCACTCTGGGATCTGCCAACCCCGGTCCTGGATCCTCATGCAGCTAGGAGCCCGCCGCCTGGGATTCCCACAGCCTCTCGAACACCACTCCATACCCCCTAAGCTGTGTTTGGAAATCCCTCCCCTGTCTTCTCTAACACGCCTGCTATGGCCACCCTGTCCCCATTTCCCCCTAAACCTCACTAGTCGGCTAAAGCCCCACACTGATGTGTTTGAAACTCCCTCCTCTTCCTCATCTGCTACTATATGCCTGCTTCCGCTGCTGCTCAGTGCTCCTCCCTGTTCTCACTGGTCTGGTATGGCTCCCAGCTGAGTGAGAAACTCCCTCCTCCTCCTTCTCCCTCTCCCCTCTGTTACCAAATGCCTACTGCTACTGCTGTGGGCTAGAAGTGGCCGGCTGTTCGTGCCCCCCTTCCCTGTTCTCACTGGTGTGCCACCACATGGCACCATGAGAGAGCAGTTTTCTGTGCTGCTGTTCCTGCTGCTCTGCCTGGTCCAAGTAATAGAGGGCTTTTCCTGCACCATCGTGGACCTAAATATTCTCCCCTCTCTTCTGGTAACCAAGCTGGAGGAGATGGATCAGTATAACAAAGCTGATTTGGTCTGAAGCTGCCACAGCAAGTCACTCTCTGGCTATCTAGCCCTTAAACCGTCAAACCAGACAACAGCCCCCACAATTTAATGTGTGGCAAGGTCACTGCACTGCCATACTGACTGTTGCTAACTTATTTATGCCAATTTGTTAAGAAGAAGATGGGTCATTTCCCTCTGTGCATATTTTATTCCACTGTTCAGCTGTCCACTGCCTTATCTCGATCCCCATCTTGATTCTCTGTGTAAACTACATATAAGCACACAATCTTTCTCTATTTAATGCTCCTCAAATTGTCTGTTTAAAAATAATTAGTTGTCTTTTCTGATCCTAGCAATGGGATGTTAGTCAGTATGTATTCAGCTTTAATTGCATGGGTTAAACTTTGTTTCTCTTGTTATGAAAATGTTTTGAAAAAGTTACTGACCTTCCTTTCAGTTCTTTAATGAAAAGATTTTTATGTACAGAATCAGCAAGATAAAAAGCTGCTTTGTTTCTTTCCTCATGCAGACAACTCATTTTGTATTGTTTTGAGTTTGGCTGTTGGGAACCACACCTGTATGAATCACATTACAGATCTTCATAAAGCAGTAAGAACTGGCCAAAATTAAACTGCAAAAGCATAAAACACATTACTATTAACTAACCTTTTATTGGTCTGTTTTATACTAAAAACAGAATAATAATCTGAATTAAGATAAATTTTCTTCATAGCCTGCCTATTATGTATAGATATTACAGGCATCCACAGTCAATTTCAACTTTTTTTATTCTTTTGTGAATTTGTTCTGACTTGAATTTTATTTTATTTTATTTTATTTATTAAAAGGGCCTTAAAGTCACCAAATGAACTGATTACTAATGGGAAAGTTCTGAAAATGTTTACCACATAACGAATCAGCAGTAGCCTATTCTCCAGTTTTTAGCATGTGAATCTTGATAGTGCTGGCTGCCTATGTGGTAGCTATTGGGACAAAAGTTATACTAAAAATCCTTGGGTCTAGTGGCAAGAAAAGAATGGTGCATGAGTTTGTGTGCATACAGTTTTTAATGCCTTTTAAACAACCTGGAATGGGCTAAGAGGCATTAGAAGTACAGGGCACAATGCACAGTTATGGACTGGTGGTGCACAAGTGCCTTAAGCAGCACTGCCAATGCACTTCAGTCTTGACCTTACACCCCCTCTTCTCAGTTTTGTGCCTCTTGAATATTCATTAATGAGGCTATGATTTAGTCACAGGTATTTTTAATAAAAATCACGGACAGGTCATGGGCAATAAACAAAAATTCATGGCCCGTGACCTGTCCATGACTTATACTATAAATACCCCTGACTAAATCTGTCGGGGTAAGGGGGGAGCTGCTGCTGCTGGGGGGTAGCCTGCTGCTGGTGGGAGGTGCCCCGGGGAGCCGCTGCTGGGGGGAGGGGGCGGTGGCACCAGCTGCTGAGGGCCGCTGAGAAGCAGCTGCTCTAGCCACTCCAGGACTGCTGCTGAGGGCCACCAAGCAGCAGCTGCTCTGGCCACCCCCGGGACCGCTGCTCAGGCAGTCCTGGGGCCAGCTGCACCCATGGCTGTTGGGGCCACACCTACAGCCCCAGCAGTGACCAGTGCGGCTGGCTGCCCGCCCCAGGTGCGGCTGGCTGCCCTCGGGAGCAGCCGGTGTGGCTGGCTGCCTGGGCAGTTCTGGGGTCAGCCACACTGGCTGCCGCAGAAGTCACGGAGGTTGTGGAAAGTCATGGAGTCCATGTCTTCCGCGACCTCTGTGACAAACACGGAGCCCTATTCATTAACTAGTGTGCAGTACTGAGGAAGCCATCCTGATTTTTTCACACAGTGCTCCACAAACTTCCCAATAGGTCCAGATCTTGTGAAAATTGCAAGTTGTAAATTGTCCTTAATAATGAAAATTCAAATTCCAGTATTCACATTCCTAGCAGAATTTTTGGTTTTGCTTCAAAGCAGTTTTTGATAATACAACTGTCATGCTGTTAACATCACTACTGAGATGGTAGAAATCAAACAGAGCAGCTGCAGTTTAGAGTGGGTCATGCTTATGCTGTCTGTGTAACAGAGGTACATGCTGTAGTAGGTGGGTTCTCCAGCTGTGACTTGTAGAACAAGTGTACACAGTGACTTGTTGGCTTCTGACTTCCCACCAGAGACATGTTTTAATAGATCACAAATTTTTTCCTATTCCTTCTAATCTGAGTACTTAAACTGCGTCTTAATTTATATTTAGGCACCTGAGTGGCCTGACTTTGAAGGGATGGTTACTAAAGCTCCTATTTGATTTCAGTGGAAGACGTTAGTGCTCTGACCACCTTAGGTACCTAACTATGGAGTTAGGTGCCTAAATTCAAGTATCCAGATTTGAAAATTTCAGTTAAGATACAGGTACACAAACAGTTAAGTGTATTGTTTAACTTTTTAATTGAAAATCTTTCAAAATGTTTTAGATATGAATAGATAGAAAATCTGATTACTAAATAGGACTTCCTTTGTACATTTAAATATGCTTAGGGCAAAGAGACAGCATTACAAGAAAAACCAGCAGCATGCAGAAATGTTGTTCTTCTGACACAGCCAGAATTCTTGCTTGATGCTTCCTCTTACACATCTTGGATGCTATATTGAGAACTGCAATAATAAACATTATTTTATTTTAGAAATTCTTATGCCATAAAAACAGGAAGTATATTTGAATAACATTTCATGCTCCTTCATGCAGTATTAGGGCACAGACTTGCATACTGCATTGCAGTTTAAAAGCCAATTATTTGCATTGGTACTGTAAAGTTAAAGCCATCAAATAACTTCACTTTAACCCCTTTTTAATTTGCAGTTCTTTATTAAGGGTCTATATTAGACCAAGGTTTCTCAACCAATGGGTCATGACTAAGGCTATGTTTTAATGACGGGTATTTTTAGTAAAAGTCACAGACAGGTCACAGGCAGTAAACAAAAATTCACAGCCCATGACCTGTCCATGACTGAAACTTGGGGGATGGGGATCGCATGGCCCTGCAGGCAGAGGCAGCATCATGATGGAGGGGCAGCTAGGGGAAGGGGGAGCTAGTCCCCACAAATTTGAGTGATGCTGCAATCCCATGCATCAGACACCAGTGCCGTTCTCACAGATTTGGCCTGACCAGCCAGCCAAAACTGAGCAGCACTGCAACATCGCATCATCTGGAACAAGGAGCCATGCCCAGCCAGCCCCATGGGACAGGAGCTGTGGGAGCTTGCTGCTGTGGTACATACAGTGCACTTAAATTCTTATGACATAAACATGTGTGTTCTATATTGTGGGCAAGAAATATTTCGTAAGCTAGATGTTTTTTGTACTAAAGTTATTTATTGGGTTGTAACTGGCCATCAACATTTACAAATGAGTCCTTAGCCCAAAAAGGTAGAGAACCACTGTATTAGACAGATCTATTTTGACCTTGTCTCACTGTACAATATAAATCTCTTCATTCCAATCTAATAATTTGATGATGCAGAAAACAACTGATGCAACAGATCTAAACACAAGTTTCATGTGTATTTCATCAGTTTTGTATATAATGTTCACAGAAAAAAATCCTTGGCCAAGATAATTGCTAAGATCCAGAATCTTGTGACGTTAGGGTGCTTTCAGTCCCATTGAAAATAATGGGATTTGAGGTATTCAGTATCAAGATCCAGGCTCTAAATTTGACTAGATTTACTGAAACTGAAAAGTTTCAGAGTAGTAGCCATGTTAGTCTGTATTCGCAAAAAGAAAAGGAGTACTTGTGGCACCTTAGAGACTAACCAATTTATTTGAGCATAAGCTTTCGTGAGCTACAGCTCACTTCATCGAATGCATTCAGTGGAAAATACAGTGTGGAGATTTATATACATAGAGAACATGAAACAATGGATGTTACCATACACACTGTAACAAGAGTGATCACTTCAGGTGAGCTATTACCAGCAGGAGATCCGGGGCAGGGGGAGACTTTTTGTAGTGATAATCAAGGTGGGCCATTTCCAGCAGTTGACAAGAACGTCTGAAAAATTTCTTCAAAGTTTTGCAGATAGTCACAGTTCAAACTCATTCCTCCACTCCATTCTCTCCATCACCCTTGTAAACAATTCAGGAAGAGTCTTTCAAGCTAAACTCATAAAAAGCTACCACTGCATTAAAAATAAAGGTTTGTTCACTTAGTGCTATGCTATTGCTATTATTCTAAGCACTTGATCTTGGCTGGAGTAGTAACTCATTCCTTTAGCTCATCTGTAAACTAGTAATGCAGTACAGCACAAAAACCACTGTCAGCCAGTCAGAGAACTTCATATTTTGTTTACAGAAAAAGTTGACGAGATTCCTCCACTCAGAATTTCTTAACTCAGACTCTCAGCATTGGGTTCAGAGAGCAGCCTTCTCCCAGACAGCCTTTTTTTTGTTTTTGTTTTTATGGCTGCTTGAATCACCCGTGGGGGCTTTGTTAGCTGCTCACTTGCCAGGGATTAGGTAGGAACAGTGCACCCTATCATAATTAAATTCTTAAAGTCTCTTTGAATTTGAGGTTGAAACACATTCTTGCCTTGCACATCAATTTATACAAAATGCTTTTAATTGGGTAAACTTGAATTTTAAAAATAAAATTGATTTAAAAAAAAATCTTGGCACTTATTATGTAATATTACCTCAAACTGTTAAATGAGCATGTGTGGTAGTAATATTTTACATATGTAGTGTTGAGAAATTTACACAACTAAGCCATTGGCTTTTTTTAGTACCATATGTTTTTACTATGGCAACAATTGCAGCAGGAGTTTGTGGACTGTCACTTACACTGCCATGGTTTTAATAACAGTTATCTTGTGAACCATTATGTTAAGTATGGAATCCTTAATGTACAAAATTCTATCAGTTTAGTGCTACAATTGTCAATGAAAACTCTTGTGATTCAAGTTAGAACCTTCAAAAATAACTGAATGTTATGTGCATGTAAGAACCATCTTTATGAAAGTGCAACTAAATGTGTAAAATTAAATTTAGCAGTGTCTGTTTTTTTTAAATTTTTTAAAGCAACAAAATTAAAGGATGCTCTTAAAGCTTCAGCATATCCTTTGACTCACTCTGTGCTGCTCATTCCAAGCAATTGAATGTAATGGACCTATTTTGCTATTCCAGGAAGAATGGCATAACCGATTTTAAATCCAGAGTAGACTCTTTAAATGTAAATGTATGTATTTTGTGCGTTTTAAGTCAGCCCTTAATGTTGGCGTATAAGGCTTTCTTGTGTTTATATAGATATATTGATTTAAAGGAGCAATTCTGGTACACTATTTTTTGAGAAATTTAGTTTTGATCATATTAGACATGATCTGAATACAATTAAGTCTAGAATCTTCATTTAATATTCAGACTCCTTAGGACCTGATCTTCAGTGCCTTTAATCTGCTTTAGCAGCACAAAGGTGTCCAAAAGTTATATTAACAGAGGAGAGGGCTTCTTGGGTTGTACATCAGTGTCTCCCAGTTTCCTAGAGTAGTGTGTGTGGCAGGAGAGCATTGAGTTCTTGCAATTCCTCACTTTCACAACAGCCCCATAAGGGCCAAATGGATTTTGGTTTTAAGCCATTTTTGGCTTCTGTCCACATGACAACCTTCCCCATTGGATCTTGAGGATTGTGGTCCTGGTGTGTCACTTATACAGATTTTAGATCTAAACAGTGTCACGTACATGGACATTAGATTTTAAACAAGCTCTCTTTATCTAGCAAACCACAACAGTGCATATTGAGCATGTTGGGAGAAAGGTAATTCTTTTTTTGAAGATACAAGTCATTTTTAAAAGTGCGATACTGTGTTGCAGTTAATTATATCTGTAGATTGGGTCTTTTTCTTTAGCAGTGCCTGGTGCCTTTTGTTTGTTATCTGAAGGAATATTTATCTGTAAATTGATCAATAATAGCCTATGGGTACATTGCAGAGAGACGTTAGCAGTGTTTTGACTTCAGAGTTTGCATTGCTTCACAATCATGTCAGAATCTGCTGGCCTTTTGCCTTGGGGTGTATGTAACCATGCACCTGTGTGGTAATATGCTGGCTGTTCTATCCTTCAGCTACCTTAAACAGGAATGCTGACTCGGCACGCAAAGAGGACTCTAACTTTAACAGTAGGTTGTGCTTCATCCTGTACTTGGGTACTCTGTTTACTCAGAATTATTTTAGGGTGACAGAGTTGTGTCATGGAGGTCTTTCCAACCCTCATCTTTTCCCATGGGAGAGCACTTGCTTTACAGTCGTGTTGGGGTAAAGACAAAAAAAAGTGATCTCCATTGCCCACAAAACATATCTTCCCAAGTAAGTGGAGGAGTACAGTAAATTTGCAAGACTGATATGTACAGTTTAAAAACTTAGTCACCAGAACTGCAACTTTCTTTCTTTTTCTGATCCTCAAATTCTGACCTTGTAACTCCACATAAAAATCCTTAATGTGAAATGTCTGTTGTGCAGTTTTAAAGTTTGTTGTCTGTTGAATTAGACCATTTTTACTTTGTAGCTTTTTCGGCTGTGTGGTAAGAATTTTTGTGCTGCGAGACTTCTTGTTTGTACATTTTGGTGATTTGCTTAGTTAACTAAACTTTCTCTTGCTTTGGCTGTGAAGCTTGTTCTGTCCCCAAAGCTCCATGTGAGAATGTTCTTTGAGTCTATAGCTCATATACAGATATTCGTAGCTTTGACATCAGACTGTAGCTCATACACAGGGGAGCAAAGAGGAATTATAGACCTCATCAGCCTAACTTTGATACCTGGAAATATACTGGAACAAATTATTAAAAAATCTGTTTGTAAAGCACCTAGAGGATAATAAGGTTATAAAGAATAGCCAGAATAAAATTGTCAAGAACAAATCATGCCAAACCAACCTAGCTTCCTTCTTTGACAGGGTTACTGGACCAGTGGATAGGGGAGAAGCAGTAAGGCTTTTGACACAGTCCCACACGACATTCTCATAAGCAAATTAAGGAAATATCTAGATAAAACTGCTGTAATGTGGGTGCACAACTGGTTGAAAGACTGTATTCAGTTAGCAGTTACCAATGGTTCGCTGTCAAACTGGGAGGGCTTATCTAGTGGGGTTCTGCAGGGGTCAGTCCTGGGTCCAGTACTAGTCAATATTTTCATTAATGACTTGGATAAGAGAGTGGAGAACATGCTTATAAACTATGTGGACGCCACCAAACTGGAAGGGATTGCAGACAATATTATAATTCAAAATGTATGACAGCTGCCCAGTGTCCCAATCACACAAATTAATATTGAGCTAGACACTCTTTGATGGTAATCACCAAGAACGTAGTTTTATCCTAATTAATAATCAGACCAATGTGTGTTCCTTCTTGCCTGTCCAGATCAGCCATCAGCTGCAGGAATTAATCAGAGTTGGTGGGACATTGTCCACAGTGTATTCAAGATCTTGAAGTGGAATGGTGTTGGGTTGAACACCACCGACAGCTGCCTTCTCAAGTGCATCCATCAATCGATGGATGGTGGCAAGATGCAGTCTTGCCAAACTCCCTTGCAGATAGGAAACCCTGGCATGTTTCTGTCATGGACTCAAATGCAGCTTTCTGCTCTCTTTTAGAGCTCTGTTATCAATGACACCGTCTTCTGAGGATTGCCTCGATGCCTCATCAGATCCCATAAACTTGCTCAATACACTGAATAAAAGGCCTGACAGAAATCTATAAAAAGTACTGTGCACAGCTTATTAAATTCAGCCATCTTTCAAAAAAAACTGTCTCAAGGTAAAGATCTAGTCAACAGTGGAATGATCAAGTCTAAAGTTGCACGGAGTATTTCAGCCTTTGCCACAAATTGCATCATTGATTCAAGACACTAATACAGAAGCGAATTCTTTCCTTGGATCTGATGATAGCATAATACCTCTATAATAGTGACTTTCAGTGTTAGTGAACAGGTATTGTCGAAACACACGAGGTCCATGGATTTAACTAAAGGTGTAGTGTTGCACCAGTTTAAACAGTTGCCACTTGTGTGTGGACACTCTTAACATGGGTTTAAATTAAATTGGACTAAGATTTAAGGTGTGGTGATAAATTGTTACCTAGTTTAGTTTTATACCTTATAAAATAGTTTAGCTAAGATGGTCCAGTTAAAAGCCTAGCCTAGGTTTATATAAATGTAGTCTGTTTAAATGGAAAAGTTTTGCCACTTACATGACTGTAGATGCTTTTATACTGCTGTAAGTGGCTTTTTTGATTGTCTAGACACCTTCCCAAGCAACAAAAGTCAAACCAAACAAAGTCACTCTTGTACCAGAATAAGAGGGTCTGTATGGGGGTTTATATTAATTAAGCTGTTCACCTTAAGTTATATTGAAAAAATTTACCTGTGTAAACAAAGCCTTTTATCCTAATCCAGACAACCTAGACAGGCATCAGTGCATCAATTTTGATTCACATTTTGAAGATCCTCTCCATGACCATAACTATAGGTTTTTAAAGAATGGATTTGGGGCATAAGTATGTGGTATATTAAGAAAGGACAATTGCATGATAACTTGTTTTATGTATCCGTGTAATCACTTATACAAAGGGCCTTGGTGATAGCCTATTCTGAAATAAGACCCTAAGGGCAGTTGAATGAATTCAGTTTAAGGAAGGAATATATTCTGCATAAATCGGATGGAGAAGCCTGAGCAGATAAATCAAACCCTTCTACACTTGATTAAATTTAAAAGGAAAAAGACAAAGTAGCTTTCCACCTCTGTAAGTTAAAGCAGTAGTTCTCAACTTGGAGTCCATGGCCCACAGGGAGACCATGAGCCAGTTTCAGGGGGTCCCTGAGCACTGGTGCCCTGTGGAGCAGAAGCCCCAAACCCATGGGTGGAGTTGGAGAGGAGCACGGGGAGAGTTGTCTTCCCTCCCCCCCCCAAACTGCAGTGCCTTAACCAGAGAGGGACAGTTCTGGGGGCAGCTCAACACATTCCCTCTGTCCCCAAAGCCCCACCCCCTGGCCAGGTCTGAGGTGGGAAGCCAGAGCTGGGCAGTGTGGTGTGGCTGCTACTATGGAGGATGCAGCCATGGCGCTCCCCTATCTCCTCCTCCTTCTCAGCTCCCAGCCCCTTTTGACTGCTTGCACAGCTGGTCAGAGCCGCCCTGGCCAAGGGACCTAGTTCTGGCAGAGCCCTTAGGGAGCACTGACTGTTTGGGGGCCCTCCTGGCACAGCTCCTAGCTATCTTCCAGCATTACAGCACCTATCGCTTGCCATTCAGGAAAATGAAGGACTCAGTTATGAGGGAAGGGAAGGGGGAAATGGAGGGGCTTATCCCCTGGCATGGAGGAGAGGGTAATGGGTGGTACACAGAACCCCTTGGATGGGCAGAGTGGGGAATGGGGGACACAGCTCCTGCAGTGTGGGACGAGTGTATGTGAGGTTGCAGGCATTCCTAAAATTGGATGGGATAGGAGGGTGGAACACAGGGAATTTGAAGGGGGAGTGGAGGAACGTAAAGAGCCCCACGTGTGTGTAATGCGCTCAGCCTACAGAAGCAATGAAGTGTGCAACCCTCTTAATTATCATATCTTATTGAAGTGTGGAGCCCTTTGGTTTTAAAGATTTAGGCTGTTGCAGTCACCCACATTGGGTGAGTTCTCATGCATGTCAAAGTTGTTACCCACTTGTGTTTATTATGAGAAACAGAGCTGGCTGTTAACAGGAAGACAAACTTTTATTGAAAGTGAACTTAAAGTGAGAAAATAACTTGCTTTGTATGAAACCTCAGTGGCACTCAGTTGAAAGTGTAGAACATCACACATAATGTGGGCAGAAAGCTGCAAACATAATATGTTGCAGTTAAGATAAATGTGAAGCATCTATTTTCCAGAGCAATTCTTATTGAATAAGATATGAGTAATGAGATGTTGGGAAGATGTTGCTCACAGTACAGTGGCAAAAATTCTGGCACTATGCTATAAAAGATATGAAAGTTTAAAAAAAAAAAAAGGGCAACCTAATGCTCAATTTTCTAGAATTTAAAGAATCATAAGGAATCATTTTTACTTTTTATAAACACTACACCTCTGATTGCGATTGTAGGTTATCTCCTGAAATTATGAGAAGCTGGGACAGCCAAGTTGAGAAGAGGCTTTGGGGAATAGAATGCCAAGGTTTAAAAGTGGAAAGCTTGGTGAGACTCTCACTCTGCATTTGAAGTGTTACTTGGGCAGATTTGGAGTGGCAAATGTGTTAAATTTCTTAGTAATGACTAGATACGTTCTCTCTGAACACTTACAAAATCCCATGTATAAACCTAAAATACCTGCATATGGTACACTCTGAGACATGATTTGAGACGTGAATGGAATGAGAGCAGATATGCCAGAACTTGTTAAAAGGAAGAGGTGGTTATTAAGTATTCTGAAATACATGGTCTTTCAAAGTAAATATATAATAGAATGTGATCAGTACAGTTGTATAGTTGTTGTAATATAGAGTGTGCAACTAATTTGAGATTGAAAATGTAATTTAGAATAGTCTAGTTAGACTTTCAAGGATTGGATGATTTTCAGTGTTGTATGCCTAAACTTAGGTCCCTGCGTAAACTGATTTTTTTTCAAACAAGCTACGTGGCATCTCCCATTGGACTATCTATTTAGGTGCCTGAATATGGACTTAGGAGTCTTTAGGCATCCAATTTTGAAAATCTCAGCAAATAAATGAGAAATTATGTCCCCCATTTTATTTCAAAACATTTATCTTGCTTTGTTCATCACTTACCGTCAGTTTTCTGCTGCTTTCTGATTTGACACTGACCAAAAACTTGTGATACAGACCTCATGAGTAGTGTGAAAACATTTCATATTTGGGTAAACCAACATTAAAAAATGCATGTTTGTGGGTGTGGGCAGAAGAGTTTTTTGGGGGATAGGCTAAACAACAGAGTGATGGAGGCCATTAGAGGCAAAAAGCCTTGGTTAAAAATTGGAAATAAAATCGTAGTTAGGAAAATAGGAAGGGGTGTAAACTGTGGCAAGTCAAATGTAAAAGTAGAGTTAGGCAGGCGAAAAAAGAATTTAAAGAGCAACTAGTAAGACATCTTAACAACAAACAAAAATATTATACATCAATAGCAGGAAGGTGCTAAAGAGCACTCAAGGAAGATAATGCCATTGCAGAGAAGCTAAATTAATTCTTTATATCAGTCTGCACTGCAGAGGATGTGAGGGAGATCCCCACTCCTGATCCTCAGATTTGTGACCTAAAAAGAATGGAACTGTCCCAGATTGAGGTGTCAATAGAGGAGACTTAGGAACAGATTGATGAATTAAAGAGTAAGTCACTGGGACCAGATGGTATGTATTCACCAAGAGTTCTGAAGGAACTCAAATATGAAATTACAGAACTACTAACTGTGGAATATAACATATCACTTGAATCAGCTGCTGTACCAGATGACTGGAGGATTTGATAATTTTTAAGAGAAGACTCCAGAGGCAATTACAGGCTGTCAAGGTTCCTTCCCCACTCTGAACTCTAGTGTACAGATGTGGGGACCTGCATGAAAGACCCCCTAAGCTTATTCTTACCAGCTTAGGTTAAAAGCTGCCACCACCAAACTGTTACACAAAGAACAGGGGAAGTGCCCACTTGGAAACGTCTCCTCCCCCCCCCCCCCCCCAAGCACTACACCCCCTTTCCTGGGGAAGGCTGGATAAAAGTCCTTACCAGTTTGCATAGGTGAACACAGACCCAAACCCTCGGATCTTAAGAACAATGAAAAAAGCAATCAGGTTCTTAAAAGAAGAATTTTAATTAAAGAAAAAGTAAAAGAATCACCTCTGTAAAATCAGGATGGTAAATACCTTACAGGGTAATCAGATTCAAACCATAGAGAGTCCCTCTAGGCAAAACCTTAAATGATAAAAAGACACAAAAACAGGAATATACATCCCATTCAGCACAACTTATTTTATCAGCCATTTACACAAAACAGAATCTAACACATATCTAACTAGATTGCTTACTCACTCTTTACAGGAGTTCTGACCTGCATTCCTGCTCTGGTCCCGGCAAAAGCATCACACAGACAGAGAGGACCCTTTGTCCCCACTCCAGCTTTGAAAGTATCTTGTCTCCTCATTGGTCATTTTGGTCAGGTGCCAGTGAGGTTATTTTAGCTTCTTAACCCTTTATAGGTGAAAGGGTTTTTCCTCTGGCCAGCAGGGATTTAAAGATGTTTACCCTTCCCTTTATATTTGACACAGGCTGATAAGCCTAACTTCAGTACCAGGCAAATTGGTTGAAACTGTAGTAAAAAACAGAATTATCAGACACATAGATGAATATGATTTGGTGGGGAAGTGTCAACATGCCTTTTATAAAGGGAAATCATATCTCACCAATCTATTAGAATTCTTTAAGGGTCCACAAATACGTAGAAAAGGGTGATCCAGTGGATATAGTGTCCTTGGACTTTTAGAAACCCTTTGACAAGGTCCCTCATCAAAGGCTCTTAAGCAAAGTAAGCAGTCATGGGATAAGAGGGAAGGTCCTCTCATGGATCAGTAATTGGTTAAAAGGCAGAAAAAAAAGGGTAGGAATAAATGTCATTTTTCAGAATGGAGGGATGTAATAATGATGCCCTATAGGGATCTGCACTGGGACCAAGGCTGTTCAACATATTCATAAATGATCTGGAAAAAGGGGTAAGCAGTGAGGTGGCAAAGTTTGCAGACAATACAAATTTACTGAAGATAGTTAAGTCCAAGGCAGACTGCAAAGAGTTACAAAGGAATCTCACAAAACTGGATGGTGGGGAAATAAAATGGCAGATGAAATTTAATGTTGATAAATGCAAAGTAATGCACATTGGAAAACCTAATCCCATCTTTACTTACAAAAGGATGGATTATAAATTAGCTGTTACCATTCAAGAAAGAGATCGTGGAGTCCCCATGTATAGTTATCTGCAAACATCTGCCCAATATGCCGCAGCAGTCAAAATGCTAACAATGTTAGGAACCGTTAGGAAAGGGATAGATAATAAGACAATAAATATCATAATGCCAGTATATAAATCAATGGTATGCCCAAACCTTGAATACTGCATGCTATTCTTGTTACCCCATCTAAAAAAATTATTAGAATTGGAAAAGGCACAGAGAAGGACAACAAAAATTATTAGGGGTGTGGAACAGCTTCCCTGTGAGAAGAGATTAAAAAGATTAGGACTTTTCATTTTAGAAAAGAGATGGGGAGGGGGGAACAAATGATAGCAGTCTATAACATGATGGTGTGCAGAAAGTGAATAAGGAAGTGTTGTTTACTCCTTCTCATAACACAAGAACTAGGGGTGACCAAATGAAATTAATAGGCAGCAGGTTTAAAACAAAAGGAAGTACTACTTCACACAACGCACAGTAAACCTGTGGAACTTTTTGCCAGAGGATGTTGTGAAGGCCAAAAATATAACTGAATTAAAAAAAGAAATAACATAAGAATGGCTATACTGGGTCAGCCCGGTATCATGTCTTCAGACAGTGGCCAATGCCAGGCTCTTCAGAGGGAATGAATAGAACAAGTAACCATCAAGTGGTCCATCCCCTGTCATCCACACCCAACTTCTGGCAATCAGAGGGTAGGGAAACCCAGAGCATGGGGTTGCATCCTTGACCATCTTAACTAATAGCCATTGATAGGCATCTTCCATGAATTTATCTAATTCCTTTTTGAACCTCTTTCTTGTTTTGGCCTTCCAAACATCCCCTGGCCACAAGATAAAAGCATGGAGAACAGGTTCTTCAAAGGTATTTGCCAAGATTGTCAGGAACACAACCCCGTGCTCTGGGTGTCCCGAAACCTCTGACTGCTAGGTGCTGGACAACAGGGGATGGATTATTCAATTATTGCCCTGTTCTGTTCATTCTCTCTGAAGCATCTGGACTGTCAGAAAACAGGATAGTGGGATAGATGGACAATTGGTCTGGCCCAGTATGATCATTCTAGTGTTCTTATATTATCACTTAAGATTAAACTAAACTCAAATACTAGCTTAATTCATAGCATCAGTCCTGATAGTATCGTAAGGGAGAAGAACTAAAAGCAAAATAGTTTCATTTGTTGGCTAAGTGAAACTAAATTAAAACTTGATGTTAGGCATACACATTTGATATTTACCTTGAGTAATGAAACAAGGCATGGACTCACTAATGAGTTTTTATGCCACCCTGATCTTGATTGGGATTCTGGGTATTATGATAATACAAATGGTAGCAATATGAATTTAGTGAGCCTGTACTACCATAGCTTGTGCAGGGGGCAGCATACTGCACTAGTGAGGATGGTATTGAGGCAACTAATTTGCTTTGTGGTGGTTTTGATGGTGGTATCTTTGTCAAAATTTTGTTTTTTAATTAAAACCTGCTGTATGAAACTTTAATTTTAGCCTGTCTTCCCACATAAAATATTAGACTACCTTTCTTGGTGCTTCCTCTTTCAATACCTCTTCTGCTTTCTTATTGTCATCTGCAACAGAGTAAGTCTTCTGTTCTAATCCTTCCAGGCCCTGGATGGCTCCTCCTACTATATATACCTCTCTCTGTTTATTCCTGTTCCACTCAACCCTCTCTCCTTAAACTTCCCAATATTCTCCCACAGTTTTTCTTTGCACCTTCTTGTGTGTTGTTCCTTATGGTTGGAACAGTTCCTCTCTCATGTTCCAGATAATCATCTTCTCCTTCAAATCTCTATGTTCCTTCTGCAAGACCTTATAATGGTAACCCTGCAAGACTTTTGTGCAAACTGAAGCTTGTAGCGTTACCTAGTATATTGTCTGAACTAGACTGTAAACTACTTGGGGCAGGGATTATGTAATTGTTTTTGTATAATGCATGAGAATATTACTGGCACTCCATATACAAATATAATTAGAAGCTAGCCATTTCTTTAGCAGTGTCCACCAATTACAATAAGATTGGAAAATTAATTCTAGTATGTTAAAACATTGCTAATTAGTGCTCACCAGCTTGATTTTAATTAAAAGTAAAGTTAAATGTCCTCAATATGCCTTTGCAAATAGAATCCCTAACTTTACAGGCAGAAATCCAAGAATTGAAAAACTGGTATCTAGCCAGTTAGACCAGCTGATTATTATCTAATGCCTATAGTAAACTACTTGCCTGCTCTGTGAGACTAAGCAAACCATCAGTGTATAACTAAAGTTGTTCTCGTGTGTAGTCACCTCTAAAAGGACACACATTTTTGTAACTACTTCTACCTGTGCTTTGAAATCTGTAGAAGAAAAAAATTTTATTGATGTGTTGCAGCATTTGTGAATGTATTGTCGCATTTAGGCACTTATATTCTGTAAGAAACTGCATAAATTCAAATATTTCTCCCATCTGTCACTTCCCTGCATGCATCAAAAGTAGATCAGTCAAATATAAGTACCAAAAATTTGGGTGCTGTTTGTCCTATCAGATCAGAGTGGAATAAAAATGACTTTTTAAAATCAATTTTAATCAACACTGAAAATATTTAAATCAGATGTATTTTACATTTTACTCATTCTTTAAAATGAGAAGAAAGTGAGTTTTTAAATTGTTAACGTGGATGTTCTCTACTTGTTCCTTTAGTTTTCCAGTAGTTAGTAGAAAGTCTGTGTAAAATATGAAATTCTACTAAGAAGTTTTATGCTTAAAATCCTCATCTGTACTGAAGAAATACACAGATACAGGAAAAACAGAACACCTACTTGCACTTCCCCACCTCAGTTTCCTCAGCACTCTTGAGATTTTTTTGGGTTTAAGTCAGTGTCCCCAGTGGAATCCAGGATCCCACTGTCTGCACATAGTCTCTCCCTCTCTGTCCTTTGCACCTGGCTTCCTTTCTTCTTCCTTAGCTGGTCACTCAGTTAAACAAGACCTCTCTGCTGTGAAAGCATGCCTCTCTGATTCTCTTTCCTAACCAAGCTTCCTGTGTCTCTCTTTTTCCCCTGATCTGCTCAGTCTATATGATTTTTAAAGGCTAGCATCAACACTTTGGGTTTTTGTTTTCCTGTTTGGAGATTTCTCCACTCTCCAAGCACCAGCTCCGCAGTCAAACTTGATTGAACTGGTTTCCCAGTTCAAGCAACCCTCGTTAGCATATCTGTTGTTTAGTAGTGAGAGTATAGTTAAGGGTAATGATTTTCCATTGTGCCTGGTCTGGGAAATGGGTGATGCAGGTCTGACAGAACATAGTTGATACGACATACACTGAGGCATGAAATGATACAGCAGTTTCAAAACATCAGTCTGAATTCATATAGTTTATATAGGCAGATTCTCTAAATTATCATGGGTTTCAGAGTAACAGCCGTGTTAGTCTGTATTCGCAAAAAGAAAAGGAGTAATTGTGGCACCTTAGAGACCAACCAATTTATTTGAGCATAAGCTTTCGTGAGCTACAGCTCACTTCATCGGATGCATACTGTGGAAAGTGTAGAAGATCTTTTTATACACACAAAGCATGAAAAAATACCTCCCCCCACCCCACTCTCCTGCTGGTAATAGCTTATCCCACCCCCACCGCCCCCCAACGTTCTTGTTAAACCCTGGATTTGTGCTGGAAATGGCCCACATTGATTATCATATACATTGTAAGGAGGGTGATCACTTTAGATAAGCTATTACCAGCAGGAGAGTGGGGTGGGGGGAGGTATTTTTTCATCTTTTGTGTGTATAAAAAGATCTTCTACACTTTCCACAGTATGCATCCGATGAAGTGAGCTGTAGCTCACGAAAGCTTATGCTCAAATAAATTGGTTAGTCTCTAAGGTGCCACAAGTACTAAATTATCACAGTGACTGAAACTGCACCTTGCATCTATATGCCCAAATTAGTCTGATTGGAGAAGTTTCTTGTATATAGCTGAATATCCCTGATGATAGGAATCAGTTGTATATCTGTCTCCTAAGCAGAACCAAATTTAATTGATCATTTCAGTAGTGTGGTAAAAAACTTTTTTTTGTTAAATCCCTTAAGCATGATTACAGTAAAATTTATTGTAAATGTAAGCAAGAAATTTTTGCGTTTGTCTCATGTTCTAGTATATTAGGTTTTCAAAAACAGCCCAGTATGGTTGACATTGGTTTATAAATAATTTCATTTTATTACTGAGTCAAAAATAGACTTTCTTGTTGGGGGTCTTTGTGGTTTTATGTGATAGTGTTCTAGATGCCACTGAAGCATGATTATTAATAAATTGTTGCCAAAATATTGCATTTGGTGCAATTCAGAAGTGTTAGCATGTAATCAAATCAACGAAAATATCTCAAATTTCTGTTCCAGCAGATCCTTACATGGCAGTATGTGTGCATAGCAGCTGCTAATGTTGCCTGTTCAGTGGAGAGTCTGATTAGCATGAATAATCTTTCAAGATGCCCAGTTCTACATTTTCATATTTAAAAAAATAACAAGTGTCAAGTTAAAAATAAGGAAGATGGAGAGACTTACCTGGTTTAGAAAAGTTTGGGTACTTGCCTATTGTGTTTAAATTGGCCTGTAGCCATCCTGCCTTGGGCTGTATGCTTATTAGATCTCACAAGGCTGGGACAGAACTTAATTGGAGACCTTCAAGGAATATATGTAGGTGCTGCAGAAAGACATTAGTGACTCAGTAGGTAGCAATCTCATCTGAGTCAGGTAGATGGTCCTCCTCCAGCTCCCAGTTTTATAGGGTCCAAACACCATAACAGATGCACTGGAATACCCCATGAAAAGGACCTGGTCAAATTTCAGTGGTGATAATTACCTTCCACCCTCACCCAAGCTCCTCTGCTGAGCCAACTGTGCAATACTGGCAGAGGCCTGTACCAGTAGTGGAATCTGTCCAAAGTGGGTGTGACAGGAAAAATTTGGGCACCACTGGTCTATTGGCTACTTAGAAACTGCACCTTCTGAACAAATTGTTTTTCTGCATGTATGAGAGTCATAGGTTTGCTTCAGTGACTAATAACTCCTACTACCTTTTATTCCTGCAAACACTTCAGAGCTGAGAAGCGGAAGAAGAATTAGCTGAATTACTTTTTGGTTTGTACCATCAACAGAGTTAACTGTGTGTCAGCTGCAGCATCTATATTAATGTTCACTCCCAAGCCAAAATAATAGCTTGACTTCTATGTTTTAGACCTCCAATTGCTTGCTGAATTGACTTGCTGTAGAAGGCACTGAGAGAAGTAAACATGGAACCTCAGTGCCATTTTTAGTCACTTTTGGGGGACTGTATAACCACAGTGTGATCCTTGTTCCCACTGTCAGAAGCCTTGAAATGTTTTTTCCATGCAGGCAGGGGGCCAGGGTTCAAGAATATAACAATCTGAAAAAGTCACATTCTACAATAATGTGGCATGTCCCAGGATAAATGTCTGCTTCTTAGTTCTGATATTCTTAACAGCTGTAGGAAAGTCAAGAATTGTGAGGGGTGAAAAAAGCACTCTTTGATCCTAACATTTTTAGAAGGTTCTCAGAAAACTCTACTATTCAACAACTTAAACTATGGGTATTAAAATACTTGCCTTGCAAGATGGCCTTGCTAATATCTGTGTAACCCTGTGAGAATTGTGAATATCTGCAGAGGTCAGTCACACTTCCTTTTAAATGAATCTCTGAAGCAGGGGTCTCAAACTCAGTTTACCTTAGTGCCAGTGTTCAAATCCTCCCAGCGGGCCAAGAATGTCACTCATGCCGCCCAGAACCTGCCCCCCAAAACTCTGCCCCCAACCTGCCTAAGGCTCTGTGAGGGAGTTTGGGTGGGGGAGGAGGTCTGGGGTAGGGGATTGGGGTGCAGGGTTTGGGAGGGTGCTTGGGTGCAGAAGGAGTCAGAGGCTGGGCTCTGGGAGGGAGTTTGGGTGGGGGAGGAGGTCTGGAGTGCAGGCTCTGGGATGGAGTTTGGGTGCTGGGTGCAGGCTCTGGGCTGGGGCACGGGTGGGGGTGCAGGCTCTGGGAGCGGGTTGGGGGGGTGCGGCACTTACCTGGGGCTCCAAGGCAGGGCGGGCTGGGGGGCCTCTGTGTGCTGCCACCCCAGGCACTGCCCCCACAGCTTCCCATTGGCCGCAGGGGCACTTGGGGCAGGGGCAGCACATGGAAGCACAGCCTTGCTTGGCCGCAAGGGCACTTGGCTCAGGGGCCGCAGGGAGGGGCCAGCAGACAGGTGGAGCGAGCAGGCAGATGCTGCTCAGCTCTGTTGCGCTGCCGGGGCTCCAGGCCATTTTAAATCACCTGTGGGGGGCACCCGGGGGCAGCAGATAGGGCCAAGGGAGAGACCCGGCCCCCAAAACTGCTGGAGCCCCATGGGCCACATGGGGGAAGTTCGCGAGCTGCAAGTTTGAGACCCCTGCTCTAAGCCACTCTTTCTTTTGAGTTCAACTTTCATATTACCTTAGAGTTGAAATGGATTCCCTAGTCATAAATGCCTCATTTTGGTGAGCAAACTCTAGCGTAAATCTGAGGTCTATATAGTTCTAATAAAACACTTAAACAGCTGGCTTCTTTAAGGCTCTTATCATTGCATAAGAAATGATTTGGGTGGGTAGATAGGTAGCTCCAGACAGTCTCAGAGGCTATTTCATCTAAAAAATTAGAGAGGGAGAAAATCTACTGGGACATGTAGTGCATTCTTCATGCCAATGTAGAATTTGATCCCTGTTGTATATTTTCTTAGACTCCTGTTCAGTCTAGTTATAAACACTGTACAAGAAATAGTACTTCAACTCCTTCTATTGAAAGACTATACCACAGTCATGGACTTTACTGTTGAGATGTTTTTCCTGGTACTCTTTTCATTTATTTATTCTTAGTTATAGTTTAAGATACTGAGGTAAACCATTGGAGTTTAACCCTACAAATGTAGACCATTATATGCCGTTTTCACTTTTCTTTGTTTAACCAAACTGTATTAATTTCTTTCTTCATCAGTCTGTCCCTTTAGGGTCCTAGTCACCTTTGTTACTCTTCTATGAATTCTCTCCATTAATTCCTGTTTGTTTATACCCTTCTGGAACTGAAGAAAAATAGGCTCTGAATCCAGATGCCTTAGAATACACACTTGGGGGAAATTAGGATTCAGAAAAGATCATTGGCAAAAGAAATTATTTTAAAATGTCTAAAGCTCCTCTAACCGCATAGAGGGCTAGGGCTCAAATTAGGTAGAGTATCACAGAATGTGACCCTGTTGCTACTATCTTGTTCTCCAGAATTTTTCTTTTCATTTAAAAGTCTCTAGCCATTATGGTTGTGAAGAAAATAGTCAAAAAGTGAGCAAACTGTAACCCAGAGGTCCCCAGACTCAGGGGGCGTGGAGAAACGTTCTTTTCCGGCCCTGCCCCCAGACATGGCCTCCTGACAAGTTATTGAGTTATCCCTTAGAGCGCCACTAGTTCCAAACCATATTATACCAAAAAGATTGCTTTAGATTACAATTCAAAACTATTTTAAAATCCATGTAGGAGAGTAGTTGCAGCCAGTACTAATAACTATCTTCATAGCAGAAAGGCCCAAGCTTGTCTCCTTTGGAGCAAATTTGTTATACTGTTTTAAAATAGCACAGTTGGAGCGGAAGCAGTAAACTGAGAGAAGTATATGGGTCCAAAGAAGGTTTTATATTGCAGTGTTGAGCAATTTGCATTGAGATAGTTATCTGAGAAAGGTGGGCACTACGTTTTGAAACTATATTGTGTGGGTTAGAATAAAACTTAAAAAACTGCATTATGGCATCTCTGTAACTTCTTAATGGCTGAATTTTAAATCAGCTATGAATATGCGCAACCACTCTGTCAGTCATGACCACCTGCAAGTGGCTTAGTTACACAGTAGAGCCTTGCTAATTTTCTGACATGGCCACTCCCCACTTCTCACTTCAGCACTCAGCTGTTAGATCTTTGCTGAGGGTTCATATTGCTAAGACTTCATTGGTTTTGCAAACGTATTACTGATTGGTCATGGCCAAGGCTTTAATCTGGTTCTAAAATACAGTTAAGATTCTGTCTGGTATTTTAATTTTGTAATCGGTTCCCCAACTACACTGTGGTTGGAATGTGGACATATGCCCTTAAATTTGATCAATATTTAGCTTTTCATCGAAGTACAATGAGACTTAAGTTCTCATTAAGTGCACAATTTCTTTTCAAATCCCATTGTCACAATTACAGGGCTAGTTGCACTACTGTCCCTTTTCTCAAAAAGAAAAGGAGTACTTGTGGCACCTTAGAGACTAACCAATTTATTTGAGCATGAGCTTTCGTGAGCTACAGCTCACTTCATCAGATGTTTACCGTGGAAACTGCAGCAGACTTTATATACACACATGATTTCTGTGTGTATATAAAGTCTGCTGCAGTTTCCACGGTAAACATCTGATGAAGTGAGCTGTAGCTCACGAAAGCTCATGCTCAAATAAATTGGTTAGTCTCTAAGGTGCCACAAGTACTCCTTTTCTTTTTGCGAATACAGACTAACACGGCTGTTCCTCTGAAACCTGTCCCTTTTCTGGTCTCTCTAATGGCACTCCCTCAGGTGTCAGGGGCCTTTACCTATCTTGGGATACAAATCCACAATTTTCCCACTCATAGACCAGGCCCTGTGTTACATTACCCCAATGTAACGTTTTGTTTAGTTACGAACATTTCAGAGTTATGATTACCTCCATTCTCAAGGTATTTGTAAGGTTGAGGTTCTACTCTGTTATACACGATGCCACCTAGTGGCTGAAGAGTATAATATGCTTTAACATTCCATTAGTTATCTAGTCAGTGCTAACTTCTTCAGACACCCCCAGAAACTGTCTGCCTCTGTGTAGTTCCTCGGAACAACTCCCCTCTTCCCTTGAGAGGATTCTTTCTTTAAAACCTGCCACAGTTCCCTTGATTTTCTGGTTCCCAGGCCTTTTCCTGTTTTGCTGAGAAGTGGCTTATTTTGAGCCATTTTCCCCCTTCCTGCTTGTTTTTCTTACAACTCCCTTTTAAACTAAACCAATATAGTTGTACGCTAAAGCAATGACCAGGTTAGCATACAGTATTCATAAATTACAGAGCAGTTCCAATTCAATCACATCTGTTTCATTCAAAGTGAAATAAAATATTTTGGGGTCAGCAAGCCAAGTTCAATTTCAATTTGAAATTAATTACTCTTCCTTCTTGTTCCTCTTTGTAACATGTGGATTTGGGTCTGTAAGAGACCAATCATATGTGCATGAAATATTGTCATATGTCCTAATGGACATATGTGCATGGACATTGATGTATTTCCCTAATGTTTCATCTTGGTATTTTGTTTATATTGGAATGGATATAATTGTGGAGGGAAAAATTAAAATGTTAGCTTAAACCATTTAAAATGTATAGTCTTAGCATAACATAATCCTGTTTGTCTCTTCATTTGATAGACTGCATTCAAAATAATTTTCAGATCTGTTCGCTTAAAATCATCCAGTGAGTTTATTCATAAAGGTATGCACTGAAGCACTGCACAGTAACAACTTGAGTAAATGTAATATGAACGTCACTGGTTGGACAAATTTGTTAAATTCTTCCTTCATCTAAAGTAATTATAACAGTACTAGCCTCCAGAAATTACTTGATAGGAAAAGAGGAATTGAGATGTGTGGAGAGAAAATGTATTTGTTGTTGCTACTTCTGTTAGAGCCTTATTTTTTTTCCCCCACAGTGTATCTCTGTATCGGGGGAATTGCAGACCTATCCGGTTTGAACCACCGATGCTGGATTTCCATGAACAGTAAGTTGGGAAGCTTTTAATTTCTGTCCTAGTTAGACCAATACAAAAACTAACCTAAACAACACACATACTTGATGGGCAGAACTTAAGTATATGCATTATTGCAGCTGGCCTAGCTATACTCGTCACCATGGGATATTGACCTTCTTTGACTCGTAGCTAAAACGAGGGTGTTGACTTGTTTTATACAGTTGGTCTAAGATGTGGAGGAATAGTTTGTTTTAAGCAGAGTCTGCTTTCATTGCATGCTACAGTGAAGCTAGCTGGATTACTTCCTATTTGTAGGAAAGAGTAATGGCACAATGTGGGGTATGTAGAGGAGTATCGGGGAAAATAGTGGAAGTTTTTGCCTGTCCAAGCTGGAATATTATGCTGATCCTGAGTTATTTGTTAACCTATGGAGGGAAAGGGAGTCATGTATATATTTTGTCAAAGTGGTTGCCAGGAATACCCTATGCACATGGAATTATCCTTCTCCCTTTTATAGTAAATAAGTCGCTAAACATTAAAGCTATATGAAAGTGCTTTATTTTACAAGTATTAATGCAAGTTAAAGTAGTATGGGCTGAATGAATGGACTATAAGGTGGATAGAAAGCTGGCTAGATCATTGGGTTCAACAGGTAGTGATCAATGGCTCCATGTCTAGTTGGCAGCTGGTATCAAGCAGAGAGCCCCAAGGGTAGGTCCTGGGGCTGGTTTTGTTCAATAACTTCATTTAATCTGGAGGATGGTGTGGATTGCACCGTCAGCAAGTTTGCAGATGACACTAAACTGGGAGGAGTGGTAGATATGCTGGAGGGTAGGGATAGAATACAGAGGGCCCTAGACAAATTAGAGGATTGGGCCAAAAGAAATCTGATGAGGTTCAACAAGGACAAGTGCAGAGTCCTGCACTTAGGACGAAGAATCCCATGCACCACTACAGACTAGGAACCGAGTGGCTAGGCAGCAGTTCTGCAGAAAAGGACCTAGGGGTTACAGTGGACGAGAAGCTGGATATGAGTCAACAGTGTACCCTTGTTGCCAACAAGGCTAACAGCATTTTGGACAGTGTAAGTAGAAGCATTGTCAGCAGATGAGGTATGTGATGATTCCCTTCTATTCGACAATGGTGAGGCCTCATCTGGAGTACTGTGTCCAGTTTTGGGCTCCAAACTACAAGAAGGATGTGGAAAAATTGGAAAGAGTCCAGTGGAGGGCAACAAAAATAATTAGGGGGCTGGAGTACATGACTTATGAGGAGAGGCTGAGGGAACTGGGATTATTTAGTCTGCAGAAGAGAAGAATGAGGGGGGATTTGATATCTGCTTTCAACTACCTGAAAGAGGATGGATCTAGACTGTTCTCAGTGCTAGCAGATTGCAGAACAAGGAGTAATGGTCTCAAGTTGCAGTGGGGGAGGTTTAGGTTGGATATTGGGGAAAAACTTTTTCACTTGGAGGGCAGTAAAGCACTGGAATGGGTTACCTAGGGAGGTGGTGGAATCTCCTTCCTTAGAGGTTTTTAAGGTCAGGCTTGACAAAGCCCTGGCTGGGATGATTTAGTTGGGGATTGGTCCTGCTTTGAGCAGGGGATTGGACTAGAAGACCTCCTGAGGTCTCTTCCAACCCTGATATTCTATATTTTATTCCATGGCCTTTGTCAGTGCAGTGAACAACAGACTACAGCTAATGTGCCACATTTATATTAACACATTGTTACAAAAAGAACTTGTAAGAGGAGAGTGAATTTGTGTGGGGGGGTGGAGGGTGAGAAAACCTGGATTTGTGCTGGAAATGGCCCACCTGTTGATCACTTTAGATAAGCTATTACCAGCAGGACAGTGGGGTGGGAGGAGGTATTGTTTCATATTCTCTGTGTGTATATAAAGTCTGCTGCAGTTTCCACGGTAAACATCTGATGAAGTGAGCTGTAGCTCACGAAAGCTCATGCTCAAATAAATTGGTTAGTCTCTAAGGTGCCACAAGTACTCCTTTTCTTTTTGTAAGAGAAGCTAATCAACCATCTTAGGTTTGTCTATATTTCAGTACTTTGGTTTGGGAACTTTCATAATTTTTAAATATCAGTATGTGGTCATGGTCAGAAAACTAACTGTAGTTATTTACTTATTATGATGTTTAAGCAAAACTGTCCAGTACAAAAGTGCCGTGTTAGTCACATCTCTGCTATAACCACAAAATTTGATTGAATATCATTCATATAAATAATGCAGTGCAAGAACTTCTAAATTCAGTAAGTTTAAAGACTGCTCATCTAGATAACTTTTTTTCTATGACACAGGTTTGATTATATGGTCTTAGTTACTGAATAAGAATAAAATAAATGTACGGGGGAATTCCTGAAGAAGTTTTGATTTGTAGTGAATACACAGCATTCTTTTAACAGTTGAAGTTTATTTTTAATTTTTATGCAGCTTTTTATCATAATGTTAATTGCTTCTACTCCTTTGTAGAAAAATCTTGCTTTTAAAATGATTTTCTGTATGCACATCTGAAGGAAATTAAATGAGTTATGTGAACTTCCAAATTTTTTTTGTTTTGGAAGTACTGAATATCTATATTTGTCATAAAAATATGAATATAAATATAAAATATCAGTGTTTTAGCCTTAAAACTTATGTCTTAAATGTTCGTTCTAGTAAGTTTGCTCTTCATTATGGTTCAGGTGGTTTTTACATAAATTTATCCTTCTAGAACTCTGTCACTTTGAAACAAGTCCAGTTAATATAGATCTGAAACACTGCCAAAACTGTGCAAGTTTATGATATGCAAAGGACATGTGCAATTGTATAGAATTAGTGCCAAATGATGTGGGCTTTTTAACTGAATGCGGAAATTTCTCAGTTAAAAGTTGTAATGGGAGCATATGTGTCACTGGTTCGTTAAATGTTCTCTTCACTTTTTAAAAATACAAATATGTTAAATATATTTACCTGCTGTAGAAAGTTTAAATGCTTTGCTGCGATTATAAATTTAGGCAGAAGACAATGGTCTGCTATTATGATAGATTTGTTAAAATTTTAGTAGGACTGTATCATTAGTGGAGAAAATGTTTGAGCACTTTTTTATATCAGTTAAAACAAAAAGCTTGCTTGGCTTCAAAAATATAGGCCAGTCACTTCAAAACTGGCTGCCTAAAGCTAAGGCATGTTTATGTACACAAAGAGAAGTGACCTGCCATTTGGCTTTAGTGGAAGCTTGAGTTACTAAAAATTAAACCACTTCTATTTAAGTGCCTAAATAGGGATTGGGAATTTAACCTTGAGGCACACAGGTTTGAAATCTTGTCCAAAATCAGTTAATAGTTCAAAAGGGAAAGATAGAAATTCAGAGAATTTCTTTATCAATAAATGTTTTCATAAAGCACAATGTCTGTGTAATTACTAGCATTCAGAAGAATAAGACGTGTGAGAGTTCAGCATAAAATTCATCTTGGAACATCAGAACAAGGTAGACTATAACCAGGGCTGGATTTTCAAGTAGGCACAGTAACCACGTGCCTAAGGGTGTTGGTGTTCTAGGGACGCCTTATCTTTCTAAAACTGTCTGCAAAATGAAGATCAGCTGGAGGCAGCAGGGGCGTTGAAAATGCTGTGCCTAGGGGTCCATAAGGTGTAAATCCAGCCCTGACTATAACTCAGGGAAGTAATGTGTTAAAGAAACGAGGAACATTTACTTTGTTCATAAACTGACACATGCCTCCCATGACATAAAATACATCTAAATCATGTTTGGGTGTAGTCAGATTTTGCCAAAGGATTGCAATATTTTTTCTTAATAATTAGAAAGCTAATGTTGGTATGGAATGGTTAAAATTTGCTCTGTTAGTGTCTGGTGGCAATCCAGAAAATGAAATATCAGTTTGTCTCCTAAAAGCTATTCTAGACCTACATTTCCTGTATTGGATCTGGATACAAGATTATTGTGTTCTCATGACTTCATCATGTAAATGTTTGTTGGTTTTTGTTTTTTGTAAGTATGTAGTCTTAATGGAAAATTTGCCTTCAGAGTGATAGAATGATGGATATATTAGAGCTGGACGAATAACTGATGTCTGGATTTGCTGGCGGGTCCAAAAAGTCGTGAAAAAAAATCTGGAGTCAAACTGAATATAAAAATTGCAGGAAAAAACCAGCCAAACAAAAGCCCCTGTTTTGGGCTGAATGAAACATGTTTAATTTGATCCAAAACATTTTGTTTTAGGCATTTTTAAAGGACTATACTCACAAAATGAGGCTGGCAGTTAGCCCAGTGCATTTACCTGGGATGTAGGTCACCCTCTCCTGATATGAAGAAGGGTTTGAATTTGGGTCTCCCATTTCTCAGGAGCATGCCCTAGCAACAGGGCTATAGGATATTCTGGGGCAGATCTCTCTCTCTCTCATGTTGAATGTGTTCTGGTTTTTATAAATAGTCATTGGAGTAGGGACTTGAATTTGGGTCTCCCACCTCCTGGGTGAGTGCCTTAGCCACCAGGCTAGAGAATCAGTCTCACTTTTCCCCTAGCCAAATGCCTATTAATTGTCATTCATTAGTGAACACCAATTATTCCATGTCCCAGGTGAGCGATCAAACCACTGGGCTAAAAGTTATAAGGAGGCACCACCATCTCCTCTTCATGTCATTTTGTAAATGGTATCAAAGTGTCGAAAAAGTTTTGGCCAATATTATTTGGTAAATTTGCAGATGGCTTTGGGTCAACTTAAAACTACCTTGTCTTTGTTTTTTTTAAAAAAAAACCACAGTTCTATTTATATCACAGCAGATGTATGTGCTGTATGTTTATATATTCAGTTATTTGTTTATCCTTTGAAAATAGCCCATACAGTCTTTGAATACCCCATATAAGTTTGAATTTTAGATCTTGGCTTTTTAAGAGAAATGTATAAATATGGTGTATCTCATTACTGGCCTGATTTTTTCAAACTGGATTTCCATTTTTATGACTGCACTGAATTGCATGGAAAAAACATGAATAGCAGGCCCAAAGTTGTACCATTCTCAGCTGAGATCTTGCTTGAAAATTTGGCCATACAATGTTGAATAATATCTTTTATTTGAGTGAGTGGTATGCTGTGTCAACTCAAACATCCAGGATTCAGTACATGTGTTTACTTATATTTTTATCATTTAATAACTACATGGTAAAGCCAGGAGTACATGATGCGATGTATGTTACTGTAATTATCCAATACAGTATAGGCTTTTTATTTTTACTTAAATGTATATATTGAGAGCTTTTGTCAGAGCACTTGTTAATCTGCAGTCCGTGGATATATAGCTACTTTGAAATCCTTGTACAAATTTCTTATCCATCATACATATAAGGCACATTGCATGCACACAGAGGAAGGCTGGCCCTGGATAGGGGTAGTGTTAATGTCTGAGTGTCCATAACTGTACATTTCCAGACATTGTAATACTTTTGATTTCTTTGAATGTCGTCTTAATTTTGGATTTTGAGGCTTTCTGATGTTTGCTGTAATTTTCTAAAGATACATATTCTCAATGGTCAATGTCCTTCTGTCCCTCCTAAAACAATACATAGGTATTTACAACCTTAGCTCCAGGTTAAATGTTTTGCATGAGAATTACTTATTGGAATTGATCAGCCCTCTTTGTCATTGGACAACAAATGTCTGACTAATTAAGTTATATCTTGAATCCAGTAATTGAGAGTTGATGGATGTTTTTCAGTCTAATTTCTGATCTACAACTAAAGAGCCAGATTCAGCATCCTTATTGTTGAGTAGTAAGTTCATTAAGTAATCTGATTTCAATTTAATTGAGTTAGATACTATTCCTAGTGAAAAGGATAGCTGTAATAAATGAAATAAAATGGTTCCTTCCTAGCAAACTTGTGTGTATTCAGTTACATCTGTTTTCATTAGTGACATTACATTTTTACTGTGTTTTTAAAAATCCTCGTGGTATTAAAAGACTAACACAGCTATGAAAGATTGAAATGGGCTGGGTTTTTGAATCGCTTGTATTGTCTCAAACAGACAACTACAGTTCATATTACTGGACCAGAGTCTCACCTGACTTCCCTGGGGTCATGCATAGAAGATTAAATGCACAGACTTGAACATATGTACAAAATACATTTTTAAAATATTGCACTAGAATCCATTCTTTGTATGCATGTCTTTGAAATGTTATTTGTAGATAGAGTATAATCAATTTTATCAAGAAGACTTGTGCTGTTAATAAGCTTTGTGAAAGTATTTATTTGACCTCAGAATATCCTTTTTTGCATAAATAGTTTATTCTCACTTAATACAATATGGGTTTAAATAATAAATTGAAGTTAATCTTGTCAGAATTATTATTGTTTAATTCTGTACCAACCCACTCAGTGTATCATTCTTCCCTTCTGCCAGACAGAGACAAGAAATAGATCTGTCATTACCTTCTGTAAAGAGTTGTAGCAGTCTTTTATGTTCTATGCAGTTCTCAATGCACTATTCAGTAGCTGTCTTATTCAGGTAATAAGTTGAAGCACACAATTTCTGCCCAAACGTGACATCTCTTGTAATCAGTGGTATCTGTTGTTTTTGCCATAGGGCATAGGGGCCTAGTCATGGATCAGAACCTCATCGTACAAACACAGCACAGAAAGACATCCCCTGCCCCAGTAAGCTTATAATCTAAGGCAAGAGACCTAAAATGGATAGACAGAGTACAAGGAAACAATGAGACAATATTGGTCAGCATGATAGTCAGTGGCTCTGCACACTAGTGGCCTAACCCCTGTCAAGGTTTTTTTGTAACATCACAGCAAAGGAGAGTTTTTTGAGAGATTTGAAGGAGAATAATGAGATGGCTTTGCAGATGTTTACAGAGAGCTTCTCCCAAGTATTTGAGGTAGCATTGGATAAATCATGAATTCCTAGGGCATTGAAACTTGTAACGGTATGGTAAACAACAGTCAGAAAACAATGAACACCTTATCCTTCTATTAAACACACACAAACTATGTTTAAAAAACATTAAGGTAGCAAAGTCAAGCACTCAAACTGGGGAATGCCAAAATTAAGACTGTCTGCATAAACTTAATTTGGCCCCCTCCTGTGTATTCATTATGATAGTCTTAATTACATGATCACATTTTTTTTCTTAGTGCTCCTGCCTTTTTCACTGCACATAATGGGTGGTTCTCACTTAACTTTTAAGTGCTTGACTTTGCAACCTTAATCTTTTAATGTAGTTTTTTGTGTGCTATTTCCTAGGGTTTTTTTAAACTGAAAAAAACAAATTACATTGTCACATAACGACCTCCACATGGGTCATCAGCAGAGTTGGAACCTTTGATCCACCTCACAGACTTCTACTGTTTGAGCTAACATAGTAATTGCTAGCAGTAGTAGGTTGTCATCCTCTATATGGACCATCATTTGAGGGGGATGAGATATACACCTTGCCAGTGGGTTTCACATACTTGCTGACAGCAGAGGAATGGTGAGACTAAGGAATCCCGGGTTCCATTCCAGGCTCTGGAAGGGAGTGTGCTCTAGTGCAGCAGTTCTCAACCAGGAGTCCAGGGCCCATAAGGAGGTTTTAGGGGGTCCACCAAGCAGGACTGGCATCAGACTCACTGGGGTCCAGGGCAGAAAATCAAAGCCCCACCATCCGGAGCCTCACCACCCAGGCCTCAAGCTGAAGCTTGAGCAGCTTAGCTTTGTGGGGGCCCCTGTGGCATGGGCCCCAGGCAATTGCCCTGCTTGCTACCCTTTAATGCCAGCCCTGGCTTTTATATGCAGAAAGACAGTTGTTGTGGCACAGTTGGGCCATAGAGTTTTTGGGCCGCATATTGTGGGGCCTCAGAAAGGAAAAGGTTGAGAACCCCTGCTCTAGTGGGCAGACTCTTCTGCCTGTTTCTCTCCCCACAAACATTTTACTCCTGTCCCAATAGTCTTTCCCATGCCAGGCTCCTGTTCTGATCTCATTCTTCAGGCTTCCCATCCCAGTGTGCTTGCACAATGAGGCCAGTCCTGCTCCCAATTCCATTCTCAGCACACCTTCCTCTACGCCCGCTCTATGTTTGATCTCTTCCACTGCTACCCATGTTCCCAGCCTACAGGCTTCTCATCCAATTTCAGTCTCCCCAGCTCCTTACTGGCTGCTTGTTCTAATCCTCTCTTCTGGCTCCTCATCCAAACTCAGTCCCTCACTAGCTCCCCATCCCAATCTTATCTGTCCCCACTGGCTCCCAATTTTCACTCTTCCCCTTCCCCCCTTCTCTGGTCCAGCTATTGCCCCTTCCACATTCAGATTGGATAGTTTCGTTCTCCATGCTGCTTGGGCATCAGCAAGGAGGGCACTGAGAACACAGGAGAAACAGATTCCCTGCTCTCAGTTCCAGTGCCTGGACCTCATGTGGCCTGCTTCATCTCAGAGCTGCAATTGGAAGGAAAGTCCTGCTCTACTCCCTTCAGTTACAGGCTTGAATGTGCTCAGTGTGGATGGAATCTTCATATTTTTAGCTGTCTAAATTATAGCAAGTCATAGAATCATAGAATCAAAGAATATAAGGGTTGGAAGGGACCCCAGAAGGTCATCTAGTCCAACCCCCTGCTCAAAGCAGGACCAATTCCCAGTTAAATCATCCCAGCCAGGGCTTTGTCAAGCCTGACCTTAAAAACCTCTAAGGAAGGAGATTCTACCACCTCCCTAGGTAACGCATTCCAGTGTTTCACCACCCTGTACTGAGCATGTGTGAACTTCATGTCTGTACTGAGCATGTGTGAACTTCATTTTTCCAAAGGTCTATTACATGGCCACATGTGGATACAGTTTCCTGGGGACTGCAAAAGACACATTCGTGACAGAAAGACCCACTTTCCTGACAAACTTTAAATCCCTGCTTCACAGCATAGAGGCACAAGATCTTTTCAAAGAAAAGGAAGCCAGAATTATTTAAATCAGTCAAAATATATCTCTAGCCTAATTTTTAGAGAAGGGCTCAGCTGTTTTGGCTGACATTAAAAAAATTAGCTTGACACAGGCACCTGGTATAAAAAATTTCAGTTCATACTGTTTGGCAAAATTATAAGGGATTGAAAACGGATCTTGTAATGAGAAGTGTCAGACAATCTTAATAATGAAGAGTGCTACTAGCCTCACCTCTAATAATGAAAATAGCTTTTGATTTAGAATTCAGTAGTTAAGAACCAACTCATGTGAGCTAATCACATGTTTTGGAAAAAATAAAATTACAGCTGCCTGAGGTATTTAACTTGTAAGGGTGGCCAGGGCAACTGCATTTAAAATACTATTCTGCATAAAAACTACATTGCTAATATGAGAACCAATTCTACAGTTTAATATAAACTGAGATAATGCAGACGTTTTTAAGTGGCTTGGTGTGGTTGGTGGGTGTGTGCCATTGTTGAAGAAGTGGGCAACAAAGAGAATTTAACTGTAGCATTTTGGATAGAGTTGGGAGCAAGCAATATGAGAATCAAGGAATTCAGAGGCTGTAGTAGTTAGGGCTAGAGATACCTAGGTCATAGACAAAGGTTTTAGCTGAAGAGCTAGAGAGGAATGAATAGTTTTCAAGATAAACAAAAGAAAGAATGAGCAGAATTTACTGTAAACTTGGTATGGGGAGAAGAAAATGATTTCAACTGTGTTTTAGGGTTTTCAATTACCCTCTTTGTTTGCGCTCAGCTACATAATGAATTGAGTCTCACAGATAAGAAATTTGTATCCCAAGTGTTTCAGATGAGGAAAGCTGGGATCCAGAGAGGTTAAATGACTTCTCCAAGGCCACACAGGAGACTAGCAGAGCCAAGAATAGAAATAATATCACACGAGTCCCACTACACTGCATTAACTACAAGACTATCTTTAATTTAAAACAATGCTAAACTTGTGAGTGTGAGCAAGTAGTTTAAGGAAATTATCAGAAGGGAGGATAAATATGAGATGTTGAGAGTCAGTCAAGGAGTTTTTGTTTTCACAGTGTTGTGCCTGAATTGATGGCTGGACACCCAAGAAAAGATTTCAGATGGTTGTAGAATCGGAACAGTGGGAGAAGTCAGGAGGGCAAGAAGAGTTGTCAGTGTTTAGCTGGTGGCTAAAACCTTAACAGTAGGTAAGATCACCAGTGGATTCAATCTAGAGAGCAGTGGACACCATGATGGAACATCATTTGAAGAAGCAGGCGGACAGCTGGTCAGGAAGTTCTCAAATCTCCAAGGAGAATTTGTTGAGGAATTTGGATAACAAACAAACAAGATTGCAGAGGATCCAGAGAAAAGTTAAGGAAGAAATTGAAAAGGAGTACTTGTGGCACCTTAGAGACTAACCAATTTATTTGAGCATAAGCTTTCGTGAGCTACAGCTCACTTCATCGGATGCATTCAGTGGAATTCAGGCCCCCTGTATGTATAAAAACATCCTCACTGCATTTTCCACTTTTACGCATCCGATGAAGTGAGCTGTAGCTCACGAAAGCTTATGCTCAGATAAATTGGTTAGTCTCTAAGGTGCCACAAGTACTCCTTTTCTTTTTACAAATACAGACTAACACGGCTGTTACTCTGAAACCGGAAGAAATTGATGCAGTGAGAAGATGGCACACAACATAATATACCAAACACGATTTCTTTCGTGAAGGAAAGACAGTGCAACAAAAATACAAACTGTAATCGGAGGGCCGTATCATCCGTGGCATCTCACAGGTGATCTGGAAGGAACCTTTGTGGCTTCTTGATTACCTGGTTACTGTCCAAACTAAGAACAACTTGAGGGCTGCTTAAATTCACACATTCTCTCTACACCAGCTCAGCATTGAGCAGGATTTTATTTTTTGGTCTGTAAAATGCCTGATGAATAATAAAGCTAATGGCTGTCAGCTGAGTATCTCTTGCATGCTGATGTGCTGATAAACCATTTTGTTTTAAGTGTCTGGGGTTTTTGTTTTTTTAAACTTTTTTTTACTTACAACCAAATACTTTGTAACAGAATCCTGCTGAATATTTGTCTGTCTATACATGAGTTTTCGTATCTCTTTCTCTAGCACAGCAGTTCTCAAACTGTGGGTCAGGACTCCATTTGAATGGGGTCACCTGGGCTGGTGTTAGATTTGCTGGGACCCGGGGCCAAACCTGAAGCACAAGCCCCACCACCCAGGTCCAAAGCACAAGGGCTTCAGCCCTGGGCAGCAGGGCTCAGGTTACAGGCCCCCTGCCTGGATATGAAGCTGCTGGGCTTTGGCTTTGCTCCCACTGCCCCTTCCCCCCACCCCACCACCATGGGCAGTTGCGCTTGGGTTTTGGCCCCTCCACTTGGGGCAACAGGTGGGCAGGGGGGGGCCCTTAGCCCTTTGGTCCCCCTCCTGGGGTTGTGTAGTAATATTTGTTGTCAGAAGAGGGCTGCAGTGCAATGAAGTTTGAGAACCCATGCAGTCTAGCATAAAAGATTATGGAGCTTCAAAATTCCTGCCTGGTAGAGAACCATTTACTAGTTTAAAATGCAAAAAAAAACCCAAAAATAAAAATACTTTTCCAGTGGTTTAGAGAAATGGTTGAAATCATCCTTACTATGAATCGCTGGAATATTTCCTTGAAGTTATAGAACACTTAAAACAGGACATTCGCAGTACCCAATCTGTAGATGATTGCAAGGTATACCAAAGAAAGAAATCATTTATCTTTATTGCATTTCATCATGCCCTCTGCTTGGAGCATTTCCAAAAAAAACTGCTTATAAATATAATGCTTCATTCATGTAGAATACTGTGGGTTTTTTTATAATACTTACAGAGAAGCCATGTGATAAAGTTGTTTGTTCCGTAATTTGTTGAAGTAGAGCACATTCTCCAAATGTTGTCCTTATTGATTTAGAAATGCTCTGTTATGGTTTTAATTCAGTGCAGGTGTCCTTGATGCAACATTTACTATAGTGATTTAAAAAATACAACAAACACCACCACGAATCTGAGCTGTGCTGCACTCCTTGCACATCCACCCCCTTAATGCATCAGATTTCCCACATTGCTAAACAGAAGGGCAGTTCTTGGGGGGGTCCTCTTCTAGAAAAAGTTGAAAACCATTGACATGATCCTCCATGCTTTAGTCAGGCAAAACTACTGTTGCCTTTGAGTGTTTTACTTGAGGAAGGCCTGCAAGATAGGACTCCTGCAGGTGGGTTACCTAGAGTAAGGTTGAGGCACGTTAGGTCAGAATGACTAATATTGCATGCCCATGCCTGCTTTATGGGCAAACAGAGAACTTCAGTCTTCAGGGCTCTCTGTATAATGTATTTCATGAATATTAAATCCAGAACAGAAAGTTCAAAAACTAATTTAAATTTGGGCACCCACTTACTCACAAGTAGTTTCTTCTCTTGGTAGGTTTAATTTTTCAGTAAAGCCGTAATACATATATACTTGATAGTCTTAAGATGTCAACACAACTTAATAAAACTTGATAGCTAACTTTAAAATAGATTTTAAATCTGACATTCTGTCCTTAGTTTGGCTTGTCCTAAAAAGGAGTAGCTTATGGTGTTACAAATTATGAAGTATTCAGTCTGAGCGGACCAAGATAGGATAGTGTTGTTCATCAATTTTGCATTTCCTTCTCCTCCTAATTTGTGCCACAATTCTAACAAACATATTTGTGGGCTTTAAATGTATAAATCAGAGGCTTCCATAAATCCTGTTAGAGTAACTCTGAGAAACTAATCAAGCTATTAATAACCAACCTGGTTTGAGCACCCTTGTACATCATGCCCTTCAGAATCAGGGCCTATGAAATACTTACATTCACTGCCAAAAAATCTTGCTTAGTGCTGCTTCATACCCTTTCAAAACATCGAGGGAGCTAAACTGAAACCTCTGAAAGCAGAGTTAAGGTAATGTCTCCCACAAAATCTTAACTCTGGTTTCTGAGTGTTCTCCACCTGCCTCTGTCAGATCAGAGGACTGTATCGTTCCCAAGCATGTGGAGGACAGTGGGGAAAAAGGGCACAATAGTAGCATGGGGGAAACTTGTAGGCATTGTCTTGCTTAGGAATATCACATTTGATTATCCTGACTGAGGTTTGTGTTCTGCCAGTAGACTGCTAGAACTTTCCAGAGGAACGGTGTAGCTAGAGAATGGAGGGAGTGCATAGCAGTGTCTAAATGCCAGTGCAAATGTATATTCTCAGTGGCCTCAAGAACTCCACAAATATTAGAATGGCATGAAGCACTCTTACATTCCCTGTCTTGACGTACCTAGTAGAATGTCAGCCTTTGGAGGTGACCGTGACATCCATTTTAGAAGCCCTGAAACACTATTGACCTTTTAAAAAAGAAAAACACTCTTAGATTTTAGAGGAAAAAGGTGAGATCATCTACTTAGAATTCCTGCATATAAACAGTCCAGGAAATAAGCATTCCTGATTTCATCTAGGTGCAGCTCCACCTCTCCTCAAATGGCATTGTGAGCTCTGAAAAATTGCTACAACTGCTACCTGTATACAGTATAGCTACTCCCTGCAGACAGTACAGACGTCAGAGTGTATGAAGAGGAATGATGATATAGAATTGTGTTGGACATGATGTGGAAAATAGTAGATTTTGTTAGAGATAACTAGGTCCTGTTTGGTGGTGGTCTCTTCATGCTCCTGGTAGGGCTGGAAAAGTCTTGGGGAGGAGAAAAAGTGGTAGTCCTGCGCTGTAAGTAGCACATGTATGAGCTGGAGGTAAAAAGGGAAGAGGAGGGTAGCCCCAGAGCCTCCATCCCATATTGGGGGCCTACTGTAGTGAGAAGGGACTTTGTACACACCTCTGCAGCATAGGAGGCTTGCAGAGGTGTAAACTGGCCCATTCATCTGATTCAGATGAGAACATGCCTGTGAGAAATACCCCATGGAGATGATTACACCTTGAAATACTATCTCTGAGAAGCTGAACTGCCCCATTCATCTCAATGGGTGTTCTCCTTTCCCTCCTCTCATCACTGTACCTGTGGCATGTACCAAACATATCCCAGCTCCTTATTCTAGTCTCAGCACTCTCTCTATGGCATACACGGAGATTCCTTTTCCCAGCTTCCAGAACAGGCTCAGTCTATCATGCCTAGTGATGCCTTTCAGGAGTTAAGACTTTCATAATAAAGAGAACCAATTCTTCCTGGCCAGGAATCTAGTGTCAGTCTCTCTGGTGTCATTTTTCCATATGGTAGCTAGCTAGTCCCTCCCGTATCTTAAGACCCAAGAATGGCAATACTGGGTCAGACCAAAGGTCCATCCAGCCCAGTATCCTGTCTACTGACAGTGGCCAATGCCAGGTGCCCCAGAAGGAGTGAACCTAACAGGTAATGATCAAGTGATCTCTCTCCTGCCATCCATCTCCACCCTCTGACAAACAGGGGCTGGGGACACCACTCCTTACCCATCCTGGCTAATAGCCATTAATAGATTTAATCTCCATGAATTTATACAGTTCTCTTTTAAACCCTGTTATAGTCCTAGCCTAGTATCGGTCTAGTGTCTCACCACCATAACTGGCCTCATAATACGGCCCACCAGACTGTCCCAGTTTGGACTCAGGCAAGCAAGTAGATGGCTCTGACCTATTGTATCAAATGAAAACCCTGATCTTTTTACGTGTGAAATTTCATGTATTTTACCAGTTGAGATACACTTAGTGAGTTTGGTTTTAAAAACCTATTTGTATCCAGTATGTTTGTTTCACCAGTGTAGGGTTCCCCCCCATCCCAATAACTAGCTCTTAAGCACTGTGTTGCTACGTCACTGGGGCTCCATGTAGACCATGTTGGATTGCCACCGGTTAAACAGAAGGGTACTAAATTAACCTCTCACTTGTAGAAGGTGATACCTCTAGAAGAGGGAGGGGATTTATTGACTGCTGCCGTAGCTCTAACAGTATGTAACTAGAGGACTTTCTTTTCATTTTCTTTCAATCTGGTCTTTCTCACAAGCACTAAATTTACAATTCATCTTGTAAAAGCAGTCTACCAGTATGTTCACTGAGGTTGTTAAATCATGATTAACAGACTATGAAAGTCTTCAAATGGTACTGAAATCTTCAGTCTGTGGCAAAATGTATCTGCGGAATTGCCTTGCCTCACTTGTGTTGAAAAGCATCTGCAACATCTCAACCCATGCCTAATGTTTTCTTCCTAGGTTAATATTCTACAAGACTAACTTTAGTTTTTGTTTTGTTTTCTGTTTATCACTGCAAATAGTTCTATCGTGCTTGTGAACTTTATGCTTTTAATATTTGGCAGGCAGTTTTTACTCTGAAGAGAGTATAGAACAGCTTTGTCTTCACTTCACGGGTCACTTGCTGGAGGATTCTCTGCTCCTTGAAGTCTTTAAACCATGGTTTGAGGACTTCAATAGCTCAGACATAGGTGAGAGGTTTATTACAGGAGTGGATGGGTGAGATTCTGTGGCCTGCGTTGTGCAGGAGGTCAGACTAGATGATCATAATGGTCCCTTCTGACCTTAATATTTATGAATCTATGAATTGCTTGTTAATGTTTAAACTTAATCTAGAAAACAGTTCTACTGGTAGATCAAAGCTAAATATGTTAAGCTGATGCAATCTGTTTTGTATTTGTCAGTTATTTTACCTTAGAATGAGGGATGCTGGCAGGTCAAATAATGCAATAATTTAAAGCCTTGTATCATAGAATCATAGAAGATTAGGGTTGGAAGAGACCTCAGGAGGTCATCTAGTCCAACCCCCTGCTCAAAGCAGGACCAATCCCAACTAAATCATCCCAGCCAGGGCTTTGTCAAGCCGGGCCTTAAAAACTTCTATGGATGGAGATTTCACTACCTCCCTAGGTAACGCATTCCAGTGCCTCACCACCCTCCTAGTGAAATGGTTTTTCCTAATATCCAACCTACTTCTCCCCCCTACTTCTCAACTTGAGACTGTCAAGTTCCTTGTTCTGTCATCAGCCACCACTGAGAACAGGCTAGCTCCATCCTCTTTGGAACCCCCCTTCTGGTAATTGAAGGCTGCTATCAAATCCCCCCTTGCTCTTCTCTTCTGCAGACCAAATACGCCCAGTTCCCTCAGCCTCTCCTTGTAAATCATGTGCCCCAACCCCCTAATCATTTTCGTTGCCCTCCGCTGGACTCTCTCCAATTTGTCCACATCCTATCTGTAGTGGGGGGCCAAAACTGGATGAAATACTCCAGATGTGGTCTCACCAGTGCCGAATAGATGGAAATAATCACTTCCCTCGATCTGCTGGCATTGCTCTTACTAATGCAGCCCAATGTGCTGTCAGCCTTCCTGGCAACAAGGGCACACTGTTGTCTCATATCCAGTTTCTCGTCCACTGTAATCCCCAGGTCCTTTTCTGCAGAACTGCTGCTTAGCCAGTCGGTCCCCAGCCTGTAGCAGTGCATGGAATTCTTCCGTCCTAAATGCAGGACTCTGCACTTGTCCTTGTTGAACCTCATCAGATTTCTTTTGGCCCAATCCTCCAATTTGTCTAGGTCACTCTGGACCCTATCCCTACCCTCCAGCATATCTACCTCTCCCCCACAGCTTAGTGTCATCCGCAAACTTGCTGAGGGTGCAATCCAGATCATCAGTGAAGATGTTGAACAAAACCGGCCCCGGGACCGACCCCTAAGGCACTCTGCTTGATACTGGCTTCCAATTAGACATCAAGCCATTGATCACTACCTGTTGAGCCCGAAAGTCTAGCCAGCTTTCTATCCACTTTATAGTCCATTAATCCAATCCATACTTTTTTAACTTGCTGGCAAGAATACTATGGGAGACCATATCAAAAGCTTTGCTGTAGTCAAAATATATCACATTCACTGCTTTTCCCATATCCTCAGAGCCATTTATCTCATCATAAAAGGCAATCAGGTTGGTCAGGCATGAATTGTCCTTGGTGAATCCATGTTGACTGTTCCTGAACACCTTCCTCTCCTCCAAGTGCTTCAAAATGGGTTCCTTAAGGACCTGCTCCATAACTTTGGTCCAGTTCATTCTGGGTGACATGGCTGGATAATGACCTGCTCTTAGTATTTCCATCTGTGGAGCTTTGAAAACCGATTGAAAAGAGGCTGATGCACTGCAATGATTGGTCCAAAAATATACCTTATAAAAATATTTGTTACATTAATTAAAACTTAAAGATTAAGAATCTCAGCCTCTGACAGTGCAGTGATATCTCTTTCTTAATTTCTGCTGTATTTCCCCTGCTAGAGTGACACAACTGATCTCGACTTATCTCTCTCACTTACCTTGGTCAGAAAAGTAACTCATCCATATTGCTCAGACCAACCATTATGTATGTCTGAGTGCAGAACAGGGATCACGGTTTTTTTGTGCTTTGGTCTTGTCCACTGTCTTGCTTTCCATGAAGCTGTGGCAGGAGTCCAAAGCTGAACTGTTAATAATAGATGAGAAGTGAGCAAAATTATGAAAGGATAACCTTTCCATTTAGGGCAAACTGGGTATTGCACATGTCACTGAAGTCAGAGTAGTCTCCTTTGCTTAGGTCTCTCTTTCATAGGAAGCTTTCCTTTAGACTAGCTTTCAGCAGCTGCCAAAATTTGTAGACAGCCTCAGAATTCATAAAGGCTCTGTCTAGAACCAGAGCAGACCTGTTAGAGGATCTAGATTTCTCTTTTCCTGAAACTAACTAAATGAAGAATCCAAAAATCACAAAAAAATCTTTCTATTCTTCCTCATCCTCCAATTTTCCCACAAAGAAGTGGAGATGGAAGGGTGAGATGTTAAGGCTGAATGGGAATTCCTGCTGAGATTACTAAACTTTTAACATTCAAATGAAATCTTACAAATTTCAGGAGGCAAGTCTGCATTTGTTCGAAGAATCCCAAACTAGATATAGATTGAAAAGAAGTCAGAGGTGTTCTCAGTAGAGGTCTTTTCTCAACAACCTATCCTTGCCCCACAGTGAACAGATGGAAATCTCTGAGAATTACTTTTGAGCCAATAACCAGGACCCTTGCTTTAGCCACATATAGAACATGGCTCAGTACAAGGGACTTACCCACCTCTTTACCTCTAAAGAAGAGGGTAAATTCCATATTCACTAAAACAATTCTAGCAGCTATATGTTTCAGATGCCATCAGATTCTGTTCCACATTCATAACTTCAGTTATCAGGTGCTACATATAGCTGCATTTCTAGAAAGCCAAACAGAATGCACAGTGAGAAGATAGTATTTCAGTGGAATAAAAATAACTTGTTAGTAACTATCCTTGTTTGATAACACCTTGGCCTTTAGCTTCAGGGTGCTTAGCACAGGATACACTTATTACTTCATAAACAGGAAGCATCTTCCAGTTACCTAAATGATATTTAATTGTGATGAAAATTGATTATCACCACTCAGGTATTTGTAAATCACTTGTTTGACAGTCAGCAAAATTATCCTGCTTCACATTTGGAACCTAAAATGAAAAGTTATAGAAACAATTGCATAATTACACTAGCATTCGTTAAGTAAACTGGTAACTAGCCAAAACGTAGGTTGCCAGGATCTTCAACCCTTTTGATTTGTATAAAACTATTTACTAGAATTGCTGTATGGTATCTACTGTAATGAAAGTGTACACTGTTTGAATAGACACAGACTATAGTTTTAGGGAGCAAGTACACACGATGTACACTTGAATGATTTATGTGAAAGGTATGTATTATGAGGTATAAAACTAATTTCTTCAGAGACATTGAAGTTTGAAAAGCAATCATGAAATCAAAGCATGTCTTGTTTTGTCAGTATATATGTGCTTTAAGAAAAGAAGTGAGTAAAAAACTACGTAGAACAAATTATCAATTTGATTTCACTTGTTACTGAAAAGCTTGCAGTTTATCATTTTTGTCACGGGAATGGATTTTGTAATCTCTCAGCTCTCTAAAGCTTCTGCTCTGATACACTTCAGGTAACTAAATCAGGCTATTTTAAGAACCTTTGCTATGTTGTCCTAGAGATGTAAAATTCAAATAAGAATATTAGATTATATTATAATACTGAATCAAAAGTGATGTATATATTTGTATGCTTCTAAAATATAGTAAACTGGTAGGAAATACAGGACCCAGATAGGGCTGCTCATGATGATCTAATGAAAATAATAATTTCAGCATTTGAGGGTTGCAGATTGGTGTTGTGTGTTCCCTTTTTTCTTTAAGTTACTTTGATATTACAAACTTATAAAAGAAAGGAAAGATGGCTTTGTCTCAGTTTTCCATCTATAAAACAGTGATATCCCTTTACTTCACAGAGGTGCTTAGGTTAAATTCTTAATAGGGCAGGGATCGGCAACCTTTCGCACGCAGCCCGCCAGGGTAAGCCCCCTAGCAGGCTGGGTCTGTTTGTTTACCTGCAACGTCCGCAGATTCGTCCGATCGCAGCTCCCACTGGTCGCGGTTCGCTGTCCCAAGCCAATGGGGGCTGCGGGAAGTGACGCGGGCCGAGGGATGTGCTGGCCGCTGCTTCCTGCAGCCCCCATTGGCCTAGAGTGGCGAACCACAGCCAGTGGGAACTGCAATCGGCCAAACCTGCGGACACGGCTGGTAAACAAACTGGCCTGGCCCGCCAGGGGGCTTACCCTGGCGGGCCGCGTGCAAAAGGTTGCCGATCCCTGGTTTAGGGTGTGTCCAGATACGAGCACCACAGAAAAGTATATAAGCAAATAAAATAAATAATTAAACTACAGAACAAGAGCAAGCTTGTAAGGAGATGCTGCTTCTCTTATTTCCAGGTGAGACTTAAGTATTGCTTCATACTGCTTTTAATGAGGACTTATGTATGTGAACTCTTTTCACTGCTTTATTTAAATTTGTATTTCTTGTCCAGTCTTCTGTGATATGAAACCTAATAATAATTTTGTCTAATAAAACACAGTAAAAACATTCTGAATAGACTTTTATCCTTTCTCTTGTCTTTTGACAGGCCAGTTGGGATGCCAAAAATGGAAAAAGTTTATCTACATAACCCTAGTTCAGAAGAAACTATTATATTAGTATCAATATCTGCTACAACATCACATTTTCATGCATCATTCTTTCAAAATAGGGTGAGTTACTCTGCTTTTTAAAGTTATCCTGTTTTTCTTATGACTGTGAAAACTTGTTTCTCTTTGTAATGAGTAGCTCTTGCTTGAAACAAAATTTCTTATGGATATCTAAAACTTTATGGATTCTTCAGTTCTTTTGATCTTTACCTTTTGACTTTTACCAAGACTGATAAAACAACTGCAGGGCTCTCCGGAACCGCGGCGGTGAAAGGAGCAGAACATGGGCCCACTGGACAGCCCCACGCTGGCAACTCCTCTAGGGTGGCTGTACCGCCGCCCAGCCCTTCCACGCAGCTGCGTCTCCTGAGTCCTGTCTGGGGTCTGTACAGCCCTGCCAGAGGACAGGGCCCGGGATGAGGGACAGTTCAGCCACTCTGGGGGAGCTGCTGGCATTCTGCTTCTTTCACTGCTGCGGTTCCCAAAAGAGCCCTGCTGTTCAGCCCTGGAGCGGCTGTACTACCTCCAGCCCTATCCTCCAGCGGGGCTGCTGTACAGATCCCAGCCAGGAGACGCAGTTGCATGGAAGGGCTGGGGGTGGTACAGCTGCACCAGAGGACGCGGCCCGATGTTCTGCTTCTCCTGTGACTTTACGGTACAGCGTACCGGCCCGGCTATAAATATTTTAATGGTACGGTGTACCGACTATACCACCCTACTTGCACCACTGATTGTTTGTAAACTATTTTCCTTTACATTCTAAACATTTCTTTCCGGTAAAGTCGTCCCTAATTTTGCCATGAAAGGAACCTGCATTGAAATCCTTAGGACTCATTAAACTAAGACTGAAGTATTTTTGGGGGGGAGCCACTGAAACTCTTCTGCCTTTAACCTGATCCTTAAGCCCACTAGGTCATTCCTGCTTCCTTGTCTTTTAATGTCGGTCAGTTTACTCTTTTGGCAGCTGTCAACAATTCTTTTGTGGTAATAGTTTCTACAGCCAATTCCAGGGTTGTGTGGGGTTTTTTTAAAGTTTTTAAATGCATTTATCATAAGGGAGAAAATTAGAAACAGTAAATAAGCAGACACAACTAGATTAAGATTGTTATGAAAAATGTACCAGCTGTGCTCTAAGATTTGTTACAAAGAATACCAACTTTTAGGAAGTTCTGTGTCAGCTAGTTGCTGTCTGAGGCTCCTCCCACCCCCCCACAGTCTGTCTAAATTAGGACAGTAGCCTATTGCTGACAATGGTTGTCAACTGGTCCCTTCTAGATCTGTGTCAACTGATGTCAGTACAGTTTGGCTGGTAATGTAGATGGGTCAAATGGTTTTAAACTCTGACAGACCCTATATCATACTAGGCCTCTAGGACACTTCTGTGGAGATGCTGAAAACAATTTGTCCCTATTTACACTAGCAGCCAAACTGCTTTAAATATCACTTGAGGAGCAGCTGGGGGAGATTCACTGTTAAATTATCAATAATGCAAATCACTTTCAGAGTATAATCAGACCCTCTGAATCACAAACTGTGTCTAGTTCCATTCCTTCTCTTGTAATCCAGAGTGAAGCTCTGAATCCATGTGGTGTTTTTATAAGTCATACATTACTGTATCCTTTAATCAGATATCAGTCCACAAGTACAGCTGTATTTTAAAGTTCTAACCTATTTGCTTAGATGTTCAGTACAGTACTCAGAAGCATCTTTCACTTTACTTAATTTTGAAAGGGTACAGATCCATACTTTCACCCATTTCAAAAGACGTCACCTGTCCAAGAGGTGAGTCCTTTAAGATGGATACAGAAATGCTGTGCATTTAAAAAAAAACCCTCCAAAAAACAAGTAGCCCGAAAGTTTCTGGTTTACCTTAAGGATCTTTGTGTTATTTGAGGTAGCATTTTTCTTGAAGCAACTGCTATTAGCCTGTTTAATGAACACTTCATATTGGGAATTTGTTTCCTAGCTGAAGGCAGTTTAGAAAATTAAAATTAATAGAAAAAACATATAGAGCCAGCATATTGCTATAACAGATACAAGCCAAATTGAACAGCGAGGTCTGAACTGTCGCACTGAAATCAGAAATACCTTAATGTGTTCACTTCATACTTTGTAAAGTTAAATCCAAAGATCTGATTCATTTTAGTTAAAACATTCTACCTCTTTTAAACCTGATCTACAATACTCTTGATAGAGTGGATGTCAAAGCTTTGCTGATTGTACATGTGTTGCCTTGAGTATGACAAATTTACAGGGAGTTGTACTTATTACTAACCCATCAGAGCGGTTTTTTCCAAGGCCTGTGAAGCAGATGACAGGCATTGGGCTCTCAACCAAGAAATTTGAAGAGGGCTAGCATCTGTGTGCGCTTTCTTGTTTGTTTTTGTCTAGTTGTGTTCAGAAAACTATAACCGTTTTTGGGTCCTTAACAATGAGATGTCCTTTCTCAGTGTTGAGAATTATGATATTTGAATAGTCAATAAATCAAGTTAAATCAAGGTATAGAAAAAATTAATTTTTAGAAATTATTTACAATATCAAGTAGCTTTGGATATGAGTGAGATTATTTGAGGATGTGGTAGGAAAACGGTGCATTATCTTTAATTTACAAATAGGTAATTCCAGTCTCTATCTGGCCAAATAAATTTCTCATTTGTCTTCATTTCTCAGTGAAATGGCAATTCATTTTTATTATTTAAAGGACACTGTGAAGATTGGTTTACCATTTCTCCCCCCGCCTTAAATTTTGTAGAAATTCCTTCCATTTAAAAACGTATTAAAATATCACAGTACAATAGAATTAACATACTTTGGACAGACAAAGCTAAAAAAGATGAAAAAAACTGGGCACATGTAATGCTTAATGTGAGTTTTTTCAAAACGTTTTATTTCTGTTTTTTTAAAAGTGATGGATGATATGAAGAGGACAGAAGGAAAAAGGGAATAGATTTTATTTTTTCTCCATTTAAAGATAATGAACATGGACACTTTTTTAAACTCTAATACGTCAGTTAAGAGATGGGCGGTGGGAGTTGATGCACTGATGTTTCACCACCAAAGTGGCAAAGCTGGGTAATCAGAAAGTACCTTTTGATAATCAGTGCCCAAACCCTGTACTGTAATCTTTAATGTTACGGAATGTTTTTTGGTTCTAAGTGTTGAATACTCATATCAGGTTTTAAGGTCCTGATTTAAGGTTGAAGTTTGCAGTATCGTACAACTGTGTGAACACTGACATTCAACTTCCTTTGCCTATATAAAGGTAGAATTAATAGGTGATATATAGTATTTTCTCCTTATGAAATTGACTTTGTTTTCAAACTAAAATCTTTAAGAAATTTCAGTGACATTTTAGATTAAGCTGTTAGAAACCCATATGAATACATTAATTTTTTTAACGAAGTACTGTATACAATAGCTTAAATCTTGCTTTGTTCCTTGTTAATATTTTTTGCTAATGTTTAAATGTGCAGTTTCAGCTAAACATTCTTTGAACTATATAGCTTTCATTGTGGCTATCTTAAACTGATTTGAAAAAACAAATTACAATGAAGAGAAAATAAGACTGATATTAGAAATGCATTAACAAATTTAGTCATAGTCCCACTTACTGTGCCATTTTGTGGTTGCTGACTTTCCTTCTGAGTCCTCCCTTTGTGCCAGAACTATACTGCAGGATCTCAGCTGCATTTAAAAATAAAATTGAGTTTCTAGCCTGTATAGTTACAAAGAAAACTTTAAAAACATTAATGGAGTGTAAAACAATGAAGTGATATCTGCCTGAGTTGTAAGACTGTCTGAAACAGTAATTCTAACACAGGAGTAAATGGCCTCGTTCATATCCATGAGTGTTAATGCTGAAACTTAATGTCGTTAAATGTCAGAACTTTTTAACTGCTAATAACTTTAACAAGTAATAAACACGAAATAGTCATCTGTTTGTTTTTATTTATTTTAGGTAGCACCTTAAGTTGCTATACAAACACAAATGTTGTTATGGTCCCTGCCCCTAAAAGCACAACCTTTGACAACCTTCTATGCATCCAAAAGTTCTGTCATAATTGCTAGTTTCTTTACAACAACATTCATTATGCAGCTATAAGTTATCGGTACAAAGTTTCTGCAGGATATTGAACATAAAAATGTAGGGTGTAGTGTAAATTTTAATTATAATATCAAACTAAACATGTAATGTATTGATTATATTATTCATATTCACATTTAACTCCATTTAGAACCTCCTTTGCTTTATGTGAAGCTGCCACAGAATTTCTAGTCTGCTGCAAAATCCTTTCCATAGAATTTAGGTCAAGTTTGCCATGAAGTACACTGGAGGGGATTCTTGACTATAATATGCAACAGTGTTTGTTTGAAAGATGGATAGTCCTCCTTCAATGTTCTTATTTTCTCATTGCTTTTATTTTTCAGAAAATTCTTCCAGGAGGGAACACATCTTTTGATGTAGTTTTCCTTGCAAGAGTAGTTGGGAATGTAGAGAACACTTTATTTATTAACACTTCTAATCATGGGGTATTTACTTACCAGGTAAGAGAAGAAATGCGAGAATAATCTTTTTAACATTCTTAAAATAGATAACCATATAGGTCTGTGAATATCTTTTGTGACTATGTTTAGTGGTAGGTATAAAAAGTGTTGTTTAGCCATCTAAAGAGGTGCCAAGATATGGAGAAAAGTGCCACAGAATTTGTTGCCCGAGTGTGAGCATTAATACCTATAAACACCATTATGCTCACAAATTGCTATATGTAAATACCCCTATCAAAACCTAATACTGAGCATCCTGTCTGAAAAGTTTCCTGAAGACAAAGGTATGCAGTAGCTTACCCATTGTTATCACAAGTTTGTATCTGTTCCTGATTGGGGCAACTTTTTAATAGAATGCTTTCCTTTGGTGTTGTGCTGAAAGCTAACAAATTAAGGGCAAGAATCTGACCCCCTAACTCATATTGTGGATGCTGTTCAGTGAGAATAAGGTATCTGAATCAGATATTAAATAACTTCACATATAAGGGGAGCTATTGTTTGTATATTCTGTATGTACTAGGGAGTGACGAAGGTTCCTCCATATATAATGTGGATGTCTTACTGTTAAGTTAGGAGGATGGATTATTCAAAAGTCTGGCAATGTGATAGAGATGTCAACTTCTAGGTCACTTGTAAGTTGATTCAAATCACTAGTAAATTAAGTATTTGCCATTAGTAAATCTACCAGTACTGTTAGGCATATGAGAAATGAGTGGGAAAGAGAAATGGTGGTGGGCAAGTAGATTCTGGAACCAGGTTACTAAGCCAGTTTTTGAAAATCTGTACTGAATTCCCTAACAATATGGTTTCTTTTTTTTAAAAAAAGTAACTGCAGAAGTTATACACCAGTAATTTTATTGTTGTTTACTAGGTGCCCAATGGGCCAATTTAATGTAATAATTCATATGCAGATTTTAAAGTTTGGTTCTAGTCTGAAGTCGCACAGTAAAAAATGAGAGAGAGAAGAACAAAGCTGGCAAGGTGGACGTAGGTTAAAATGCTCAGTGTATTTTCTTATAGTACTAGAGCAGGGGTCTCAAACTCGATTTACCTTAGGGCCAGTGCCAGTCCTCAAATCATCCCAGCAGGCCAGTGTCATTCATGCCACCCAAACCCGCCCCCACAACTCTGCCCCCCACCTGCCTAAGGCTCTGGGAGGGAGTTTGGGTGGGGGAGGAGGTCTGGGGTAGGGGATTGGGGTGCAGGGTCTGGGAGGGAGTTTAGGTGCAGAAGGGGTAAGAGGTTGGGCTTTGAGAGGGAGTTTGGGTGGGGGAGGGGGCCTGCGGTGCAGGCTCTGGGATGGAGTTTGGGTGCTGGGTGCAGGCTCTGGTTGGGGTAGGAGGAGGGGGTGGGGTTACAGGCTCTGGGAGGGAGTTTGGGGCTGAGAGGTGTGTGCAGATCTGGGAGGGAGTTTGTGGGCGGGAGGGGTTGGGGGTGCAGGCTCTGGGAGGGGGTCGGGGGGTGTGGCAGTTAACTGGGGCTCCAAGGCGGGGCAGGCCAGGGGCCCTCCCCATGCTTCTGCCCCCCGCAGCTTCCCATTGGCCGCAGGGGCGCTCGGGGCGGGGGCGGCGTGCGGAACACAGCCCCGCCCCAGGGCCACAGGGAGGGGCTGACAGCCATGTGGAGCGAGTGCACAGGAAGCCGCTCAGCTCTGCTGTGTTGCCAGTGGTGGGCGGGGACCCAGGCCATTTTAAATTGCTCAGGGGTTGGGGGAGCACCAGGGGGCAGCAGGTGGGGCCAAGGCAGAGACCTGGCCCCAAAATTGCTGGAGGCCCGCGGGCCACATTGGAGAGGTTCTCAGGCCGCAGATGGGGGCCAGGAGTTTGAGACCCCTGTACAAGAGCAAGGGAGGATTCAGTGAAATTGAAATTTAGAAATTTTAAAACTGATTAAAGGACATTTTTTTATTCACCACACAATTAACTTGTGGAACTCATTGCCACTAAATATAATTCAAGTGAAGGATAATTTTCAAAAAGAATTAGCTGTGTGGATAATAAGAACATTTTCTGCTAAAATGGATAGGGTAGAAAAATATAGAGAAATACTCATGTTTCTGCGTCTAAGCCTGCTGCTCAGGTGCAATGACCACGTGTGATATTAGAACCTATATAGAACAGAGAGGAAGTTTAGTTGTTTAGGAAGAAATTACAGCTATTCTGTAACTGTCCCTTATGAGATGTCTTTCACCTTTGTGAAACATTTGGTACCGGCCACTCAGAAAAGATATCGGACCAGAGAGATCAACAATCTGACCTGGCTTTCGTCACACTCAATGTTCCGTGTTTGTGTGTCAGTAGTTAGCAGAGGTGACGGGTATAGAAATCATACTCTTGGTTGTACACTGAGCCAACTTGATCTGAAATAAACATGGATTTCCATGATGCCTTTTTAAAATTAATTTTCAGAGTTAGAGCACACTTTAAATTGATGGCATTTATTTGAAAAATTGCCGAGTCCATTCCCTAAAATTGACACATTTTTTAGATACAATACTAGTTGCAGAAACTAAGACTCATTTTTCCTCTGGTTTGAAACAGGTGTTTGGTGTCGGAGTCCCGAACCCTTATCGGTTGCGCCCTTTTATTGGGGCAAGAGTTCCTGTAAATAGCAGTTTTTCTCCTATAATAAATATACACAATCCCCACAGTGAACCTTTGCAGGTGAGCATCAGGTGCCAGCTTCATGTGTGTGTTTGTTTTTTACAGTGTTCACTGAAATTTGTTCAATATTTGCTTTGTTGAAATTGTATAAAAATTACAAAGTGTTTTGTTTCAGAATGCTTCCCCTCCCTCCCCCCACTTTTCAAAACTTCTTTTCTGGTATTTTGAGCAGTGCCCTGTTTAAAATGCACTAAAGGACAAAAACACTCATAACTGATTTGATGACTTGATTGTCTAATTTAATATTTTGAGAAGCTGTGTTCAAAGAATTGTACAGAATTACAAATAAACAGGTATGTAAATTTAGGGCCGAATCTTGCAAATTATAAGCACTTGCATAACTTTACATGCAAGTCCCACTAGAATAATTGGGATTGCTCACAGGCAGAAAATTGAATAGAAGTTTTGCATGATTTGGGTTTCTTATGTGAAACTACTCTCTAAAGAAAAAAGAAAAGGAGTACTTGTCGCACCTTAGAGACAAATTTTTTTGAGCATAAGCTTTCGTGGGCAACAGCCCACTTCATTGGATGCATGCAGTGGAAAATACAGTAGCATGATTTTATATACACAGAGAACATGAAACAATGGGTGTTACCATGCACACTATAACAAGAGTGATCAGTTAAGGTGAGCTATTACCAGCAGGACAGCGGGCGGGGGAAGCCATCAGGAACAGTATCCCCGATAATGTCACGGCAAACCTGGTGGCTGAACTTTGTGACTTTGTCCTCACCCATAACTATTTCACATTTGGGGACAATGTATACCTTCAAATCAGCGGCACTGCTATGGGTACCCGCATGGCCCCACAGTATGCCAATATTTTTATGGCTGACTTAGAACAACACTTCCTCAGCTCTCGTCCCCTAACGCCCCTACTCTACTTGGGCTACATTGATGACATCTTCATCATCTGGACCCATGGAAAAGAAGCCCTTGAGGAATTCCACCATGATTTCAACAATTTCCATCCCACCATCAACCTCAGCCTGGTCCAGTCCACACAAGAGATCCACTTCCTGGACACTACAGTGCTAATAAGTGATGGTCACATAAATACCACCCTATACCGGAAACCTACTGACCGCTATTCCTACCTACATGCCTCCAGCTTTCATCCAGACCACACCACACAATCCATTGTCTACAGCCAAGCTCTACGACACAACCGCATTTGCTCCAACCCCTCAGACAGAGACAAACACCTACAAGATCTCTATCAAGCATTCTTACAACTACAGTACCCACCTGCTGAAGTGAAGAAACAGATTGACAGAGCCAGAAGAGTATCCAGAGGTCACCTACTACAGGACAGGCCCAACAAACAAAATAACAGAACGCCACTAGCCGTCACCTTCAGCCCCCAACTATAACCTCTCCAGCGCATCATCAAGGATCTACAACCTATCCTGAAGGACGACCCATCACTCTTACAGATCTTGGAGACAGACCAGTCCTTGCTTACAGACAGCCCCCCAACTTGAAGCAAATACTCACCAGCAACCACACACCATACAACAGAACCACTAACCCAGGAACCTATCCTTGCAACAAAGCCCGTTGCCAACTGTGTCCACATATCTATTCAGGGGACATCATCATAGGGCCTAATCATATCAGCCACACTATCAGAGGCTTGTTCACCTGCACATCTACCAATGTGATATATGCCATCATGTGCCAGCAATGCCCCTCTGCCATGTACATTGGTCAAACTGGACAGTCTCTACGTAAAAAAATAAATGGACACGTATCAGACGTCAAGAATTATAACATTCAAAAACCAGTCGGAGAACACTTCAGTCTCTCTGGTCACTCGATTACAGATCTAAAAGTCACAATATTACAACAAAAAAACTTCAAAAACAGACTCCAATGAGGGACTGCTGAATTGGAATTAATTTGCAAACTGGACACCATTAAATTAGGCTTGAATAAAGACTGGGAGTGGATGTGTGTCACGGTTCCTTCCCCACTCTGAATTCTAGGGTGCAGATGTGGGGACCTGCATGAAAGATCCCCTACGCTTATTCTTACCAGCTTAGGTTAAAAACTTCCCCAAGGTACAAACTTTGCCTTGTCCTTGAACCGTATGCTGCCACCACCAAGCGTTTTAAACAAAGAACAGGGAAAGAGTCCACTTGGAGACATCTTCCCCCAAAATATCCCCCCAAGCCATACACCCCCTTTCTTGGGGAAGGCTTGATAAGAATCCTCACCAATTGGTACAGGTGAACACAGACCCAAACCCTTGGATCTTAAGAACCAATGAAAAATCAATCATGTTCTTAAAAGAAGAATTTTAATTAAAGAAAAGGTAAAAGAATCAGCTCTGTAAAATCAGGATTACAGGGTAATCAGATTCCAAACATAAGAGAATCCCTCTAGGCAAAACCTTAAGTTACAAAAAGACACAAATCAGGAAGATGCATTCCATCGAGTACAGCTTATTTTACCAGCCATTAAACAAAAGGAAATCTAATGCATTTCTAGCTAGATTACTTACTAACTTAACAGGATTTGTAAGTCTGCATTCCTGATCTGTTGCTGGCAAAAGCATCACACAGACAGACCAACCCTTTGTTCCCCTTCTTCCCTCCCTTGATTTGAAAGTATCTTGTCCTCTCATTGGTCATTTTGGGTCAGGTGCCAGTTAGGTTACCATAGCTTCTTAACCCTTTACAGGTGAAAGGGTTTTGCCTCTGGCCAGGAGGGATTTTATAGCACCGTATACAGAAAGATGGTTACCCTTCCCTTTATATTTATGACAATGTGTCATTACACAAAGTAAAACTATTTCCACATGTTTATTTTTCCCTCTTACTGTTCCTCACACGTTCTTGTCAACTGCTGGAAATGGCCCACCTTGATTATCACTACAAACGGTTCCCCCTCTCCCCCCCACTCTCCTGCTGGTAATAGCTCACCTTAACTGATCACTCTCATTATAGTGTGCATGGTAACTCCCGTTGTTTCGTGTTCTCTGTGTATGTAAAATTGCCCTATTGTATTTTCCACTGCATGCATCCAATGGAGTGGGCTGTCGCCCATGAAAGCTTATGCTCAAATAAATTTGTTCGTCTCTAAGGTGCCACAAGTACTCCTGTTCTTTTTGCGGATACAGACTAACACGGCTGCTATTCTGATACTCTCTAAAGAGGAAATTAAAAAGTAGAAAAAGCATGAAATTAGCCAATTTAAAAGCACTTTTCATCATACTCGTGTAAAAAATTAAACTTGACAAGCCACTTTAGAAGTTAGTATATGTGCTTAATCTTTGCCTTCACTGGTAAGTAAGGAAAAACATTGATGCAAATAAAATGCAGTATATTTTCAAAGCAGAGAATAAAGGAAAGTGACTCATTGTTTGAACACAGACAAGTCACTTAACTTCTCTATGCATGTGTTCTCAACTGTAAAATGGAGTATAATCATTCTTAACCACTTTTGTAAAGTGTTGAAATTTATGGATGAAAAACAGAATGTCAATTCGAAAAACAATAAAAAAGAAAGGGAAAAAGTTTCCTTAAAAATCACTGTTTTATTTGGCAAAGACTGCCAAAAGCATTGAAAGTCTGTTGTACACAATAACTAAAATGAAATTTATTTTCCTCTACTGAAGTTTAAAAAAAAAAATTTACCTTGTTCTAAACTACCTCATTGTATGGATGGCTTTTTTTTAAATTTACAGAAATATCTTCTGAGGGCAAAAGTATTTTAACATTCAGACATAGTTAATGTTGGAAGCAGTAGCTGTGTCGTCTTGGAAAAGAAAACAAATCTTCCACTGATGGGATTTCTGTAAATATGACACCTTATGCTCTACAAATTCTGACATAGATGTAGAAGGTGCCTGTTTCCTGAAGCTTAATACTGTGATTATCTGAAATCAGCAAAATCTAATTAATTAAAATTGGAATAGATCCCGGGGTGAAAGTAAAATTGAAAACTTACTAGTACGGGGGCCCCCAGAAGGGGTGGGGCCTTGGGAAGAAGGGGCAGGGCTGAGGTGGTCAGCGTCCCAGCCAGCCCTTACACACTGCCTGGCCTGGGGCTTCAGCGGCAATTTAAAGGCCCTGGGTCTCCGGCTGTTGCTACCGCAGCAGCAGCCGGAGCCCCAGTCCCTTTTAAATCGCTGGCCCCTGGCCAGCTGCTCCTTTTGCTCCCCCACTCCCTATTGGCAGCCTGGGGAGGGGCAAAGGTAGCAGCAAAGATAAAGTGCTGCCACAGCAGCGCTTTAAGCAGGGTCCTTTGCCGTGGCTGTGCTTTTAACATGGCTGCCCTTTTTGCACTCCACCGTTGGTGGCCCTGCTGCTAGGGACCCAGCAGGGCTGCCGGCGGGGGGAGCAAAAGTGGCAGCACTTTAAAGGAAGGCAGTAGGGGCCGGTACCGGCAGCCACTTTTTACCGGTACACCGTACCGGTCCGTATCGCCTTACTTTCACCCCGAGTAGATCCAACAGACTGTGCTCTTGTGCCTTTGCCGGTCCATTACACTATAGATTATAATTTCACATAACTAATGAAAGCTCTTTTAATGTTTGGTTTTTGTCATAGGTGGTAGAAATGTATTCAAGTGGAGGTGATCTCCACCTAGAGCTTCCAACAGGTCAACAAGGGGGTACAAAAAAACTGTGGGTGAGTGGTCATACGTTTTCTAACCGGTTCTGTATTCATTTTGGTCTGGTGATTTTTGTTCTTGTTCAGCAACCATTTAAAAAGTAGATAAGCATACAAATGACTATTATTAAATTGAAGTCAGTGGGAGCTGGATCAGGTTCTTATTTATTACAGGTGTCTATTCATGTTATATATTTTTCTGAAATGGGAAAAATAGAAAAATATACAGTGATTCATGTTGGGGTCATGATGCCACTTGAACATTGTCATGTATAGGATGTCAAATTATGCATATGACTGTTTCAGGGAAAAAGATTCCCAAACAAGAACTTCCAAATGTACATCCTTAGTTTATGCATCCATGGATGAAGGGGTGTACTGTCACCATTCTAGTTCTGGGCTTGATTAATTTCAAAAATACCTTTTCTAGAGGTGTACTCTACTTCCAGTTTGAGATGAGTGGTGCCCTTTTGAAGGAGGGACTGACGAAGGCTTTACTCAGACTTTTATCCTTCAGTAGGAAGTTCTATAAAGAAACCAAAATACATTTCAGCAGCTTAAAGCTGTATCTTTAAGATACAAAATGCAACATGTTAGAAATGTATGATTGCAGTGCACAGAGTTTATGGTTATTAAACAATGTATAAATCACCTTAGAATTCTCTTTACTATGGCTGACAACCTTTATTATTAAAGGAGAAACATTTCTTCATTGTCTGAGAGAAAAACCTGCATGTTGTGTTGAATAAAAGCAAACACCTATATTTGGTTATGATGGAAATATAAGTCTATTGTATGTTGCTTTTGTATTAGATTCTGTATTCAAGTGATTATTTGTGCTATTAAAATTCTCCTCTTAAATATAAACTCCATCCAGTGTGAATACAACAGAATTCCACAGTTATGCCTGTATCTTTTTCTGATAAGGGTTGAAAAATTCTTCTGGCCCCTTCCCAGAGTCCCGAGAGAAACTCTGTTGCAAGGCAACCTAACAGAAGAGGGTTGAGAGTGACCTCTTCCTAAAAGGCACCACTTTCAGTCCTGCAGTAGCATTGCTAGAGACCAGCATGTGGCACGCTTTTCCTCGGGCCAAACATGCTGACACAGAAATCTTAATGTATCTTTGTACTGTGTTGTCGGTAGATTGCTAACTAGCCCTTCTTTCCTTTTTTATAAATATGCCATTATAATCCACCCCAATATACTGCTAATTCTTTTTAGAGCATTGTCTATGCATAAAAATGACACCAAATATTCTGCATTTTTTTAACAATGTAATGTGTTCGATGTTGCAGCCTTATTGGAGCTACAGTATTCTTATTTATGTCTGTGATTATTTCAAAAGGAAATTCCCCCCTATGAAACAAAGGGAGTGATGAGAGCCAGCTTTTCTTCAAGAGAAGCAGATAATCATACAGCCTTCATTAGAATAAAAACAAATGCCTCAGACAACACAAAATTTATCATTCTTCCTGTTGAAGTAGAGGTTACAACAGGTTTGTGGGAAAATGCAATATTTAAAATATTCAGTTTATATTGCTATACTAGAATAAGAAAATATTAATGGTTTTCCTTTTCTTTTTTGTAAAGCTCCAGGAATCTATTCATCAACAGAAATGCTAGATTTTGGTACACTACGAACACAAGGTAAATTATACTTAGGATTTCTCATTCTAGGTTTTAAAAATAAAATCCCACCCCACCCCCCAAAAAAAAGGATTGTAGACAATATACATAGAAAATTCCCAGTTCTGCACTGATGAAAATTATTTGTGGAGGAAAATGGTGAACCCTAAAGATCGTTCGGAGTCTGCTGAGCTTAATTTGTGCTTGTCTTCACAGGCGGGTTTTTTTAAAAATGTAATTAAAGGAAAACGACTTTTTAAATGCCATTTAAAACAGATTTTTTTTCCTCCTAATAATAAATAATCCAAAATGTCATAAAAATAAATACTTAACATGAGATATAATATAAAACTAAAACCAAAAAAATAACCTGGGTCTGATTTTCAAAGATGGATGGATGTGATTGCAGATGCCAAGCTCATGTGCAAAAATGTTATCAGTGTATGCAGTGCATGCAAATAACCTGTTAAATATGTGGCCATATGCACATAATTTGTATGCACAATTATAATACTGATGGTATCATTGAAAATTAGGCTGGCACAGTTACACACACCTAACTGTGAGAACTAGCTCCATACAGTTTATTTCTTTAACTTTTGAGTGAGGGTTTTGTTTTTTAGGTGACTTAAGAGTTTTGCAACATTGTACACAAATGTTTGAAAACCTCTAACTTAGAATGTATTCTATCTTTTTTTCCATTTGTGCACCCCAAAAATATTTCAAAAGAACATGCAGACCCCTTTGGAAATCTTACATAGTCTGTGGACCCCCAAGGGTCCATGGACTACAGGTTCAAAAACTACTTTTCTAACTTCATTAAATTTGCTGTTCTGACTTGTTGAAATATTGGTCAATTACATGATTATGAAATCTTGGCACAAGTGTTTATATAGTTAGAGATTAAATGTGAACAGAGAATCCGTTAGTCTTCAGTCTGTGCATCAGAGAAAGCAATATATAGGTGTCAGTATTATGAGATGGTAAATACTTGCAACATTGGTAAAAGAAAAAAATTCATCTTTGGTGGATATGAAAAGTGGGGTTTTTTGTTTTTGGGGGTTTTTTTTGTTTTTTTAGAGTAAGTGACATTGCTTCTGAAATCTTATGTTACTGAGTGATTCTTTCATCTTATATGGAATGATGTCGATGTAATCATTTTATCTGGTGAATATTGGTATAGGAAAGCCACAGTTGCTCATTGTAACATTATTAACCTGCTGAATTCTTTTTGATTTAGAAATCAGAATGATTGAAGTACACAAAATGTACTTAATACATAGAAACATAGTTTTAAAAACGTAACATACTCTTATGAATAACCAGTTTCTGACTAATTGAACTGTTTTTAAAATAAGTTTCATATTGAATAGTGGTCGATTTGTGCAGAAATCTGGTTGGAACAGACTGCTTTTTGTATGATGGATTAAACAGTAGTATGACCTGATAATTAATTTCTTCATTTTTAACAGATATGCCAAAAATTTTAAATCTACATTTATTAAATTCAGGAACAAAGGATGTACCAATTACAGTAAGTTTTATTTCCTTTTAATTTCACAAGTTATGAAAGGAAGAGGACCGTGTCCAAACTTTCATTCATTGACTTTGACATGATATAGTCCACTAAGTGGTGTTCAAGGTTGAAGTCTAGGAAACCTACTTTCTTTTCCCTGAACTAGTATCCCAAACTTCTATACAGTCCATTGGTTCATTACCAAGATACAGCTTGACATCTTTCTGACATTGACTCTAGAAATTGCAACATGTTTCACTTAATTTCTTATGTTTTTACCTTCATTCTCAGTTCAAACTACCTGCCTAGCTTCTTAGTCGTATTAAAGCAGTACATCCTGAGGTTGCATATATAATGCTTTGACTTCTTGAAGCTTCTCCTCTCACCAGTTAGCAAGCTGCAGTAGGTCTAGCAGGACGGATGATGAAGGGGTTAACTCTCCCATACTCCTGTCCTCTCACCAGCCCCAGTGGAAGCCTCTTGAGCCCTGGGCCCTGTGGGCCCCCCTTCACTCACACTCCATGTGGGAAAAGTAGGCATCAACAGAAGCCTACAGAAAAGTCCCAGCCCCTTGAAGCTTTTACACTTCTTAGTTTGCCAACAGCAGCCTCAGCATGAGGGGCAAGTCCTCAGGGCTTTCCATCTTCCTCCCCTTACAGTGTTGTGCTATCCGGAGTTTTGGAATTTATCTGCATTTGCTGTTTTGCCATTGATTGTTGGTCCTGTCTTCATCCTGCCCCTGTCCTACCACCACTACCCTTCTGTTGCCTAGTTTCTCTCCCTGCCTTCTGTGCTTCCCACTTTCCTTCCCTCTCTCCCTCTGCTGTTTCGTCCATCTCTCCCCAATCTTTTAACCCTACAATCACACCTCTTCCCACCACTTTCCATCCCCGTTTGAACCCCCCCAGAGGGCCCCTATAAATAACTAATACAAAGTCTAATACCAAAGCTAAAAGCATAAATCCATCAAGATCTGCATGTAATATTCTTTGCAATCACATTTTGTTCTCATAACTTTTATCATCACCTTCACCCCCTCTCTGCCTTCTTTTTCTTTTTCCCTTTTGAATTGTCCCTGTTTGTTTTTGTGGGGGCAGGAACTGTTACTTTTGTGGTCTGTAAAGTAACTAGCACACTTCATGAATGCAATATACATTATTTTGCTAGTGGTACTGGTTGCTTGAATCTAAATATGGTGCTGAGTCACTACCTTCTTCATGCATCTCCAGAAAAGGTCCATCTATTTGTTGAGATTGTGGTATCTGCATAAGTGTAGCTTTATATCTTGTTCTTGAGCATTAGGAAACTATTTGATTATTTGAATGTCAAAATCTTACTAAAAACTTGTCATTGGTTATTTTTTGTCTGTTTATGTTCTAGAATGAACACTTAACAGTTCTGTAGCTTGATAAAATTCTTTATTAAACCCATTTGGTTGCTAGAACAGAACTTTGCTCCTATTGGCACAGCAGATACTAGTACAGACATGCGGCTTTCCTTGCATAAATACTTGGAAAGTTGTGCTGTTTAATAGGGGGAGTTTCGTGCATGTGGGGAGAGCAGCATACGGAAGCTGAGATCCATCATAGGAATATGAGAGCACAATATACTACCAAGGTATATAACCCTTATCACTTGCCCAGTGCTTCATAGAGAAATAACTATTTTTCTCCTTTCCAGTCTGTATGAGAAGTAGCTTGATTCATCTATAGGTGTTTTTGGTTTTTGTTTGTGTATGTTTATTATTTGGGGCGGGGGTGAGAGACAAAATTGAGGGGAAGCTAAGTTAAAGAAATGCTTTCTTAAAAGTTAGCCATTCTGGGCATTATGTTGTAAGGTTTCAGTTTCTGTGAAAGTTGGCAAGTTTATGTCCGCCTCTGGGTTGAGGATTCAGTCCAGGGTTTAGCTATCCGTTTTGAGTCCAAGATTAACGGAAAGTAGGGGGAAGAAGAGAAGAAGGAATCTTCCAGTTCTTTCACCATAACTATACTCTGGCTTCATTGTTCACACTCCCAAGAAGGTATGGGAGGTATAACTTTTCAAATATGTTGTTACCTATGGATTGGGCACACAGAAAAAGTGAGTGTCATTTAGGTAAGCTGGATCGGTAAATTGGAACATCAGCATGGAGGTCTGAGTGCAGCAGTCCATGGCAGATCCAAATATTGGTGTAGTATGGCTACTTGAAACTTTCCCTTTTTCCTTGTGTGGTGATATGGCAGTTGCTGGTTTACATAGGCAGGCTGGGCTGATGGCCCAGCATTCATTCTTGGTGAGAGGTCTTCAGCTTTGGTATGTCATTCCTGTGCCCTCCTGTTTGAGTGCAGATTTGGTGACTTTCTAGGAACATTATAAGAAACTTGTTTTCTAAGGTGGTATTTGGATGAGAGTTTTACTTTTGGGGAAAATGAGATTTTGTTTTAGACTTAAGAAGGACTTTGAGGTGGTTGGTTGTTCCTTAATCTCTCTAATTTGCCTTAATTTGCTTTTAAATGTTTTAATCCATGTGGAGAATTTGAGAGCTACAAATGAAAACAATTAAGGAATTTTGGACAGCAACAGAACTTAGTAATGCAAAGATTAATTCCTTTCAATGAATTTTAGCCACGAGGTAAGCATTTTGAGGAGGGGACCTACAGAACTTTGGTGCACCTCTGATGTTGAGTACATGTATTTCTAAAATTTCCTACTTTCCTGACAGAAGTACATAAAGAATCTTGTATATAGAATGAACTGTCCTTTAAAATATTTCCAAACTTTAATTGCTGGATATAACTTTTTATAATGTTTAGCTTTTGCTATTAAGGAACAGATAAAAGTTAGTGTGCCTCATTCAGTTGAATGTGCAAGAGCCATTAAAGACTGTTATCCTTTGCTTTAGGGGAGGTACAAATGGCCATAAAATGTGAGTTCTCTGCTTGTTTACAGCAACTTCAAAGGTTTTTTATTTTGCAACACACATAGTCCTCTCCAGGGAGCTGGTAATATATGTGATTCATGAATAGATCCATCCAAGTCATCTATACTACACCAGCAAATTTGACAATAAAACCCAGTACCTCTTAATCCAAGGACACAAATCTCTTCCACTTAACTGAAAGAGACTATTTGTTAGCTGTACGGTAGAACCTCAGAGATATGAGCCCCTGGGGAATGGAGGTTAGTCATAACTCTGAACAAAACATTATGGTTCTTTCAAAAGCTTACATCTGAACATTGACTTAATACAGCTTTGAAACTTTACTATGTAGAAGAGAAATGCTGCTTTCCCTTAATTTTTTTTAGTAGTTTACATTTAAACACAGTTCTGTACTGTTTGTTTTTGGTTTTTGCTTTTGGCTTTTTGTCTCTGCTGCTGCCCGATTGCATACTTCCAGCTCCAAATGAGGTGTGTGATTGACTGGTGTGTTTGTAACTCTGAGGTTCTACTGTAGTAGTGTTAGTTGGGCTTGTTGCATCTGCAAGCCAGCCACTCAAGGGCATCGGATATTGTTTGGACAGGTCTGATATCTCATCTAGCACAAGGCAGTAATATAGATATGCAAGATTTTAGAAATTGGCTTCTTTAAATGAAGAAAATCCCAGCAACTTTTATTAAATAAAATGGTACTGATATATTCAAGATCCTGAACTACTCTGTTGTATGTCCACTGGGACCTCTACAAATGAGCTGTGGCTAATCACACTGACAGAATGACTTCCGAACCGTGTTCATCTTTAATACCATTTCCACTCACTTTAGAACATTAAAATGCTGTTGGAATCCGAAAAGTGACCCTGTAAAATTGTAGAATTCCAAATTTTCTCAGTATTCAAGTAACTTTTTTTTTTGTAATTGCCAGCTCTGCAAATTCAGCCTACACTCTGGGTCAAGCTGGGGTCATTGCCTTGTGAATCATCAAATGGCACAACCTTTATTGAGGAACTTTAAATACTTAACTGTTCTGTTGATGTATGAACCATAAAATAATCTAGTTTTGTTCTGTAGCTATATTAGCTCTGCAGCATTAGCACCAGTAAAAAGTAGTAAAATCTTAGTTGTTATAAACGTAAGATAAAACTCACTCCCTGTGTGTGTGTATTATTTTTTACATAGTCACTTTTCTCCCCATAACCACGCTTGGATTCACCTAATATTGTTAGTGGAAAGTTCTGTATTGCCCACTTCACTGGGTGTTAAATTGATTAATTCAGAGTCCTTTGACAAGTTCCCAAGCCTCTTAATCTTACGCTGTTTTCATTGTAGTGAATATAAAACTGTAAAAAAGCTGCAAATGCTGGTTACCTGATCATCTGGAAAAATACAAAAAGCTGTGCACTGTTTTGGTGGTGGTTGTAAATTTTCAGCAAATTAACTGTTTAATATTTTGGCTTCTGTTTGCAGAGTGTTAGATCCACACCACAAAATGAAGCTATAACAGTACACTTTAAGCCAGTTACATTAAAAGCTTCTGAAAGTAAATATACCAAAGTTGCAAGCATTAGTTTTGATGGTAAGTATTTTTTCTTTCTTTAGAAATATTTTAAAATTTCTACAAAGAGCTACTGCAATCTCATGAAAATTTGAAAAATACTTCTTCAGGAAAATGTCTGTGCTGTGTGGTATTTCTCGGGAAAATGAGTAATTTCTTCTCATGTCAGACTTTTGTTGATGAGACCATCAAAACTGATTTATTTGGAAATAATTATGCCATGTAAAACTGTAAACTAATCGTTTTAGTTGGTTAGTAGCAGGAATAGATGAATTCTAAAGTACTCCATCTTCTAAACATTAAAAATAATGGAATAGCAAAATTACTTGGATGCATAAGCAGAATTGTCTGTAGAATATATCAGTTTTTAGTTGACTGTTTATTAAAGGTAAAACAGAATTATTGATGGTAAAAATTAGGTAAAAAATCTATGAATATCAAGAAAGCAGATACTTTCCTTATACTTTAGTAATAGGAATTTGGACAGGATGTATCATTTCTTGGATCTACAACATCAGATCAGAAAATTTTCCCAGAAGATATGAAAATAATTCTATGTACCATGGAATCCTCCCCAGCACTCTGCTGTGAATTTTAAGTTTATTTTGTTTTGAAATAGACTTCTTTGGTGTGCAAAATAGAACTTCCACTGGTATCCTTTTGCATCAAGGAGAGCACGTACTGCTCACGTATAAGTGCTCACGTATAAGTGGCTATCACTTATATCCCACCAGTCCATTAGAGAGACTTGGTGGTTTGTTTCCTTTTCCCAACCAAACCTCATGTGGTCAATATGGCCCTGCAATTTTATAGGAAAAAGTGCATAAAACATACCTGTTTTCTACCAGAGTTTTTATTGAGTTGTCAGAATAAGTGTTCGAGGCATCCACAAGGTATTACAGTAAAAATATTACAGGGTGTAGTATGTCTCACAGGCTGAAATGACTCAAAATGGAGGTTTATGTGTTCAGATATCATTCATTTTGAGATGAACCAAGACACAATGTTGGGAGACTCCCCAAGTAAATTATAATCATTGCAACTTTTAAGATTCTAATACTAAAATTTTGCAAGAAGAGAGTTAAATAAGAAGTTAGGACACATATTCTAGACTTGCTGAATGCCCCCAGCTTGAGACAAGGATTTGTCCAGATGTAGAAATTTGAAGAAAAAACATATAATGAAGACAAATAGATATAAAATGAGTGTGGCAGGGCACTTAAAGTTGCTTAGGGTGAAGTTGCAGACTCAGCTGGGTAGAACATTCTGTCTAATAGACCATTTGCAGCATTTAAGTGGTTGGCTGATGGGTTGGGTTAATGAAGAGGACCTATTTTGAACATTTTTCAGATTTTACTGCCCTAATATATGAAAATGGTAGGTGTTTGTGGCTTCCACCAGCCAATATTCATGACTTCATTAACTGCTTTCTTGTGGTGTTTCTACAAGCATGATGTTCTGCTTGCTCTGAGACCTTTGGAACAACCCCTGAAGGCTTCTGTCTTGTTACAGCTTGTACTACTTGAGTCCTTGCAAGCACTGTGGTTTTGCTTATTTCTATAGTCTTCCAGGTTAAAACGTCCAGGTTTTTTTTTTCTTTCCTTTTTTAATAATATTGGATCCCTGTGACTTTTATTTGAGGTTTATTCCATGCCACTCCCTGAAACTTTCCTTAGGGAAAAGATTCAGTTTCCTCCCCCATCACAACCTTACCTCACAAATAGCTTTCTAGAGTAACTTGTTGGATGATTCCTTATCTACTTCAACAAGGCTCAAATTGGGACATAATTCTGTTGTACTCTGCTCCCAATAACTACTGGTCTGAGAGTTTGGACTGAGTATTTTTTTTAAATCACTGCCAAACGTCCAGTATGATTGTTTGCCTAAAAATATTCAGTCTTAAGAATCTCTCCAGCTCCACCATATGCAGCCTATTTATACTAGTAAATGTCTTTTAATAGAAAGTATCTCATCTGGTAGCAACAGGTAATCTTTAAGAAGTCCTTTAGAATAAGGAATGTGAAGATAGAGGTCACATGGTTTTTAAATAACTTTGCCCTGGTCTATTGGTGACTAAGGTACCCATCTTCTTATGCATATAGAGAAAAAAATTACAGCTTTGATGTTTTATGTATAAATCAGTTAGGTGAGAAAAATGATCCTACTACTGGTTTGCAGCAGTTAACTTTTAATGGCAGCTTTAATTGCTTAACAATGAAATTTTAAGAATGAAGAATAGCTATTGATTTACTACTTTATGTAAATAAAGTGATCACATAACTTATTTTATTCTTTGTCATACATGTGCAGCCTCAAAAGCAAAAAGATCTTCTCAGTCTTCTGGAAAAATAACTGTTAAAGCAAAAGAGAAGAGTTATTCAAAACTTGAAATTCCATATCAAGCAGAAATATTAGATGGGTAAGTTTGTATAAACGGAGTGCTGATTAAAAGTTAAACACTGAGAATCAGCTGCTTTTCTGTCTCTTATTGTGTTTTGTGGAATAAGGTTATTGCTCATGTACTCCTAACTATGGCGTTCTGCCAGTAGCACAGCTGCTGGTTCTAATTTTTTGCTTTCTTGGGATAGTAGATGAGCTAGTGTTACTCAGTAACACATAAGCTAATTTCAAGATTTGGACTTTCAGTGGCTTTCATGAGTCATTTACCTAAGTGGCTTGCGACTATGTACTTCATATTTTCAGAATGCAAACTTGTATCACGTGCTCTTCTTTTCTAAAACATTGGAACAATCACTGTTTTGTGCTTGGATTGCCCTGCCACTGTACCTTGAAGTAGGGGTATAGAGTATACAGTGGGAGAGCCATCCCTTTTGTGTGAATTGACTGCTTTTAGTCTTTGGAGGTAAAGAGCACAGGAGATTATTTTTGAGGAAAATCTTAAATTTTGGATACATTTTTCTTTTTAAATAGATATTTAGGATTTGATCATGCTGCCACGTTGTTTCACATCCGGGACAGTCCTGCTGACTCTGTGGAAAGGCCAATCTATCTTACAAATACATTCAGTTTTGCAGTCCTCATTCATGATGTTGTGTTACCAGAAGAAATAAAAACAATGTTTAAAGTAAGCCCAATTCCAATGAAGGTTTTACCTAATATTAAATATTTAATGAACTGTAGTATTTTATATTTTAACATTGGTCTTATTTCTTCACTAATTTAGGTCCAGAACTTCAGCAAACCAGTCTTGATTCCACCTAATGAATCCATATATATTTTCACACTTTATTTTATGCCTTCCACGTCATCTGTTCATATAGATAACAATATTTTACTTATCACCAACGCTTCTAAATTTCAACTGCCTGTGCGGGCATACACAGGTTTTTTAGATGTAAGTATGTATTTTTCCTTGAAAAATCACGCTAGATCAAAGAATAATAATTTGATTTTCTTGGTCTTTCTCCATGGTAGCTGTTCAATTCCTTTGTGATTTAAAACAAAAAAGTAAACCAAATTTTGCTGCCCCTTCCCTGTGAGGTTCTCAACGTACTAAATAATTTGTCAGGGATTGGGTTAATGTGGTGAGGTTTTTTCCCCTGTTTTTTTCCATACTTTCTCTATTATGTGGTTTGTTTGCCTTATTCTATACATGAACTAAAGTCCCAGATTTTTAATGCTTTCACTTATTAATGCATTTGCTAGTGAATTCTGATTTTGAATGTACTGTGTATTTTTAAGTGCAGCTATAATGCCTTTCTTAATCTCTCTAGTACTTTGTATTACCCCCCAAACTCGAGGAGCGTTTCATAGATTTTGGGATACTGAGTGCAACAGAAACTACTAGCATTTTATTTGTAATCATCAACAGTAATCCCATTGAGGTAAGAATCAACATATTTTAAATTCCTGTTTGTTGTAGTACGTTTTTGCATCTATGTCATTGCTGAGATTGTCATCTTTGTCTTTTTTTAAGCTGGCTATAAAAAGCTGGCATGTTATAGGGGATGGCTTGACTATAGAACTCCTGGTTACCGAAAAAGGCAATAGAACCACAATAATTGCAAACCTTCCAGAATTAGAAAATGCCAGTGTATCTGATCAATCTTCAGTAAGTAAACCCTTCTTCTTGAGTCCTTAGTTAAAAGCTGCATGTAGCACACTGATAAGTGATGATAAATAATGTAGCAATGATTGACGTAAGTATAACTTTCTGTCATGAAGATATTTGCAGGATAATGAACAAGGTAGTATGTTTCGAATAGAAGGTAAAATAAATGTGTTCATATGTGGGATAGTTGTAGCCTAAGGGTACACTTGATGGATTGGTGAGTTTCTAAAATAAAATGTTCAGAAAGCTGAATCTTGGTATACACGCTTCCTGGGTCATTGCATATTAGTCATGTCCCTGGTCACTTTCTAGAGTTGAATGAACTTTGTGAACTAGCCATTCATAACAGCTGCTCAGGAGGTGAAAGTGATTCAAGCAAATAGCAGCAGGTTACACTCTACTTTCCTCAGCTGCTCTTATGAAGTATAAGTGGTACATGTGGAGATACAAAGATGGGGTCAACCTGTGAGTTTTTGTTTACAGAATGTGCCCACTGCAACCATAGTGGGTCTTTGTCCGGCTAGCTGGAAGAAAAGGGGCATTGCCCCTTTATGGGCTCCCTTGCAGTAGGTGGAGAGAAAGGAATAAAGTCATGGCCTAATTAAACCAAATCCATGGCTTCCTGTCCGTCTTCTGGTGTGGATGAACAATGGACAGAAAGTTTATTTTTTATTATGTTTTTATTTTATTTGTATAGGCAGCTTGCAGGGATTGACAATTAACCCACTATCACTGATGCTGCTCATAGTATTAAATCATAATACCATTGTTAACATTAATGCAGAGCATCCACAAATCCCAAGCTTGGTTCTGCTGTTCTTACCATAGTTAAATAACTCACTATGCTCTCTGTCATGATATGTTGTGTTCTGTTTTGGACAATTAGGTCTTATAAAGGGAAATATTAATCAAGGTAACACTGTAAATGTTCATGGTGGTTTGCAAACAAGTTTAAAAAAACATCTCCCTGGGCTAAGGAATTTACAGTCTAATTTAATCAGAATATTGATTAAGTTGAAAGAAAAATTGTTTTGCAGCTAATGTATGTAATTTAAACAAATTCTGTATTGGTATATAGAACCTGCAGTTTATTAGGTACGTTTCCTACTAACATTTCTGTTTATATTGGAAGAATGTGGCATAAAACATAAATGATTCATTATATATTTCTACCACTTACAGGTAATATTAGCATCTGGTTATTATGCTGTGTTTAGAGTAAAACTAATAGCAAAAGAACTTGAAGGAATTCATGATGGAGCCCTACAAATAACAACAGATTATGAGGTATACTTATTGCCTACCTAAATGACAGTGGTGCTGCCATAGATGAGATGAGTTAATTGTTATATTTCGGCTATTGGGTAAAAGACATTTTATCCTATTGTGGACTGGTACTTTGTGCTATACTTGAAGATTTTTTTAACTGACTGAGATATTAACTCTGAAAAGCAATTGCTACATTGGTGCAATAGTTGCTTGCCATAACTGATGATGCAAACCACATCAGTAATCAACTATGAAGTCATAACAATTCCATTAATGACATGTCTGGATCCCAGTGGATAGAATACTATATTAAGCATATGTTGCAGTGAAATACAGTGGTACTGTATTTGCTCTGAAGGGATTTGAAAAAAGGCAAGTTTCACTCAGCTTTCCACTTTGCTTTTGGAATCTCTGTTTCAATCTATTATGTGACGCTTCAAGGTGAGTCCAAGTGCATTGAGGGTCGATGCATACTCAAAGCACCATGGCATGGATCTTTTGACGTGGTACATCGTGATGACACTCTTAGTGTATCATGTCTGTCATTTGTGTGAAAGCATAATAGCTCAGTTTTTTCTCAAAGCTCATTGTAGCACATCCTTTTGAGACTTTTAGAATGTGTTATCCGCCCACAATATGGAGTCGTATTGTTGGAGAGAAGTAATGAAAAGTTACTTAACTTGACCTCTTTGGTCTTCAGTGCTAATATCCACAAAACAAGATATATTCTAATCTCTACAATAAGAGGAGTAACCTTGAAGCATATGATGGGATCACTTTCATTTTTAACAACTTTTGACTATAGCTTCCAATGTCTTTAAGTATGTGTTGATATAGCATATTATAAACTATATTGTGAACATTTTGTTTGTTTTTGTGGATTTATGGAGTCGGGAAGTGTTGTAGCTTATTCTGGATGCAGCTACAGAAAAAAGGGGATATTTTAAAAGTCTTCCAGTATTCTGTATTTGTCAGAAATAGTATTGGCATTTGTTTGCATATGCACAGATGCATACATATTTGACCCTCTGGGCAGCTGTAAAATCTGAAGCTGTTTGTTTTTTCCTGTGTGTGCACACATTTCAGTCCTGTTCTGATTGTGAGGACTTCGTTGGACTGATATCTGCTCATCTTTAATATTACTTATATATATTCCAATCCCTAAAACAAATGTTTGTGTCTACAGCTTAACACTACCATGATTTATAGTGCTTCTAGAGCAGTTTAATATCTCCTGTGTAAACACAAGTGCAGTATTTTTAAGAAGATGTCGTATTTTCCAAGGAAAAACAAAAATGCCCATTGGGAAGGTTGTAACTTGCTTGTATGTTTTATTCTGCCTTATACTGAGTTGCATATAAATTCGTAGAATGCGATTAAGGAAAAATGGGCCTCTTAATTTTTTTCCTGGTAAACATTTGACTTGAGGAATTTTCTTTTAGAAAATTGGCTGAGTAATCAAAATATTGGGCTGGAGACTTTAAAATAATCATCCTTACATTAAACTTTACACACTTGGTTGTCATATCATTATGCCAAGTCTGTGTGGCTTGATTATATGTAAATATGAAACAGGAATAATAGAACTTTAGATTTTTAAGAAAATGTGTTGGTGTAACTAAAAACAGAAATAAAAGGATGAGTAGACAGACATATAAAGATTCCACTTGGGGAAGATGTATTACTAAACTTCTCTTGTTCTTTCAGATTTTGACAATTCCTGTGAAGGCTGTAATAGCTGTGGGTTCACTGACTTGCTCCCCTAAACACATTCACCTTCCGCCTTCCTTTCCAGTAAGATCTTTTGTTCACAATATTTTCTTTCTTTTTTTCTTCGGATCCTTTTCAGGAGCAACTTCCTTTATGATTTGCTTTGACTTGTGAATTGCTATGCTGGAGGGAACAGTGGTGATTATTCTTAAACTCTCATTAGCCAGCAATATAGAAGCTCTCATCACCCCAGATGCTTGGCATGACACACACCTCAGTGCCTCTTTTATTGTATCACTTGTACAGAACCTAGGATATTGACTCCTGGCCCAGACGTGGCTCTCTATTCAGCTTCGCTATGATGTAGCTGTGGTCAGTTGTTTTCCCCATCATTCCTTCTACGTTAGTGCCAGGAATAAGAGAAAGGCATCTATTTATATCAGCAAAAAGAAAAGGAGTACTTGTGGCACCTTAGAGACTAACACATTTATTTGAGCATAAGCTTTTGTGAGCTACATCCGATGAAGTGAGCTGTAGCTCACGAAAGCCTATGCTCAAATAAATATGTTAGTCTCTAAGGTGCCACAAGTACTCCTTTTCTTTTTGCGAATACAGACTAACATGGCTGCTACTCTGAAACCTATTTATATCAGGTATATCTTCAGATTTCTGAGACCTTCAGAAGAAAGACTGTGAAACCAAAGAAACTCTTAAGTTGGCCAGTTTTACAAAAATACAAGATTAGTTGTGCATTTAGCATTGTTTCCGAACCTGGAGATGGGTCGCCCTTAAGGGCACATGTGCACAGTACAGCAAGGAAGCTGTATGATCCTGGATCCACTTTAATCCCTCTGTAGACACACAATGACTGCTTATGGGGATCTGCCTATCTTTCATCGCTGCTGCTGCTGCAGTCTTCATGAACTGAGCCCCAGAAGCAGCTGATTTTGTACAGGGCTGTGTGTCAGGGAGCAGTCCATTAAACAGATCTTCTCTGCTCCCAGGGCATTTGGCACAATCATGGGATCACATGTAGCCTGGCCCAGCTGTGAGCCATGAATGGATGATCACCCAGTCTGAACAGCATGTAGCCTTCTGATGAGTAGTGAACCAAGGAGAAGGGAAAATCATCCGAGAAAGGAATACAAAAACTAAAAGTGCAGGGGGAGAGGGAGAAGAGAGATGGTAGCAAAGGACCAGTATAGGGGTGCTTTATTGCAAGGGTGTGAGTTGAGTAAAGGATGGGAATTGTATTTTTAAGATTTTTGAAAGGCTGTCGGCTCACAAAGGGGATTATTCAGCTGTATAGTCTCTTCTTGTTAGTAATCACTGTACAGGTTTGAGACAGTGTTTTGATTTAAAACAAACAAAAAAAAAACTATTAGTTTTTGCCAAAGAGTTTAATGGAGTCCCAAATTGCCCATTAATAAAAATTGAGTGCATCTTCAAGACGCCATACATGGGGCTCTGGGCACAGTCATTTCTTCCTCCTATGGAATGTGTCCATTCATCAGGACCAAGCCATGTAGTAAACTATCCCTTCATGCACCAGTCATCACGTTGAAAAATTATTTTTCTTGTTTGTGACGCTTCAAGAATTTCCTGAGCCTACAGCCATCATTGGGGCTTGCAAGCCCACAGCTGTGTCTCACCCCAGCTCTAGCACTGAGATATATAAAAGATAAATCTCAGATTTCATTTGAGGGAAGGATGTAAGTTTCTAGTCCTCTTCCTTGCAATAAAACCTTGAAAACATCATTTGTTTGCATCTGTCTGTATTCTTTTGTGAAGGTTGAAAGTAGGTCACTGATCTTTACTAAAGATCACAGGTTATTCATATTCCCCTTCACGTTCACCAGCATTGACCTTTTCAATGAGTGGGAAAAACATGACCGCAGGTCCCCTAATTTTTGGTAGGATCTCCGAGTAGTTTGTGGCTGTGGGGGCTGTAGCATGTATACTGCCAGAGATGGTAGTTAGGCAATCACAATTTCCAGCTAAGCCAGTCCTCTACTGAGCATCCTTGATGGCTTTTTGCCAGAAGAAGGAGTATCTCAGTGAGTGCCAGCATGGTATAGTGAAATAGACACAGGATAGAGAACATGGGGCTCAGGCATTCTAATCAGGGCTCTGCAGATGACACTTAGTTGAGTCACCTAACTCTTCTGATTTAAAATGATGAAATGTGTTACTTCTCTGCTTTATAGAGAGAGGGTCATGACTAGAGCTGGTACACAAACTTGGAATTTCAAAAATTGTCTGTGAAACATCCATCTGTTTTTCATGAATTTTCATGCAGGCTTCATCCTGTTTTTTGACCATCTCTGATTGTGATGTTTTAGTAGTAGTATTTATAAAGCATTGTGTGTGTTCTGAATCAGTGGTTCTCAAAGCCGGTCCACCGCTTGTTCAGGGAAAGCCCCTGGCAGGCCAGACCGGTTTCTTTACCTGCTGCGTCCACAGGTTTGGCCAATCGCAGCTCCCACTGGCCGCGGTCCCCCATTCCAGGCCAGTGGGTGATGCGGGAAGTGGCGCGGGCCAAGGGACGTGCTGGCCGCCCTTCCCGCAGCCCCCATTGGCCTGGAGCGGCGAACCGCGGCCAGTGGGAGCTGCAATCGGCCGAACCTGCGGACAGGGCAGGTAAACAAACTGGTCCGGCCCGCCAGGGGCTTTCCCTGAACAAGCAGCGGACCGGCTTTGAGAACCACTGTTCTAAATTTCACCATATACATACTTGCAACCCAGCAGTAGCTGAGAACCTACTGGACTCCAGAATCCCACTTTATTGTCCCTTTCAAAATACTTCTAAATGTTTGCAGCTATGCACCAGTTCCATCACAAGCAGCTGGTTCCTCTTCTGCCTCGGGACTGAGGGAACCTAAAATCCAGCCCTTGGTCTCCCTCTTTTGGCACTTTTAATGTAAAAGGAGTCAGATAAATTTGGGGAGTATCTCAAAAAATCATCTTACTAACCCTCCTCAAAATACTTAGGGTGGTTCTGTGCATAGTGGTGTGGTATACTGGGAGAGGAATTGGCTCTGTTTTGGAAGAGTGTGGAAGGGCAGAACAAAAAATTCTGTGGGCCTCTGCCAAAATGCTAAGGTAGGTAAATGTTACCTGGGTAGGTAGATGTCTGATGGCTTGCCCACTGTGTGCTGTGAGTGGAAGAAATGTATACTGTATAATTTTTTTTTCCTTTCCTTTAGGGGAAAATAGTTCATCAGAGTTTAAATATTATGAATTCCTTCTCTCAGAAGGTAAAAATACAATATGTACGTTCTCTGTCCGAAGATGTGCGGTTTTATTACAAGAGATTAAGGAGCAATAAAGAAGATTTAGAGCCAGGAAAAAAATCAAAGGTTGGAGAGTTTTGTTTATTAGTACTAATAGGCAGTTTTTCTTTAAACGTAACACATTGATAATTTTGCAGTTATTGGGAATTTATTTTCTCTATTTTAGTCAGAGATGCTTGCTTCATCTAGTTATTCTTGTACTTTTTGCAGATAGCAAATATTTATTTTGATCCTGGTTTACAGTGTGGGAATCACTGTTATGTGGGGTTGCCTTTCCTATCTAAATGTAAGTAATTTTCATTTTTGCAATTAAAATCTCAACTTATTTTCCCCCCACTGATATTGAAGTGTTGTATAAAAGAGTGGTTTTTGTTTTTTAGCTGAACCTAAAGTTCAGCACAGCTTAACGATGCAAGAAGATGCATGGGATTCTGATTGGGATTTGCATGAGAACTTGTTCAGAGTGTGGGCAGGAATCCGAGAGAACTCAGGTCATAGGTGAGTGTATATTTTCCCTGTCCCCTGTGAATCACTTGATTCTTTTTGTTTTGTGTTGCATGTTTACAGTATTGAATTCTTGTGTTGCCAGAGAAGGGCAAGGAATAGTTGCCAGGTTTGCTATTCTAAAAGAGTTTGAAGGGGGGAAAATGACGTTTTTCTCAAGGTGCTATGTTTGGCTTAGGTCAGTGCTTATCAAACTTTTTTTTTTTTTTTCCTGTGGACCACTTGAAAATTCTGAGGGTCTCGGCGGACCACTTAATGAACTTTCCAAATGTTGTTGATACCGTTAGCGATCTATTGTAAAGCACTCTGGATAAAAGCGCTATATAAAAATAACTTAATCATTCATGTTTTTTTGTTCTACAAATAAAAGCACACAACTCATATTTTAATGTCAGTTGTCTTACCTTTCTAACGCGATGGATGTGCGTTCTCTCCCCTGCCATGGCAGCCCCTGAACTGGAGCTGGGAAGGATGGGGGGTCTCTCCCTCTCTCCCCTGCCATGGCAGCCCCCAAGCTGAGGCTGGGAAGGGCTCTCCCCAGCAGTTGCAGCCCTGGAGCTGAGGAAGGTCACCTCTTTCTCTTGCTGCCACAGCCCTGTGCATCCCAAATTCACCCCACCCCCTCTTCTCACCCCACTGCCCCCTCCCACCTACCGCCTATTGTCCCCCCAAAGCCACGACCTCATCTTACATGTGCGTCTTCTCCAGGGTCCAGGCACCTAATTAGTGGAGTCATGCCTGCCCGGCTCCACTAATTAGGTGGGTTGCCCTTCATTCTCTTATGTGCGGCCGCCCAGGCGTGCACCTTAGAGGGAACTATCCACTTACCACCTGAATGGAGCTTGCGGACCACTGGTGGTACACGGACCACAGTTTGAGAACTTCTGGGTTAGGTAAATCAGCTAGTGTGCATTTGTAGTTGAGCACCTTTCTAAGAAGTAAACTAGAAGGCTAAAAGAAACCCCAGCTTGCAAAGTATTCGTAAAATGTGTGGTATTGCTTGTGCAAAATAGCTGCTGTGTAAAGCTGCTGTGTTCCTGTTTATCTAGATTGTCTCCTTTTGCCGCTATACTGAGAGTGCTACTTTTCAGTGATGAATAAAGGAATCCCTTAGTTTTGTGTAAAGTATTTTGGGATACATTTTTGAAAGGTGTTATATGGAGCATAACAATGAGACTAAAAACCTATTCAAACTAATGCCTAAGAAGTTGAACTGTTGTGTGGTGCTACTGTGCTCTGTTAAAAGCATCTGCTATATTTCATGCATGAAATGGCTGCTTTTCAATGGTGGATAATATGTTCAATGTCTCAGAAGGGTATTGTGTGGATTAGTTAACGTTGGCAAAGTGCTTTAGAGATCCTATTTATTATGATGATATCCATTTTAACTTGGATTTTATTAATGTTTTAGACTTTGTGAAAACACACAAAGACTTTACATAAGTAATGAAATATTGCAATAGAAATATATCAACAGCATAACCAAAGTGCCTGGCACATCCCTCAGAAAGCACAACAGTAACTCTTAAAGGAAGGGAAATATGACCCTGTCAGAATTCCCCGAAATTATCAGCTTCTTGCAGTTTACAGTAAAGGCTAGAATATTTGAGGAGGAGGGAAAGAAATACAGGAAAACACATTTCCAAATAGTTACATGATACGGTGAATGTGTGAAGCCCTCTAAATTCACTTAAAGAAACAAATAATACAGAGAAACTTTAAACAAAGAATAGGGCACGCTTGGTCTGAATACTGGACAGACCTGACTCTGGTACTAAAGCCCAGAGTGGTATGGTCACACCAACAGAAGGCCTTGGCTGAAGTGTTTGAGACCTGTTGAACCCTGGCTTTTTGTCCATATCTCTAGTACTCCCACCTGTCTACTGAATCTCCACACCAGCTAGTAAGTTTTATTTGGATGTTGGGCTACTCTGTCCCTTACTGGGTGAGAATCTCTTTGGCCTGGTGTGACTACTCATCACACTTATCCTTCTGTTCCATTTCCTCCCTAAACTTGTGCTCTGCACCTTTCAGCATGACAGTGGCGCTCAGAAGAGTGAGTGCACTGAGCAGCTGGGCCAGAGGAGGGACCATCACTGAGGCAAGAGGAAAACTGAAGTAGGGATACAGAAAAATTTACCATCTTAGTCCAGTTAGACTAGCCGGCTAATGCCCGTCTAATGTCCCCTGATGCAGTTACAATTTGATTCCAAATTGAGGGTCTCAAGTTGGAATCACATTGCAACTGCATCAGGGGACAAACATGTATCCTCAGTACTACCATCCCTAAACTTTCAAATATCATGACCCAGGCCTCAATAAATCATGATTTAATTAAATCATGAGGTTTAACATAAATAAATATGAGATTCTTTTCACTTGCTTTCTGGTTTGGACATTTAGGGTTCACTTGGGTCAGATTGTCAAGATTTTTCTCTGCAGCCATGGGAGTTAGGAACTCTTTGAGAAAATCCTAACTTTCATTAAAATCCAATTCAGCACCAGATCCCAGAGTCAGAACACCAAATATCCTGAGACTTGTGATAAAATGGTGGGAGTTGACATTGCTGTAAAATTGTTCACTGTGTGTCCTGTATTTATGACATAGACAGACCTTAACACAGTTTGTGAAGCCAGTATAGCTGGAGCTATACTATCTTGGACCAGTGTTTAAAAACAGCTAATGTATATAGAAGTAACTTTACATATCCACTCATGAGTTTTAATACTATTTAACCCTGTTCACACTGGACAGCCAAACAGTATTAGAAAAGGATTTAGCAGTAGCTGTTTACTCTAACTCCCTTTTTGCACCACTGTAGTTAGAGCCTTAGTCATGGTCTCACTACCATAAAACACCTTTGTAACAAAAGAATACTCTGGTAATTGAAGGAGGCATGGGAGGAACAAAACAAGAAAGCATAGAATATTCTGCAGAGGTGTGACAACACAGACAGTGTGGTTGTGTTGTCCTTTTGTGCTTTTGTGCTTTCCTTTTTTATAACTAAAATAGCGGTAGTACAGGTAAAGATCAAATGTTTTACAAAAGTAAAAATATATTGAAGAATGGTGCATTCTACAATAATTATACATTTTCTAGAGTGCATGGAAAGTTAACAAAATGTTGCTTGTTAGGCTATCAACATTCCATTATCACAAGGTAGATTTTATAACTTTTCCCCCCCTAGGTTGAGTGCCATGTTTGAAGTGGACACAGATCTCCAGAAGGATGTAATATTGAAAATCACAGCCGAACTGGCCTGGCCATCCATACTCAGTTCACCACGCCATTTAAGTTTCCCACTTACCAATACCAACAGCTCATCAGTAAGTGTGTGTGTTAATAGGATCATTTTACACTGACACAGCATAGTTTGAAATAGGTCTTAATATTTGGAAAAGTTTCACTATATTCACAATTAATATGCATGTAAACGCTTGTCAAATTGTTACTTTTGTATTAGGAGGAAGAAATTCTTCTAGAAAACCCAGCAGATGTTCCTGTCTATGTTCAATTCCTTCCTTTAGCTCTGTATTCCAACCCATCATCTTTTGTAGACAAATTAATAGAGCGGTAAGTATTGTTTGGAATATTTAAACTCCTTCCTTTGATACCAAATGTGCTTCTGGCAGGGAGGTGGGGGGAATCAATGCAGTATTTATCAACAGCGGCAGTGTTGTAGAGAGAATTCAGAGCTTTAGTATAAATGGGAAATGAAAAGGTAAAGAAACTTTAGTACACTTCCATTGCCAGCCATCAGTTTGGGGCAAAGCTGGTGAGCTAAACAAATGCTTCAGATTTTCCTCTTTGGAAAGCAGAGTGGAGAAGGGAGAGACCAAGCAAAATAAGAAAAATGAGTGGCCATTTTATCTGTGTAGTCTTCATTACAGTCATCTTAATATAAATTCTATACTTTTGGTTAGTGTTGAAATCCATAAATTATTTGAAAGTGTTATAAAGGCCATATTGTCAATTATGTGAATTTCATAAATACCTGAACATCCTTTCTCACTGTAATGTAGTTTGGTAAGAAGTATACGTTTATATTTTAGGTTTAACTTGAGTAAGCCAACAAATTTCAATTTGAGGACACTAGAATTCCAGGTTTCCAGAAACTCTGTAAGTATTTCAAAACACTTTCTTCTTTTCTAATGTTTTTACATAGCCACACAAATACTGTATAATAAAAATACAGCCATAGAGTCTTCAAAGTTATTAATGCCATCTGATGTCTGTTGGATATGTTAACGGACATTGCAGAGCAGTTTTCCTGCAAGTCTAGTGTGTAATTCAAATTTAACTTTTTTCCTGTATGTTTATTCTTTTATATAATTATAGAACTTAAAGATGAAAAATATCTGTTGGCTTATTTACCCCCTTACTGATATACAAGTATTCCCTACAGTATATTCTTGGATGCTAGTTTTAAATATCCAGGTGGTGGGGCATCTGTCACTTCACTTTTCATTCAGAATTTTTTGACAGTCTAAATTTTACTTGTGATCCCCCTAAGCAGATGTTCTCCTCAAACGTATAAAAACACTTATTCTTTTCCCTCCAGTTAGTCAGTTTTTAGCTCAGCTATACCTAGTTACTTATTTCAGGGGTTCTCAACCTTTTTCTTTCTGAGGTCCCCACAACATGCTATAAAATCTCTATGGCCCACCTGTGCCACAACAACTGTTTTTCTGCATATAAAAGCCAGAGACAGCCTTAGGGAGGCACAAGCAGGGCAATCGCCCAGGACTCCACACCACAAAGGGTCTTGCAAAGCTAAGGTGCTTAGGCTTCAGCCCTGGATGGCAGGACTCAGGGCCCTGGGCTTCAGCCCGCATGCGATGGGGCTTCAGCTTTCTGCCCTGGGCCTCAGCAAGTCTAATGCCAGCCCTGCTTGGCGGGCCCCCTGAAACCTGCTTGTGGTCCCCCGGGGACCGGACTCCTGGTTGAGAACCACTGACTTACTTTACTATCGTCTCATAAGTCAGTGCTTTCTTCAGTAAGATCAAGATCAGGAAAAGGTCACTGGAGAAATTTTTAGAAATTTTAGATTTGTGTTCTCCTTTTACATTGGTAATACTTAGCCTGACTACCTCAAAGTGTGTTCTGAAGATTTAATTATTGTAGAGCACTTTGAAGATGTGAAGCACTATGTAATTGCAAAGTAGTAATATTAGCGTTAGAGATGCACATGAAACAACCCTCTGAATACCCTGTCCTCTGTGGGTTTTAGGAAACTAGGTGACTATTTTGTAGCTCAGATTGCTCGTGGTGAATAATCAAGTTGCACCGCTTTGAAGTTAATCATAGAATCATAGAATATCAGGGTTGGAAGGGACCCCAGAAGGTCATCTAGTCCAACCCCCTGCTCGAAGCAGGACCAATTCCCAGTTAAATCATCCCAGCCAGGGCTTTGTCAAGCCTGACCTTAAAAACCTCTAAGGAAGGAGATTCTACCACCTCCCTAGGTAACGCATTCCAGTGTTTCACCACCCTCTTAGTGAAAAAGTTTTTCCTAATATCCAATCTAAACCTCCCCCACTGCAACTTGAGACCATTACTCCTCGTTCTGTCATCTGCTACCATTGAGAACAGTCTAGAGCCATCCTCTTTGGAACCCCCTTTCAGGTAGTTGAAAGCAGCTATCAAATCCCCCCTCATTCTTCTCTTCTGCAGGCTAAACAATCCCAGCTCCCTCAGCCTCTCCTCATAAGTCATGTGTTCTAGACCCCTAATCATTTTTGTTGCCCTTCGCTGGACTCTCTCCAATTTATCCACATCCTTCTTGTAGTGTGGGGCCCAAAACTGGACACAGTACTCCAGATGAGGCCTCACCAATGTCGAATAGAGGGGAACGATCACGTCCCTCGATCTGCTCGCTATGCCCCTACTTATACATTCCAAAATGCCATTGGCCTTCTTGGCAACAAGGGCACACTGCTGACTCATATCCAGCTTCTCGTCCACTGTCACCCCTAGGTCCTTTTCCGCAGAACTGCTGCCTAGCCATTCGGTCCCTAGTCTGTAGCGGTGCATTGGATTCTTCCGTCCTAAGTGCAGGACCCTGCACTTATCCTTATTGAACCTCATCAGATTTCTTTTGGCCCAATCCTCCAATTTGTCTAGGTCCTTCTGTATCCTATCCCTCCCCTCCAGCGTATCTACCACTCCTCCCAGTTTAGTATCATCCGCAAATTTGCTGAGAGTGCAATCTACACCATCTTCCAGATCATTTATGAAGATATTGAACAAAACCGGCCCCAGGACCGACCCTTGGGGCACTCCACTTGACACCGGCTGCCAGCTAGACATGGAGCCATTGATCACTACCCATTGAGCCCGACAATCTAGCCAGCTTTCTACCCACCTTATAGTGCATTCATCCAGCCCATACTTCCTTAACTTGCTGACAAGAATACTGTGGGAGACCGTGTCAAAAGCTTTGCTAAAGTCAAGAAACAATACATCCACTGCTTTCCCTTCATCCACAGAACCAGTAATCTCATCATAAAAGGCGATTAGATTAGTCAGGCATGACCTTCCCTTGGTGAATCCATGCTGGCTGTTCCTGATCACTTTCCTCTCATGCAAGTGCTTCAGGATTGATTCTTTGAGGACCTGCTCCATGATTTTTCCAGGGACTGAGGTGAGGCTGACTGGCCTGTAGTTCCCAGGATCCTCCTTCTTCCCTTTTTTAAAGATTGGCACTACATTAGCCTTTTTCCAGTCATCCGGGACTTCCCCCGTTCGCCACGAGTTTTCAAAGATAATGGCCAATGGCTCTGCAGTCACAGCCGCCAATTCCTTCAGCACTCTCGGATGCAACTCGTCCGGCCCCATGGACTTGTGCACGTCCAGCTTTTCTAAATAGTCCCTAACCACCTCTATCTCCACAGAGGGCTGGCCATCTCTTCCCCATTTTGTGATGCCCAGCACAGCAGTCTGGGAGCTGACCTTGTTCGTGAAGACAGAGGCAAAAAAAGCATTGAGTACATTAGCTTTTTCCACATCCTCTGTCACTAGGTTGCCTCCCTCATTCAGTAAGGGGCCCACACTTTCCTTGGCTTTCTTCTTGTTGCCAACATACCTGAAGAAACCCTTCTTGTTACTCTTGACATCTCTTGCTAGCTGCAGCTCCAGGTGCGATTTGGCCCTCCTGATATCATTCCTACATGCCCGAGCAATATTTTTATACTCTTCCCTGGTCATATGTCCAACCTTCCACTTCTTGTAAGCTTCTTTTTTATGTTTAAGATCCGCTAGGATTTCACCATTAAGCCAAGCTGGTCGCCTGCCATATTTACTATTCTTTCGACTCATTGGGATGGTTTGTCCCTGTAACCTCAACAGGGATTCCTTGAAATACAGCCAGCTCTCCTGGACTCCTTTCCCCTTCATGTTAGTCCCCCAGGGGATCCTGGCCATCCGTTCCCTGAGGGAGTCGAAGTCTGCTTTCCTGAAGTCCAGGGTCCGTATCCTGCTGCTTACCAAGTTGGTAATAAATGCAGGATTTTTTGTGCTGTAGATCTTTTGTTTTTCTGTTAAAGGCTATGGTAGCTTAAAAATTAAAAATAACTAGTGTTGCATATCAACTGGTGGCAGAATAGCAGCTGCAACCTGTTTGTTTTTGCCTGATCAAACTCTCATTGACTTAAGACTATTTGTATTTTACCAATTACTTGAAGGGAACTTCCTGTTCATGGTGGACACTCTCATGAATAAATGTTTGTGTGTGTTTTTAAAAAAAAAAACAGAAACTTTTTTTTTCTGTTAGAGAATTAGAAGACTTTAACTAGGCTAATTAAGTATTTAAACAACTTCATCAGGAAGCACCTTTTGATATGAGAATTTTTTAGAAAATATAGTTTGTATGTTCTCACTGGAATGTATGCAAAATTCCCTATTTTTAAAAGTGGTTTTTATTTTTCATTGTCTTAAGGTTCAGCCATTGCAGAGCACTACAGGATTTGCAGAGGGTCTATCTCGACATTTGGTTCTAAACATAGTTTTAAAGCCTGGAGAGAGAAAATCTGTCAAAGTAAAATTTACTCCAGTTCTTAATAAGACTGTTTCATCATTAATTATCATCAGGTATGGTAGGTCTCTGAATTGGGTTTGAGTTAATAAGGTTCTTATTTATGTGTAGGTTACACATTTGACCACTTGTGACCAATAAGTTGTCCCATTGTTTCAAGATTAATTGTGGAATCTCCAGGATTTGGAATGATGGATTTAGTTTGTATACATTACACTATGATTTACAGTGGTCAAAGGCATTCAGTTCATATCTTCTAATATTCATGTGTTACCAATATGCTTTCTATATTAAGAAGTTTAAATTCTTTTCAAGTTCATCTATACTTCTTGTATTGAAAGTAGGGACGGGTCAAACACTATTTTCCTTAAATATTCTTGCTGTGAGAAGTCAAGAGTTTAAATAAGTGTGTTTACTGTTTGAAAGAAGCATGTAGGAGCTTTGCAGTTCTAAGTGTTAATGATAAAATTTTATAACTAAATCACAAGTTTCTTCACTAAAGTTTAGTATGCTTTGTGTTGGTTACTGCAGCCCCTAACCTGCAAATCCTTATGCATGGGAATTGTGAGTGAGATTACTCATATACATAAGACAGTTCTAGGATTGGGATGTAATGTAATATAGTTTGTGAACATGTTTGTCGGAGCAGTGGAGTGCATATTTATTTTGCTAAATGTTTCTTCTTTCCCCTATTCTCTTTATACAGAAATAATTTGACTGTAATAGATGCCATTATGGTACAAGGCCAAGGAACAACTGAAAGTCTGAGGGTTGCAGGCAAGCCTCCGGGTCCAGGAAGTTCATTACGTTTTAAGATCACTGAAACGTTATTAAAAGACTGTTCAGAAAGTGAGTATTTTATGAAGACCTATTACACTGAACAGAAAATCTCGTGACATCTGATGTACACAACTACGAATATCTGCAGTAACTAGAAAATATCACTTTTTCTTGTTTTATAATGCCTAGATTAAATGAATCTCTAAAAATATGTAAAATGTGTGAACTCATAATTGATGTACCATGAAAAATATCGTATTTCAATATACAAGCAATATTTCTGGGCAAAAATTTTTATTTTCATAGTGTCTTGGGCATTTTGTCATTGTAAACAAATTAATTAAAAAATGTAAACATACAGATGAAGGTCTGTCTAACGTTACTTTAATTTAAAGTGATGGATACTAGAGGCTATATAACCTCAATTTTTAAGAGCAGAAGAGTGAAGACAGATAAAAGTAACAGAAAACCCACTAGAATGGCCCTGGATCTCTCAGTCGGAGAATAGGTAAACCAAAGAAGCAACCAGCCCTCTGTCTTCCCGAATCCTTTAGCAACCCTCAATGCTAACAGTTTGTGTGGGGGGCAGGGAAGGGAGAGGGTATAGGAATTGGGGCTAAAGAACTAGTCAAGAAGATTTGGCCTTCAGCCTTTGCCAGAGATCTATGGTATTTCTTCATGGATGGTCAGACAAATCCTTCTCCATTGAGTGATGTGTGGAAAACTGAGTTGAAGTTGAAAACTCAGATCCTACCTCTGAACATATGCCTCACATTGGTTTTCCATATTCCTTTTAACAATGCTGACTTCAATGTCTTTGACGTCATCCGTGAGCTTTATTTTCAGGATAGAAAAGAATTTAGTGTTAGTAAGTGTAGTATTATCTGTACTCTATCTGAAATTAATGTTTACAACGTTCAGTTAAATGCTGCTAGTAGAGAAACTGTGTACAGAAGCAAAGTAGACACAGTGATGGAACAGTAACTTACACTACTACACAATTGGGGTGGGGGCTGGTTTTTTATAAGCAATATTAGTCTCAATAGCTTTCTCCAGGTTTTTTGTGAGAGAATCGAATGCTCTGGAATTGGACAAAAACCATTCTACTTGACAGCCATCTGACACTGCTTGCAGAGACCTCTGTTTTAACATCTTGTCCAAAGGTCAGCACCTAAACCATCCACCACTTCCCTGACACATGTATTTCCTAGTGTCACTGTTGGGCTTAAAGTGAGAATGGTACTAACAGAACTTCGCAAGCATTTTTTGTAGATAATGAATTTACTGCACTATACTGGCTTAACACAGTCCTAATTGCTTTGTTCTATATCTTTTTAGAAATGAAATTAAAAGAACCAAATTTCACACTGAAAAGAACATTCAAAGTGGAGAACACAGGGCAGCTTCAGATTAATGTGAAGTCCATGGAAATCAGTGGATATACATGTGAAGGATATGGATTTAAAGTTGTTAACTGTCAAGAGTTTGCACTAAGTGCTAATGCCTCTAAAGACATTGTCATATTGTAAGTACATTGTTGTTGAAGAGTGAGGCCATTTCCTCATGTAGATCATTTGAGAATAGTCTTACATTAGAAAATGTATGTTCAAAGCTTTACTCAGTAAGAAATCGGTGTTGGTTAAATCCTTTTTTTTCCCATTTAAACTTTGAGTTGCTTAATTTTCTTCTGTACAAACAAAGATTGTGAAGCTTCCTTTCCTTTCTAAAAGTGGAACAAACTGTTTGCAAGAACTCATTAAAGAGATTTCACAGCTGAGTACAGTGTTGTATTTACTGGATGGTGATGAAACAATTTGCTGTAAACTTGGAATTGTATAAACAGATGAATATTAAGACAACTTCATTCAGGATCTCGTAGAATATAGACGTAGATTAACATATCCTTTTGGTTAATTGTGGTGTGTACTGAAAAGGATCTATCTCTGTATTATGAGTGCTCCTATCATAACATACAGCATTTTAACCCTGCGGGTTTTGTGTATGCTGCACTGACTGAAATTGTAGTGGGTGTTTTAATCAAGAATTGGCTACAGAAAGGACCCTTTGCTCCAAAAATGATCTTTGGGCCCTGATTGTATTTAATGCTTCTTTTGTGTACCGATTGATTAGCCTTTACTAAAAATTCATAGAATTTAAAACAGTAAAGGAGCACTCTAAGTAGTCTGGCCTGCTGCATAACACAGGCCATAGAATTTCATCCATTAATAGCTGCATCAAGCTCAACAACTAGTGATGAGACTACAGCTTAGCTTTCTAGAAAGATATTCAGTCTTGACTTGAAGATGAAGTGACGAACTTTCCACTTTTCTTGGTAATCTGTTTCATTGCTTAATGACTGTCACTCTTAAATTTTGTATTTTTTGCATAATTTTAGTTTGATTTTTTTCTTAAAGGAAAAAAAATGGGTCCAAATTTAATTCCAGCCATTGTATCTAGTTGGCTTAATCTACTAGATAAAACTGCCCTCTGGTATTGGCTTAATTCTAGGCTTTAATCTTCCCTCTTATTGAATATGTTCTTTCTGTGTATGTACTTAAAGACTTATTTCATTGTCTCTTAAGTTACTTGAATAATATCCATAGGTACTATTTGGCGAAGGTGTATGGGAGACTAATGATCATCCCACTGATTCAGTCAGTTTCAGCAAACCTCTCCAAATTGCAGTCATTGCAGTCGCTATTATCTTTTTAAAATATGAAAAGGATGAATAATGCAAATTATTTAGAACTTAAAACTGTCATACTAGACTTAGTCTTAAAATATGGACAGTTGTAACAATCTGCATTTACTTTTTCAGGTTTACACCAGATTTCACTGCTTCCAGAGTCATTCGTGAACTGAAATTCATTACAGCAGGAGGCTCTGAATTTATATTTGTATTGAATGCATCTCTTCCATATCATATGTTAGCAACATGTGCAGAAGCCCTGCCCAGACCGAACTGGGAGCTGGCACTGTACATAATCATCTCAGGAATAATGAGGTATGAGTTGCTTGTACCTGCATAATGTACGTGGAGTTGTCTGAGTTTGAATACAAAATACAGAGGGTAGATGCTTAGATTTTAGTATAATTTAGGATACATTTTGTATACAGTGCAATTGGTAATTGATGTAAAATAATGTATTATGGTAAGATGAAGTTAAGAACAAACAGGTGCAAACTACTATGGATTTTGTGCTAACACCATGGTGTTGGGAATTCTAACTTTCTGTGAAAAACAAATGCAAAATACAGTATATATGTTTGCCCAGAACATCTTTGCTAAGATCAAATATTGTACTCCTATTAACCATGAAGATGTGTGATTGTTTATAGCTGTAACTAAACCAGACTTGAACCAAGTTATGAATTGAGGCAACGTTGTTAAACATGGCTCCTTTTGAAGGTGAGAAGTCACTCTTCCACAGCACTGCCCCTTAGGGAGATATGAAACAATGACTTAGATGAGTTCAGCAGCAAATTCCTTTTGAATAATTTAATTCTGCTGCCACCTTTATACGCGACAGACAACTTGTGATACTAATAATAGAATTTCTGAGAACCTGGAGGGCATTGTTGAGTCATATGTAAAACATTTAAAATAGAGTTAGTTAGTGAGGTTACATAGTAGCATATGAATACACCGGACAACAAAGCACAAAATCTTTCAGAAAATGTCGTTGTGTTTACCATAATAAGAGATTGTTAGCTTTTGAACTGAAAATGTATTACACTCTGTAGGCTGAACTGCACCACCTCAGATTAGTTTGTGAAGTCTGAAGAGATTATAAAACAGCGTCATACCTGTTCAGTATTTGTATGGGAGACTTCCCTCTTCACATACCCAGGATGCTACAAGAAATGGTATTGGTGTTCCAATAAGTGGCTTTTTCCTTTTAATCATTATTGAAATAGTGTCCCAGCGTAAGAGATACTGTGATGCTATAAGTTCCTGTGATATATAGTAGCGCTTCAGCCAGATACTGTGAACCTGAATAGTTGTCCTAGTAGTATTTCCTCTGCAGTCCATGGTTAAATATTCATACATCTTTCATAGTGATACTGGCTCCTAAGCTCAGTTTAGATCTGTGCAAAGGTGTTTGGGTACCCTCATTTGCAGTGTTTTGTGGGCAATGAAGAAATGGAGAGGCATTATGGAACAGTTAGTTTATGTACTTTCCCAACACTTTGCCTTTTGAGCAGAAGTCTTTATAGTTTTTCTTCCCCTAAATAGTTGCTAACTACATGCAATCTTAACTTTAGCTTAACAGTCTGTTCACTGGGTAAATAATATAGGGGTCATTGTTCTAACATTTGCTGTTCAAATTGTACAGTTTTCAGGGGATTTTGTATGTGCTTTGTAATGTTTTGTTAGTCTAAGTTACAAAACACTCAGTGTCTCAGCTTGTCTCCTGCTTATAACCACAATATAAGTACCAATACTCAGTGAAGGAAACATTCTAATGTGACTGCCTTCTAACATCATGGAAAGATCAAGGGGACAAGCTGTAGCCTTGTGTACTACATGTAAATGAACTTGGGGTTATTTGATGATAGCATAACTCATTCACTTCTTTCTTGACAAATTCCCTTGTTATAGTTAGCATCAAGCAGTGCAGCAGCCAATCAAGACAGCATGCAGCCTTTCAGATGAGACGTAATCCTTCAGGTCCTAACTACTTGTACTTTAATAACTTTCACAGAAAGTTATTAAAGGTCCCATGACACTTTTTGCTCAAGTGGCTGTGTTAGCCCTAATGTCCAGATCAAATTCCATTTTAAGTTATTGGTCTGCCTCTCTAAAGTCTCCTTGCATTTCCAGTTGAAGTGGTATTCTTCATCGCCACCTGCCCTAAGCTACTACTATTTTGTGTTGTTTTAGCACTTAACAGCCTCGTTGGGGTTCATTTGCTAGGCAGTGTACAAACATGTAGTGAGAGAGTCCCTTCCAGGGAGAGCTTACAATCTAAATAGACAAAACAAAGGATGTAGCGAGAGAGAGAGAGAGAGGTGCACACAGAGGTGAAGTAAGTTGCTCAAGATCACAGCTCAGATTAGTGGCAAAGCTGGGTGTAGAACCTGGGTCTCCTGACTTTCAGGCCAGTACCTCTTCCATTTCTTAATATATTCCTTATATTGTAGTTACAAACAGAAATGAAAATAAATTTGTTTTGCAGTTTCACTGTATTGAAACACTACTGACTGAGTATAACTAAAATATCAAGAGTAAAACTGTAAAAATAAGAATTGAATGATGGAAACACGGGAACAGAAGAAAACTCATATTTTTTTTTTACTCAAGCAACTGTGTGTTATATAAATGCACAAATGCACTTTTTTCTCTCAGTACAATTACTTGCTGCGTGTATTCAATAGTACTTTTAGTCTGCACATTAAATCTGCTGACACTATTTTAGTCCATCTAGTATACTTTAATTACTCAATGGCATTTTTACCCAAGAATTAAAATTTCTTCAGTTTTCTGTGCATCAAATCAGATTCTAACCTATGCTCCTCCCCTCGTCTCTCTCCCTCTTTTCCCCAATAACAGTGTGGTTTTGACAGGAAACAGTAGCTAAGGCCAAAATTCTGCCTTCTTAAATAGAGTATTGATGAACTTATCTGGAGATGTTTCCCTGTTTTTGATTAATCTGTTTTTCTTAACTCTTTTATTGCATCTTTGTGTAAAACTTTTCTGTGAATTGGTACTTCATTTCACACAGTGGAAATATCAAGAAGCTGTCAACAATTTGGAAGGAGAAGAAGAGACCATGCTGATTGAAACAAGTTAACTTCTGCTTCAGAAACTTATTTTTTCCATAGCTTTTTGGTTTGGGGATCATGTGTATATCTTGTTTTTCCACTTTAATTGTAACTCCCATAGTAATATGTGTACATCGAGGAGTTAAATAGGTGTGTGTGTCATGCTGGGATTTTTCTCTTTTCAGCCACATATAAAATTGCTTTTTGGGTACTGTTCACCTTTTAGCTTTTGATTTGTTGGCAAAAGATGCATTTTCTTTGCCTTGTTAGCGTTCCACCTCATCAGCCCTAAAACAATGACAAGAAAATTAATGTTTTTTTTACTTCTGTTCCCTATAGTGTACTCTTCCTCTTGGTAATTGGAACAGCCTATTTAGATGCTCAAGGAATTTGGGAGCCATTCAGGAGGCGCCTGTCCTTTGAGGCATCAAACCCTCCCTTTGATATGGGAAGGCCATTTGATCTCAGGAGAATAGTTGGAATTTCATCTGATGGAAAGTAAGTACACACATATGAATAAGGCCACTTGGAAAGGAACATTTCTCCTAGTACAGGAGACTAATCAAGGTCACCCTCCTAACAAAAGGGACTGGTAATGCAGCAATAACTTAAGAGGGCATCCAAATAGTGTTCGGAGGGTGGAGGAATACCTACTTTTTTGTGAAAATAAACATAGTAAATTACATACTACCTGTTAGAAAAACAGAAAGTGTATAATGCAACAGACTGGGGCAAAAGCGCCTCTGCTTAAGGCTCTCTGCCTAGGGCAGAGGTATTCAATAGGCAGACTGCTGGCCAAATCTGGACCTCCAGATACTTTTGAATGGACTGTGAAATCTTTTTATTTACTACTACTTGTTGTTGCAATGTGAAAAATGTTCTCTGGAGTCTGGACCTTGACTATACTTTTACAAAACATAGACTACCCCGGCCTCCTAGGGCTTTATTTGAAAAAGAAACTCCCCACACCAGTATTCCTTCTCACATGTACTATGTGTTGTTGCTGTGATTTGTTCACAAATGTAAATAAGCAAGTGAATAAGGGATATTAAGTATTACTGACTTGTCAGTTGAGCTTTAAGGGAGTTTTCATGTTACATTTCTGTGATAAATAAGCCAAGAACTGTGTAGTTCAGGATTACTAATCGATGTAATAACTCTTCTTATGTAGAGGAATATACACTTACTGTATATTTGAACACACTTGCTCTTCTTCCAGCTTGAATGCACTTGGATCGGACTCTAATCACAGTTCCTCCAGAGGAATCTATGGAGCAGGTGGTTCCTCATCACGATCCACTACAGGAAGTCATAAGCAATGCAATCCAACAGCACATCTGCACAGCAATAGAAATTCAGCTGATATTGAAAATGTCAAATCTAAAAACAACTCAAATGTTGCTAGCAGGACTTCCCTACAGACCGCTTCTATGCAGTCATCTAACAGAGGAGGTCCCCTTATCCTCGATTCAGGTGCTACAGCTCAGAATCACACAGCAGGCAGAAGATCCAGGGGGGCAAAGCAGAACCAGCAAACAAACCAGCAACATGCTCAAGTTCTCTTAGAGCAGCATTCACAACAGCCAACACCAACAGTGCCTCAGCAACAAGAGCAGCAGTCTGAAAGTTCTTTTCCACAATCACCACTTCTTAACCCTTCACACCCAGAATGTACCAGCAACACAAGGCACAGCTCAGAGGATTCAGATATCACTGGTCTGATAGAAACTATGGACAAAGAGTTTGACCATCCAGAATCCCCTTCCCCAGATGTGTTTACAGAGCAGCCCCCATCTCCAGTAACAAAAAACAAAGGTAATACAACTCTGCTTTACTTAATGATATGGGTGACACATTACGACAGCCAAGGAATGAGATTTGAACCAGTAAACGTAAAGGTTACAGTTTCATAGTGTTGTAAGCTGCTAACTTCTCTGCTGTACCAGAGCGTCATGCATGATCCTGAGTAGAGTTCATATACTTCCTTTCTGTCTCTTGATAACACTGGAATTGTCCATTCAACATTGGATATGCTTTCTTTTGCAAGTTTTATATGAAATAGGTTTTTACTGAAAACCGAAGTGTATATATTTAGAAATCTTTTTAAATTACTGTTCTTCTGGCTTCAGTCCTTTTAGCCTCCAGTTAGTTTTCGGAAAGGGGGATGGTTGCCCTAGTTTATTATGAAAACTGAAAAGTGGAGCATAGTGAATCAATATAGTATTGTCAGAATGGAATTCTTCATGCCAAGCACTTGCAGTTGTGACCGAAAATCCTTGATGTTAGGAGGTCGACAAGTTAATAAATGGTACCTGCTTGATTTTTTTTTAAATGAAGTGTGTTAATCTCTGTATGAAGCTAGGGTGCCTGTAGAGTTGTTTATATGTGCACCTTTTGATTTCTCAAATGCTCTTGAAATACATACATCATGTGTGTTGAGTTTAGACAATTTTCAAAACAAATTTTGAGATTATTAGTAGAAATTTATTCTCATACTGTAAATATTTCATTAGTGTAGCTTTTGATTACACTGATTGTCCAAAACTGTTTTCTAATTAGCCAGTTGAGTCTAACATACACATCTCTGATGGGTCAACCTACTTACAAATTTAAATCTACTATTCTTTTTGGTGGTTTGGTTTGGTTTTGGTTGTTTTTTGGGGGGTGGGGTAGCTCATTTAGGCAGTAGGGTTTACATGGAATATTGCTGATGCCTTTCATACACGCTATATAAAATTCATTAAAGATGGACGTAGATGGGGGAAGAGATCAGAGGATACGGTTAGAAACCTTAAAATGACTGTGTAATCACAACAGATAAAGCAATTTTAACTTGTAATGATTAAAAAATACAACTTAGTAACACAACACTGTTATGGACAGATGGTATTAAATATTCCTGATGGATGCAAAGTGTTGGCTGTGCTTATGAATGAGGTCCATCTAGGATTTCAGCAGTATCATGGTCTAGTGGAACTATGGAGACTATACTTTTTATTTCTTAAGACTTGGAAACAAAAGTGTTGTGTCTTTTAGCAAATGAATGGCTCGTATGACTTAACTACCATTTTCATATCTGTTTCCTGGTTGGAACAATTCTCAGTAATTTGTATGTTGGAAGATTATCTTAACATATTTAGGATGAAAATAGCTGTTCCTAAATATTGCGAGTGCCAGTTATAAAGTTTTTATTTACCCATTTTTCAAGCAGTATGCACTGTGTAATCACTTGCTAGTTTGTTGTCTAACAATTTCAGCAGAAGTCTAAATGAAGTTAGAACATTTCACGTAAGTCCTAATGAATCATTATTCATCCTAATGAATGTTCATTTTTTCTCTTGTAACTTTTTCCTAATTCTAAATACCTTCAGATAAGTCTATACTTCTATAGAAAGCATCCCTTTAGTAGCCTTGGTCGTTTCTGCTTGGGAGTGAGGCTATATTGGATGCCTTTTTTTCTCCTTTGCTTTCAGACAAGCAGTTTTATTATTTTCATCTTCCCAAACCAACAAATATATAAAAAGCCCTTCATCCTTAGAAAAGTCTACACAAATACATGATCAAACTTGTCCATTTCCGATCTCCCTCTCATACACTTTTTTAAAAAGATTTCTTTATTGAGATACTTGCTTCATCCATTAGGACTTGGATTTAAAAAAATTGGGGCCCGATTCTTCAAGCAGTTGTACATGTAACTATGCATGTACCCAAATGTTTGCATAATCAGTCTCTTATGAAATAGAATTTGTGCTATGGTATCTAGCTAAGAAGTATCACTTCTGTAAAGTCTTACAGCAGCTGTTTCTCAGTCTATAAACTAGTTCTTCAGAGATAGTACACTCTAGAAGTCTGAAGTTTGTGAACTATCAGGATCTTGTCTGATTGTTACATGAAATTGCACAAGCAAAAATACAGGAATTTATTTGTCATAAGTATAATTTTGAGAGGTATACCCAAGAGAAATTTCATCACCTAAAATTATAGAACTTCTCTGAAGGTGAAAACTTAGGAATGTTAGAACAGACACTTAAGGTTGATAGGACTAGATTCTCATTTGTTAGCACCCATGAAAACGTGTTGCTTTGGGAAATCCTGATTTATTTTTTTTAACAGTTCACTGGGTTTTTTAGTGTGAAATCTGCATTTTGACAGCAACTTTTTGAATATTTGATTTTCAAATGTTTTATGTAGGATTGATCAAATACTGTTGTATCCAGAATGTGGTGTTACTAACATGACAAAAAATCAAACTAGAGAAATTAGTCTCATTATAAAGAAACCAGACTTTTATAGGTGCCTTACAGTATGTTAGAGAGCATTATCAGAGTGAAAGTGCGTATTAAACAAATTTCCTTACTTATCCTAGAGAGAGAAAGTAGGTGAGGTAATATCTTTTATTGTACCAGCTTCTGTTGGTGAGAGACAAGCTTTCAAGCCACACAGAGGTCTTCTTCAGGTCTGGCAAAGGAACTCTCAACTTCACAGCAAAAATGCAAGGTTGAACAGATTGTTTAGCATAAGTAATTGTTACTTATATATTGTAAGGGACCATTCAAGATAGTGGCCTGTTAACACCTCTGCAGTCGTAGCACAAAAAGGGGGTGTTAGTGGATAAGCCATAAGAAGTTGGTTTAATAAAAGATATTACCTCTCTAATATCCTGGGACCGACGTGGCTATTGCATACTTACCTACCCTTCTAATAAGTTACTATAAAAATGAATGGAATTTTTAAACATTTATCTGGTGAATAGACTTTCTCAGTTTCAGATTCTTCTGCCCTAACACAATGAAGCAAACGGTACAAGGGTTATTTTTGTTAAAGTATTGTTTACATTCAACAGTTTTTCATTTCATGAAAATATTTCAAGTCATCTAAGGTTTCTTAAGTCTTAAATCAATTACTTTAAGGTTTGATAAGTGTGTGTGTCTTTACAAACCTAAATTTTGGGCCAAATTTGACCTAGCTCTTAAGGGTATGTCTACACTACGGAATAAGGTCGAATTTATAGAAGTCGGTTTTTTAGAAATCGGTTTTATAAATTCGAGTGTGTGTGTCCCCACAGTAAATGCTCTAAGTGCATTAACTCGGCGGAGCGCTTCCACAGTACCGAGGCAAGCGTCGACTTCCGGAGCGTTGCACTGTGGGTAGCTATCCCACAGTTCCCGCAGTCTCCGCTGCCCATTGGAATTCTGGGTTGAGATCCCAATGCCTGATGGGGCTAAAACATTGTCGCGGGTGGTTCTGGGTACATATCGTCAGCCTCCCGTTCCCTCCCTCCCCCCGTGAAAGCAAGGGCAGACAATCATTTCGCGCCTTTTTTCCTGAGTTACCTGTGCAGACGCCATACCATGGCAAGCATGGAGCCCGCTCAGGTAACCGTCACCCTATGTCTCCTGGGTGCTGGCAGACGCGGTACGGCATTGCTACACAGTAGCAGCAACCCCTTGCCTTGTGGCAGCAGACGGTACAGTACGACTGGTAGCCGTCATCGTCATGTCTGAGGTGCTCCTGGTCGCCTCTGTGAGGTCGATCAGGAGCGCCTGGGCAGACATGGGCACAGGGACTAAATTTGGAGTGACTTGACCAGGTCATTCTCTTTAGTCCTGCAGTCAGTCCTATTGAACCGTCTTATGGTGAGCGGGCAGGCGATACGGACTGCTAGCAGTCGTGCTGTACCATCTTCTGCCGAGCAGTCATGAGATGTGGATGGCATGCAGTCCGTCTGCTGCCAGCCAAAGATGTAAAAGATAGATGGAGTGGGTCAAAACAAGAAATAGACCAGATTTGTTTTGTACTCATTTGCTTCCCCCCCCTCCCCTGTCTAGGGGACTCATTCTTCTAGATCACACTGCAGTCAAGGTGCAGCGAGGTAAATCTAGCCATGTATCAATCAGAGGCCAGGCTAACCTTCTTGCTCCAATAAGGACAATAACTTAGGTGCACCATTTCTTATTGGAACCCTCTGTGAAGTCCTGCCTGAAATACTCCTTGATGTAAAGCCACCCCCTTTGTTGATTTTAGCTCCCTGAAGCCAACCCTGTAAGCGCCCCTCCCAGCGTCAGAGCAATGGCAAACAATCGGGCATCTGAGAGTGCTGTCCAGAGCAGTCACAATGGAGCGCTCTGATGGGGCTAAAACATTGTCGCGGGTGGTTCTGGGTACGTGTCGTCAGGCCCCCGTTCCCTCCCTCCCTCCGTGAAAGCAAGGGCAGACAATCATTTCGCGCCTTTTTTCCTGAGTTACCTGTGCAGACGCCATACCACAGCAAGCATGGAGCCCGCTCAGGTAACCATCACCCTATGTCTCCTGGGTGCTGGCAGACGCGGTACGGCTTTGCTGCACAGTAGCAGCAACCCCTTGCCTTCTGGCAGCAGACGGTGCAATACGATTGGTAGTCGTCCTCATCGTGTCCGAGGTGCTCCTGGCCGCGTCGGCTGGGAGCGCCTGGGCAGACATGGGCGCAGGGACTAAATTTGGAGTGACTTGACCAGGTCATTCTCTTTAGTCCTGCAGTCAGTCCTATTGAACCGTCTTATGGTGAGCAGGCAGGCGATACGGACTGCTAGCAGTCGTACTGTACCATCTTCTGCCAGGCAGGCAAGAGATGAGGATTGCTAGCAGTCGTATTGCACCATCTTCTGCCAGGCAGGCAAGAGATGGGGATGGCTAGCAGGCGTACTGTACCATCTTCTGCCAAGCAGCCATGAGATGTGGATGGCATGCAGTCCTTCTGCACCGTCTGCTGCCAGCCAAAGATGTAAAAGATAGATGGAGTGGGTCAAAACAAGAAATAGACCAGATTTGTTTTGTACTCATTTGCCTCCTCCCCTGTCTAGGGGACTCATTCCTCTAGGTCACACTGCAGTCACTCACAGAGAAGGTGCAGCGAGGTAAATCTAGCCATGTATCAATCAGAGGCCAGGCTAACCTCCTTGTTCCAATAACAACGATAACTTAGGTGCACCATTTCTTACTGGAACCCTCCGTGCAGTCCTGCCTGAAATACTCCTTGATGTACAGGCACCCCCTTTGTTGATTTTAGCTCCCTGAAGCCAACCCTGTAAGCCGTGTCGTCAGTCGCCCCTCCCTCCGTCAGAGCAACGGCAGACAATCGTTCCGCGCCTTTTTTCTGTGCGGACGCCATACCACGGCAAGCATGGAGCCCGCTCAGCTCACTTTGGCAATTAGGAGCACATTAACCACCACACGCATTATTCAGCAGTATATGCAGCACCAGAACATGGCAACGCGATACCGGGCGAGGAGGCGACGTCAGCGCGGTCCCGTGAGTGATCAGGACATGGACACAGATTTCTCTGAAAGCATGGGCCCTGCCAATGCATGCATCATGGTGCTAATGGGGCAGGTTCATGCTGTGGAACGCCGATTCTGGGCTCGGGAAACAAGCACAGACTGGTGGGACCGCATAGTGTTGCAGGTCTGGGACGATTCCCAGTGGCTACGAAACTTTCGCATGCGTAAGGGCACTTTCATGGAACTTTGTGACTTGCTTTCCCCTGTCCTGAAGCGCATGAATACCAAGATGAGAGCAGCCCTCACAGTTGAGAAGCGAGTGGCGATAGCCCTGTGGAAGCTTGCAACGCCAGACAGCTACCGGTCAGTTGGGAATCAATTTGGAGTGGGCAAATCTACTGTGGGGGCTGCTGTGATGCAAGTAGCCCACGCAATCAAAGATCTGCTGATATCAAGGGTAGTGACCCTGGGAAATGTGCAGGTCATAGTGGATGGCTTTGCTGCAATGGGATTCCCTAACTGTGGTGGGGCTATAGATGGAACCCATATCCCTATCTTGGCACCGGAGCACCAAGCCGCCGAGTACATAAACCGCAAGGGGTACTTTTCAATAGTGCTGCAAGCTCTGGTGGATCACAAGGGATGTTTCACCAACATCAACGTGGGATGGCCGGGAAAGGTGCATGATGCTCGCATCTTCAGGAACTCTGGTCTGTTTCAAAAGCTGCAGGAAGGGACTTTATTCCCAGACCAGAAAATAACTGTTGGGGATGTTGAAATGCCTATAGTTATCCTTGGGGACCCAGCCTACCCCTTAATGCCATGGCTCATGAAGCCGTACACAGGCAGCCTGGACAGTAGTCAGGAGCTGTTCAACTACAGGCTGAGCAAGTGCAGAATGGTGGTAGAATGTGCATTTGGACGTTTAAAGGCGCGCTGGCGCAGTTTATTGACTCGCTTAGACCTCAGCGAAACCAATATTCCCACTGTTATTACTGCTTGCTGTGTGCTCCACAATATCTGTGAGAGTAAGGGGGAGACGTTTATGGCGGGGTGGGAGGTTGAGGCAAATCGCCTGGCTGCTGGTTACGCGCAGCCAGACACCAGGGCGGTTAGAAGAGCACAGGAGGGCGCGGTACGCATCAGAGAAGCTTTGAAAAACAGTTTCATGACTGGCCAGGCTACGGTGTAAAAGTTCTGTTTGTTTCTCCTTGATGAACCCCCCCGCCCCTTGGTTCACTCTACTTCCCTGTAAGCTAACCACCCTCCCCTCCTCCCTTTAATCATTGCTTGCAGAGCCAATAAAGTCATTGCTGCTTCACAGTCATGCATTCGTTATTCATTCATCACACAAATAGGGGGATGACTACCAAGGTATCCCAGGAGGGGTGGTGGAGGAGGGAAGGAAAATGCCACACAGCACTTTAAGCACAGCACTTTAAAAGTTTACAACTTTAAAATTTATTGAATGACAGCCTTCTTTTTTTTGGGCAATCCTCTGTGGGGGAGTGGCTGGTTGGCCGGAGGCCTCCCCACCGTGTTCTTGGGCGTCTGGGTGTGGAGGCTATGGAACTTGGGGAGGAGGGCGGTTGGTTACAGAGGGGCTGCAGTGGCAGTCTGTGCTCCAGCTGCCTTTGCTGCAGCTCAACCATACACTGGAGCATACTGGTTTGGTCCTGCAGCAGCCTCAGCATTGAATCCTGCCTCCTCTCATCACGCTGCCGCCACCTTTGAGCTTCAGCCCTGTCTTCAGCCCGCCACTTACTCTCTTCAGCCCGCCACTTACTCTCTTCAGCCCTCCACCTCTCCTCCCGGTCATTTTGTGCTTTCCTGCACTCTGACATTATTTGCCTCCACGCATTCGTCTGTGCTCTGTCAGTGTGGGAGGACAGCATGAGCTCGGAGAACATTTCATCGCGAGTGCGTTTTTTTTTCTTTCTAAGCTTCACTAGCCTCTGGGAAGGAGAAGATCCTGTGATCATTGAAACACATGCAGCTGGTGGAGAAAAAAAAAGGGACAGCGGTATTTAAAAAGACACATTTTATAAAACAGTGGCTACACTCTTTCAGGGTAAACCTTGAAAGTTAACATTACATACATAGCACATGTGCTTTCGTTACAAGGTCGCATTTTGCCTCCTCCCACCGCGTGAACGGATTTTGGTTGAATGCCAGCAAACATACACTGCAATGCTTTGTTCTACAGTGATTCCCCAGTACGTGTTGCTGGCCTGGAGTGGTAAAGTGTCCTACCATGAAGGACGAAATAAGGCTGCCCTCCCCAGAAACCTTTTGCAAAGGCAGAACCGCAAATGCCAGGGCAAAGTAATCCTTTCACATGCTTGCTTTTAAACCATGTATAGCATTTTAAAAGGTACACTCACCAGAGGTCCCTTCTCCGCCTGCTGAGTCCAGGAGGCAGCCTTGGGTGGGTTCGGGGGGTACTGGCTCCAGGTCTAGGGTGAGAAACAGTTCCTGGCTGTCGGGAAAACCGGTTTCTCCGCTTGCTTGCTGTGAGCTATCTACAACCTCCTCCTCATCATCTTCTTCGTCCCCAAAACCTACTTCTGTATTGCCTCCATCTCCATTGAAGGAGTCAAACAACACGGCTGGGGTAGTGGTGGCTGAACCCCCTAAAATGGCATGCAGCTCATCATAGAAGCGGCATGTTTGGGGCTCTGACCCAGAGCGGCCGTTCGCCTCTCTGGTTTTCTGGTAGGCTTGCCTCAGCTCCTTCAGTTTCACGCGGCACTGCTTCGGGTCCCTGTTATGGCCTCTGTCCTTCATGCCCTGGGAGATTTTCAGAAAGGTTTTGGCATTTCGAAAACTGGAACGGAGTTCTGATAGCACGGATTCCTCTCCCCAAACAGCGATCAGATCCCGTACCTCCCGTTCAGTCCATGCTGGAGCTCTTTTGCGATTCTGGGACTCCATCATGGTCACCTCTGCTGATGAGCTCTGCATGGTCACCTGCAGCTTGCCACGCTGGCCAAACAGGAAATGAGATTCAAAAGTTCGCGGTTCTTTTCCTGTCTACCTGGCCAGTGCATCTGAGTTGAGAGCGCTGTCCAGAGCGGTCAGAATGGAGCACTCTGGGATAGCTCCCGGAGGCCAATACCATCGAATTGTGTCCACAGTACCCCAAATTCGAGCCGGCAACGTCGATTTAAGCGCTAATCCACTTGTCAGGGGTGGAGTAAGGAAATCGATTTTAAGAGCCCTTTAAGTCGAAATAAAGGGCTTCATTGTGTGGACGGGTGCAGGTTTAAATCGATTTAACGCTGCTAAATTCGATCTAAAGTCCTAGTGTAGACCAGGGCTAAGTTACCCATTTAACAAGGTCTCTTGTACATTAGTGAAATCTCTATTGACTTGTTACATCTGTTAAAGAAGCACGGTTATCTTGAAATCTGCTTTTAAAAAACAAAAATTCAAGGTGGTTTCATATACACCTGATCTTTAGTTCCCCTACGAACTTTTCTATTTTTTACATTAATGTTTTCCTGAACAGGAGATACTGATAATGTGAGCAAGGCTTTTAATAGTATTTAGGTGTCTAAATATGCAGTTAGCTACCTAGCTGAATTTTCAGAAGCACCTATATGGATCTTTAGGCATCAAAATACATTTAAAATGTGTCCTTTGTTAGTTTGTGCCTTCGACAAAATTTTGTGTACAGACATGAAGAAAAAATTCTCATTTTTTAGTTAATCTTAACAAGAGGCGGGGGAAATTTCCTGAGAGAAATGCAATTTTTTTTAAGTAGACTGTTTTCTTCCAACCATTGTTGGCAGCTAGAATGAACCTTGCTTGATGTGTAACTTTGTGGTTTTTTTACAACCTTCTCAATTGTGATAATAAATAGCCAGATCTAGAAGGAGGAGAAGTCAATCATTAGGTTTGCAAAAATGTTTTAATATATTTCCTGAAGGTGTCTACTAACTATTTTACAGTTTAATGCTGAAGAATATGTTAGGAGCAATAACTTCTCAGACGATATGTGGATTTAAAATGAATATATGCAGTGTTGATTTTTAACTTTTAAACCCAGAAAAATAGAAGTTTAGTTTATAGGTACAGACTGTGTGAGTACAGCTTTCCACAACGGGGCTATCTTCACAACTAAGTGTCTGCAGGGTCAGAACCTTATTTTGTGTAGTATCTTTCTTATAACTTTTGTTCCAAAAAGTTTTACACAATTAAGTATGGCAACAACCATTATGAACCAGATTCAGTTCCAACATAAGCAGACACAAATCTCAATGGAAATTACACCCATTTACAGTAGAGCTGAATTTGGTCTTCTCTCAAATAAAGTATTAAAAACAAAACAGCAGTGTGTAGACAATATGGCTTATAAGTGAATGCATTTAGTCTTAAAGCCAGCATCTGAGGAAGATCTTATTAAATGGTATTGTAGTGGATGGCTGGCAGAAATTAGTAAGGGAATAATTAGAGGTAATGTTGAGAGAAGCCTATGGATCAAGATGAGGGTGTTTAAAACCAAACAAACAAACCCACACCTGTTGCTCAAGTTGCTCAATATTTATGCTCTTTATGATGTTAACTCATTTCCCTTTCCCAAGAGTCCAAGACATACCATAGTATTTTGTCTACCAAGAGTTCTGGCAGGATTTTGGTAGATCTATAGATGATGCTCCTTTTGAACCTATCCCCCCAGTAAATTTCCCTGAGCTCAGGCACCTTCAACCTGAAATTGAGAGAAACCAAAAAAGAAATAAATATATTTAAATATAATTAGCTCCTGTTTATATATAGATTTGTTGTAGAGACTGGTGGATGATCTTAACTGTTGCAACTAACTTTATAGATAAGTCTACGGATTTTTTTAATACATTTTTCCTGTTTTATCCTGTAGTAACATCCAAAACTTTGGGGCTTAAAATGTAGGACATAAAACTAAATTTTAAGTATTAAAATAATGTAACTCAGAGAGAACGAAATATGTTGAAGACTGATTGTTTAATCTGTGTCCCCTGGCATACTTGTTAGATCCTCTCATAGAAACTTTGTAATATTTGTAAATACCCTCCATCAAATTACTGTAGTTCTCAAACACAAAAAATGAACAACTGAAGTCTGCAGAGCAGTTCCATTTCTCATTTGTCTGTTAAGGTACTAAAACTTTCATAGTGATTTCTAAAGTGATTGATGTCAAAATCAATCTTACATGGTGAAATTCTAATATTAAAAGTTAAGGAATTCAAACAGAATTCCAGTCACATTGTAGCAACGAGTCACAAAGGAGAGCTATGTATGCCTAAGTGGCCAGTCTCTATAGAAGGTGGGTAATGTTGATCGTATCTGGGGGAATAAATGTGAGAGTCTTAGTATTGGTCAGATTTCTTTAGGTTTGACATGACTTGTATAGATGAAGTGAAGTGGTATAAAGACATATCAGCAAAAGTCTGAAGTTGCACTTTTAACCACCGTATGAGAGAGAAGATGAAAATGCTCCAGTAGTCCAAATCTCCTGGAACTAAGAGCTGCAACTAGCTTGGGAGGCTTAGTGATGGATTGTTTTTCAGTGCACAAAGTGGTGCAAAAAACTCCCAGTCTTGGAGCACAGCTGCTAATAATCTGGAGTGCCCTTATCTCCTAGGGAAAGGGAAACCATTTCAGCGCAAATCTAAACCACAGAAGAAGAGGGAGGAAAAGGAGAGAAGAGGAAAGGGAAAGCCACAGGAGGATGAGCTGAAAGATTCTTTGGCAGATGATGACAGTTCTTCAACCACCACCGAAACCTCCAATCCAGACACAGAACCACTCCTAAAGGAGGTACAGAACTGTTAAAGGGAGGGAAGGGTACTCTTCTCAGATACCTAGTGGCACACCTAAGTAGAAAGCATGACTTTGCTTTTGACACACATTCATTTATAGTGGGAGCTGCTACTTATACTGTGTTCGCTGATACCAAGAATACTAATAAGCAGCCTATTTCCAAATCTCTCTGAGAAATAAAGGGATTCTTCCTTTATAGAAAAGAGAATTAGAACATGCTTGCATTGCTTTTTGTTTCACTCACAGGGGCCAAATGATGCTAGGTAATCAACTGCAGCATCTCAACCGCTGGTATATTTGTCAAATGGTCATGATAATGGTTTTGTCTCAAAACATGCATTGTGAAATCAAAATAAAACTAATTGGAGAGAATAGAAAGCCAAAATTTGGGCATGTTTTTAATGTGATGAATTTATTGTAGCTAGAAACTTGCTGTTTTGAAAGCAAAACTGGTTAAATACATGTTAAAATATTTAGGTTTGATCAGTTTTGCTTTGCAAGATGATTAGTCATTAATTTGACAGTGTAATTTTATCACCTTAGTCATAAAGCACAGAGGCTCTGTAAAGTGAGAGAGGGGAAATAACTCAAATGGTGAAGTTGCTTGAACTTGCTATTTCTTTGCTTAAAAGCATCCTATCTAGTTGAGATATGGAACCATTTCAGTTTTTGGTTGTCTGTCAAATGCAGCCCAGGTCATCAATGACAGAAAGTTACCATCCTCTGATGACTGATCAGTGACTATATGAACTGAGTTGTCCATCTCTGTCCAAAGTCCATAACCAGCATCCTTTTTAACAGTCTCACCAAAGGTCTGAATGAACATGGAGTTGGAGCTACCCTCATGTTCCTAGAATGGCCCCCCAAAATCAGGTTTGAAGCACATTAGTAGGGTAATCTGAGGAAGTTTGCATTGCTGCTGCCCATCCTGTACTATTTCTGTGGATAAGTAGAGACTGAAATCCTCTAGGAAGGTGAACCACTTTTTAATAGGCATTAAATTCACTTTAGGGATGGAGGGGGATTGTCACTATTGAGTGTTGAAATGTTATCATCCATTATGCAAATTGCTCACTATTGCTGATGCCGTTTTCTCTCTCTGGTTTTTATTGAAGCAGGATCCTTCAGTTACTGTTCTTAATGTTTTCTGTGTTACTGTGTGTTGGCTTTTGTAGGAACCAGAAAAGCAAAAGGGAAAACAAGCCATGCCAGAAAAGCATGAAGGTGAAATATTCCAAATAAAACAGAGAGGGAAAAAACTATCAAATATCAAGAAAGAAATTCCAGCAGATTTGAGATCAAGGTGAGCATAATTATAAGGATCTCCTCCTAGTTAGGAAGGCTTTATGCTTGAAGGGGAAATATATGAAGGTGGAGCTTTCTATGGTCTTCAAGTCTTTGGGCTGCCAGCCTGCTCAGAAAAACCTACCTGTAGCAGCGGCTAACCTTAATGGTCTTCCTTCCTGTTGTTGGAGAATATCTGTTTTATGAATGTAAGGAATCATCTGACAGGAATGCTGTGCATCATTGAGATACATGCTAAATCTTGAGCAGTGAATCAACTGCAATAATGTGACACTTTTGGTAATGAACTTCATGTAGAAAAACAGATATGACCAACATTCCATCAAGTATTGCAATTACGTAATAAAGTACATGGTTCACGCCTGTGGTTGATATGAGGTACTCTCGGTGGAATTATAGTTACAGAATTTTTCCTATTGAGTGTTATAATTATCGTCCGACCAAATTCATGGTCCATTTTGGCCAATTTCGCAGCCAGGGGTTTTTTAAATTGCTCAGTTTCACGCTTTCAGATATTTACCTCTGAAATTTTATGGTGTTGTAACAGGGGTCCTGACGCAAAAAGCGCTCGGGAGGTTGCAAGGCTATTGTAGGGGGACCAAGGGATTGTCATCCACACTTCTACCCTGCTTCGGGGGGGGGGCACTGTCTTTGGAGCTGGGCAGCCAGAGAGCAAAGGCTGCTGGCTGGGTGCCAATCTCTAAAGCCAGTACCATCACCAAAGCAGCGCAGAAGTGAGGGTTACAGGGGAGGGGGAGGGAAAGGGATGGGGAGGGTTACCATAGGTCCTGTTTTTCCCAGCAGTTTCCTGCCCCAGTGGAGAGGCTGACAGCTGGAGCCGCAGCCTCCCCGCGCAGGGTGGGGTGTGAGACAGCTGGAGGGGGGTGGGTGTGTGTGTGTGTGTGTGTGTGAGAGAGAGAGAGAGAGAGCTCCAGCTGCAGCTTGCTTGCACAGGGAAGGGGGAAAGGGATGGGGTGATTGATAACCGGAGTTGTGGAGCTTCCTACAGCCGGGGAGATCCCAGAGGTGGGTCGAAGCAGCCCCTGCAGGGGAAGAGGAAGTCTGAATCCTGGGCCGGGACTAGTGCTGGAGCCCTGCACAGTGTAGGAACCCACAGCTGGGTGCCAGATTTCACTGGGGAGATCATATTTCACAGTCTGGAACACATTTTTTGAACACTGTTAATTTGGTAGGGCCCTACTCACAATTTTTGGATCAGATTCTCAGATCAGTGATCTGGGAAGGCTACGGCTACTTCTTCCTCTTGTCTGGTGCTAGAATGATTTTTACTGTGTCTCTGCATCATCTGTGCTGACAGAGAGGTTTAGTCTTACTACACCCATTTCTTTCCGACACTGCTGACTGGGGAGTTTTATAAAATCACAAATGCCACGCCTCTGAATTGCATAATAGATGGAACGCAGAATATTAATTTATGTGTTCCCCCGGGGGTTGTGGCAAATAAATACTAGACTAGCAGAAATCTAGAGTGAGTGTATACACTGATTTCCTTCAGACTGCTTCTGAAAATGCTGCTAATTGTAGTCTCCCCTCTTTCCTTTACCATGATCACATTTTGTTTGCTTTCCAAATTATAGACAGGTATTTATTAATAAACGTTATGACCGCATCCAAAGACCATACTGAGGATTGTGTTGGGTGAGACTCCCCCCTGCCCTGAAGAGCTTACAGTCTGAATGGTTGGGGATCAAGAATAAAATATACAGGCAAATGAACTTGCTATTGGTTGCAATAGTTTTGTTTTTTAATGTTTAACTGCGAGTCAAGATGGGATGATGGGAGTAGCAGGAATGTTTGAGCTAGTAAGAATAGAAAAAGGAACAGAGGGGAAGAGGGGCAATCACAGCTCATCACCTACCTAGCTGTGACAGTTTTATACCATCAGAAAGCTCCAGTGTGAAAAAAATCAGTGGGTTCTTGAAGTTATGGGTTAATTTAGAGGCCATTATAGGTATATGGGCAGCAGCATAAAAGGTATAAAGATTGAGTTTGGAGCAGGAGACAGATGGGGTGATGAGGCACCCAGGGATTTGGGTGCATGAGAGTGCAATGGGGTGTAGGAGGAGATGAGGACAGAGATGTAGACAAAGGCAGAGTTACAGTTATGGAGAACTTTGAATGGGAGGAGAAGCTTGACATAAACAAGGAAGGCCAATGCAGAAATGTAAAGAGAAGAGGAGACTTAAAGCAACAGGAATAGATGATCTTGGCAGCTGCAATCAGGATGGACTAAAGGCAGGGGAGTAATAAGGCAAGTCAGAGAAGACCAGACTTATATAAAACTACACGGCGTGTATATAAGTGAAACTCTTCTGCAACACTTCACCCAGCAACAAAGAATAAATCTGTGTTCATGTTTTCACTTTAGTTCCTTGGAATTACCATATACTCCCCCACTGGAAAACAAACAGCGCAAAACCTTTTCATCCAAGATGTCTCTTCAGCACATGCTGACAAATGGGTCCAAATCAAGAAACCTCCCGAAAACAAGAGGTACAATATACCAGTTGCTCTTAAACAAATATCTTGGGGTTTGGATTTTTGTTAAATTACACGAATGGTTTCTTAATTTTTCAGTTTTTAGAGTTCTAGCTTCTAGATCTCTGCACAAGGAGAAAGAAGTGCATCTCTTAACGGCTATGGCTTGCTCTGTTTTTTTGTACAGGTCCAAACAATAAGTTAATGGACAGCAGGCCATCAGTACTAGCAAAATTTCTCCCCAGTGGCTCTGGACAGGAATTAGGCAATACCAGCAGTTCAGAAGGGGAAAAAGATTCTCCACCACCAGAGTGGGACTCGGTGCCACTTCACAAAGCAGGCAGCTGTAAGTACAGTTACTGTACAACAGGAGACTACAGTGTTCTGCAAAACAGCAAGGACTGTTCGTTGTGATTCTTCTTTAAATCTTCCCATCTGCCTGCCATACACAATCCTGTTCCTATTTTTTCTGTAGTGGCCCCCATTTTGACAATGTCTAGTGGTAATGTGGAGGTCTGAAAATGAGGGGTAGAACCTTGATTTTTCCACAGTTCTTTAGCAGTGGGCAGAATTGTGCAAAAACTGAGAATTGGCAATGATGGGAAGAATATTAACGTAGCTGATCGTCTGAAAACAGAATGCACCAGTCTTTTGAAATGTGGGCTCTATTTTGTCAGGTCCATTGCAGTTGAGGTTAAAACTAGACAATTTGTATATCCTAGGGAAGCAATAATGAGAATATCTGAAGTAACCAGAGAGTATTTATTAGACGAAACTATTCACTATTAGTACTTGCATTTCAGTAGCAGGCAGAGCCCCCAGTAAGGACCAAGACCAGTTCATGCTCAGTTCTGTACAGACATAATAAAGCAGTCCCTCTCCCAAAACGCTTACTAAAAAGGCTTTACCATTTTCTTCCCCTTCCCTACAGTATAAACCAGCTTTGCCTGAGTCTTTCATCCAAGCTGTACCCCAAAACTGCTTATAGATGTGAATAATACATGATGAGAGTATTCTGGTGGGACCAGGGACAACTTGAAGCCAAATGCTACACCTCAATCATTTGTTATTCAGTCAGGCTTTGAGGGCTGTGTTTGGTTCCAACTGATGACTGATACTTCAGGGCAGGGCTAGAAACCAGAGAAACAATCAAACCTGGCTTTATGCCACGAGTGGAAGGGAGAAAATTGTGAAATGCAGAGTTCCTGCTTGACTCCACTTTCTCAGGAAGATCTTTGTCACTGCTGGCACAGATTGCTTTGGGTATAAACATATGCCTCTTATAGTGATTATAGTAGCATTTGCTGGTTTTCGTTTTTGCCTTCCTGCCCCTATATAGTCATCTTCCCTGGCCTGAGAGTTTGTCACAAAACGTTGGAAGATAATGGGGAGCTCTAGTTCTGTGTAGGTGGAGACCAGAGGTAGGGTGGACATGGTTCCACTTCCTAGGTGTGTAAGAGAGAAGCAGCAGCATTCTGCATTGAGGGAGCAGGCACTAATGAAGACCATAGGAAAAGGTCAGTGTGATAGGAGCTAACTGGCATGGATGAAAATTTCAGCAGAGGTGGAGCTAAGGCAGGGATGTGTAGAGGTGATGATTGTAAGATGTAGATGATGTGGTAGGATAACAGTTTATGGTCGAGTGTGATGCTAAGGCTACAGACAATGGAGGAAAATAGGAGATTTTTAATTGGGGAAATGGAGGCATGTTTAAAGATACACCTTTCTCTACCCATTCCATGCTTTTCAAATGCTGCTTTAACTCGCTTTGTAAATAAACTACCTGCTGCCTTTGCTCCAATTCACTATTCCAAAGGTATACAGCCAAACACGTTCCTATATAGGTCTGATGTGCAGTCCTGCAGCAATTTTAATTAGCAACTATATCAGTATGGGCTTCATGTGCTGCAGTATGCAGCAGTTTTTTCTCTGACAGTTCAGAAATCTCCTCCTGTCGTAGACAAAATCTGGTTCTGGATCTAGCTGTGTTTTTTCTGCATTCATTATTAACCTATACGTGATTTTTTAAAAACAAAGCTTTTAAACAAAGCACTGAGAACTAGAACTGTGGGACAGGTTGACTTGCAAAACTGTTGGAAAACTTCATTTTCACAGAAGTTTGTTCACCTTGTGTTTTAGCAGAAATGATAAACAGCTTTTTCACCTGACTGAAATCTACACAGACTCCGGGGTGGAAGGCCACTACCATGATTTGATAGTTTATTAGCAGAGAATTACAGGCTATAATAAAATTACTTTTTGCTGAAGTTCTGTCACCAGTACAACTCCCAGACAGCTTTCCTCAGCCCAGCTTTTTGTGACATTATATTGGTTGATATTCATTTCACTTAATTCTCCATTTTCTCTCTCTGAAAATTTGATATGAATATTTAATACATAAATATTGTTACATGAATATATTTTGATGTAAACATTTCTATGAGAATACGAGCAGGAGATACAGTACTTCAGAAAGGATGACAGACCTCCTTAAGAGTGGCCCATGTGGTGAAATGAAATACTATGAGACCTTTTTTCCTTGGTTTCCCAGCTACCGACAACCTTTATAAACTGTCTCTGCAAACCCTCAACGCAGATGCTTTCTTGAAACAACGACAGACCTCACCAACTCCTGCCTCTCCATCTCCTCCTCCTGCATCTCTAGCTTTTGTGCCACGGAGCACTTATAGTAGTATTGTGAACAGCAGTTACAGCAAGTAAGTTGAAATCTCTACCTCATGTTAAGCAAGTTTTCAGTCTTTGCAATTATGTGAAGCTCATAGAAACATACAAATTAGAGGTGGAAAAAGAGCTGTTAGGTTATCTAAGTCATCCCCCGCCAGTATATTTCCGTAAAGTATATTTCTTAATGTGTTTTCTCTCCCTTTTAATACTCTTAATGGTAGAGACATTATCTCAAATCTGTGCAGTGCTTTTGAAAGCTTGGGATCCTCCATGTAACACAGATAACTGGGAATCTGATATAAAAATTCTAGCTAATCTTAACTTTACATTTAGTGGAAAAAACTAGAAATATAGTTATAAATCGCCTATATGTCCTAACCATCTGATTATCAAATCAAATGTCAACAATTGCACATAATCTGTTTTTAAAAGCATAGATTATATGGAATTAGCTAATTCTGCTAATTTGTGCTGTTCTGCTGTAGGTTCTTATAAGCATATAGGGGAAATGGTAAACACAAGCTAGAATGGTGTTGCATTTTTCCATAAAGCTATATTTCTATAGCCCCACTGATGCTGATAGCAATGTAGCCATGAAAAATTGATTCCCTCCTGCATTTTCTTTTGATAAAAACATTTTCTGTTGCTACTGAGTGGTGTAATCTCAATATTCCTCCTTATAATTTGAAAAACTTACTGCCCTAAAGTATAAAAATATACATATTTTACTTCCTGGGCACAGTTAATAATCTTTACTGAATCAAAATAATAAATATTTACAAATAAAATTTAAAAATTCAGCAACTAAAGTTAGATTCTCTATCCCTATTGTTGTAGACTCAGACTAAGTAACATTAAAATACAGGGACTTCTCTTAAATTTTTTACTTTTCCCTTATATAAATTCACCTCAATATTTGCAATGTATATCTAGGGAACAGTGAAATACTGAGTTATAGAACATAGTTAATCTTTTAAGTATGACATTTCTGCTCAGATTGATGTAACTTGATTTTTCTCAACATTTGATGGCTAAAATATGGCTGCATATCAACAGTCTTTCTTACCAGCTTAGAGTAGCAAAACTAAACAGGCTTGTTAAATTTTATCCCGTTAGCACTGGCTCAGTCGTCTGCTCATTTAAGAGCACTCAGGGCCTTATCCAGTGCCCATTGAAATCAACTGAAAGACTTGCATTAATTTCAGTGAGGATTGGCAGTGGCTTTTAATCAGTATGATGCTTAAATTTTCCTGCAGTGTGTTTGGGTAGATGTGCTTGTTTTTGTGGGGATTAAAATTATTGAAATGGGATAATGCTGTCCTCTGCTAAACAGTGTTCTGAAATTTAGTTTGTCTGGAAGTTGTAATTCTAAGTAGTTAATTAAAAATAATTATTATCATATGTCTACGAGCACTAGTCCTGGACCAGGACTCCATTGTGCTAGGTGCTGTACAGACACAAAACAAAAACTGTCCCTGCCTTGAAGAGCCTAAGTATACAGTCTTGTGGCATCTAAGTATAAGATGAGATATCAAATGGATACAGAGAGACAGACTGGCAAGTACAAGAACACAATGGTACCACATTGGTCAGCCTGATAGGCAGTGGGCTCTACACATCAACCAACTATTACATTTTTTGTAGGCAATCATGTCAAAGGAGAGTTTGAAGGAGGATAATGAGGTAGCTTTTCAGATATTTACAGGGAGCTCCTCCAAGAGTGAGGTGCAGTATGGAAGAAAGCACAAAGTCTGAAGATGTAAGTGGCCAGTAGAGGTAGTTGCTGACTAGAGGCAGGAGTCAACATTTCAATACTGAATGAGAGGTCATAGGTAGTAGCGTGGGAATAGGCTTTGAAAACCTTTGAAAATGAAGACAAGAAGCTTAGGTTTGGTGTGAATGAACAGGGGGAGCCACTGGAGAGATTCAAAGAGAAGGGTGACATAATCAAAGCAACAGGCCCTTAATATCATCTTTAATCAGCCTTCTGAGTGGATATCAGTAAGGCAAGACTGCATATTTTCAAGGCCAGAGAGAGAGATGTTGCAGTAATTAGGATGAGAGCATGGATGACAGCTTTAGCTGTGTGGAGGGCTTCTGGTCCTCCTCAACAATCTCCAAGACAGGATGACACATTCGAGGACCAGGAATGGAGACCTGACAAGGAAGCTACTCCACAGTCTAATATTTCTTCTTCCTCTCTGAATGAAGCTGAAATCTCATGTTTACTATTTCAGACAGTTTCAAGATCTGATAGTTCCTATTAGAAGTAGTGCAGAAGATACAGCACAAATTGGTTGACATATTGCATACATTGTCATCAGCACGGGGAGCCCTCCCTGTAAGCCGAGTATTTTATAGAACCTACCCAGTCCGTCTGGCAGACTCCTGCTACTGCTCCCCCACCCCCAACAACTAAAAGACCAAACAAAAGGTATTATGTCCCAGCTGAGGGATGGGAGTTTTTATTTCCCCTGCCCCCACCGTTGTTCCACCCCCGCTGAGTTCTTCAGTCATGGGCAACAACATTCAAAGATTACTCCCTGTGACCTTTTGGGGCACAGGCAATTCTGGAAAATTACAGTCACGTTAATTATACAATGATTAGCTTTTATTGAACATCTACCACAAGAGCAGTTTCTCAGGATTTCCATGTGACGTCCACAACATGGTAAGGGACCTCCTTTTCAATGGTCTAAAGTTGTTCAGGGACACCACAGATGATTTGCTGCATACTTTGAAGGAATCCAGAGCTTGTCTTCATTCGCTGGGCATATGTCCCCCTGCAGATAAAAGGTTTACTCTATATCAGATGGTGCAGATCACATCCTTTTCAGTTCTACACTTTCCATAGACCATCAGAACCACCTAGAAAAAAGCCCAGCTTTCAAAAGGGAAGATCTTCATCTGCTACGGCAACCTTGAGTCAGCAGTCGACAAAGGCCAAATGTTCCTTTTTACTTTTCTGTTGAGAGCCATAAATACTCCTGCGATCCAGACCTGTTGCTGCGCCCCATCAAACTTTCTACATTATGGGGATTCTGTTTTCCATTTTCATACTTCATGAGAGCAGATTACCTCCAACCGATGGTTTTGGAGGTTATAACATCAGGACATACCATTCATTTCTGCTCCGTGCCCCCTTTCCACCCTCTTCTCTGTCCCTTTTCAGGGACCCCTCTCACAAACCTCTTCTGAAACAAGAGGTTCAGTTCCTTCTCTGTTTAGGAGCAATGGAACCAGTTCCCACTCAACACAAGAGAAGAGGGCTTTGTTCCAAGGACGACTTGGTTACCAAAAAAGAAAGGCAAATGGCAACTGATTTTAGATCTACAGATGCAGAATACCTTTGTCAAGGTATAGAAATTAAAGATGGTGACACTCAGCCATCATTCCGTCTCTGGACCAGGGGACTGCTTTGTGACCTTGACTGTTAGGAGATGTATTTTCGTATTGCGATACACCCATCTCACAAGAAATGTCTTCACTTCATGGTGAGGCAGAACCACTACCAGCATCATGTCCTTTCTTTCAGAGTAGCTACTGCTCCAGGCTGTTTACAAAAGTCATGGAAATGGTGGCTGCACAACTTCATCAGTGGGGAGTAATGGTCTTCCCTTGCCTCGACGACTGGCTTATCAAGGGACGCTTCTACACAGATGTCATATTGGCAGTTTTTTCAGGGTTACTACTATTCAACAACCTTGGTCTCCAGCTGAGCTTCATGAAGTCCTCCCTCCTACCAGTACAAAGGATAGAGTTTATAGGGGTCATTCTTGACCCCACCACAGCCAGAACTCATCTCCAAATGGCAGGTTCTTCACTGTGTCACTTCTGATGGTGCACCTTTTGATCAGTCCTCAAGTCACTGCCAGATTATGCTTGCAACATCTTGGGCATAGGGCAGTGTGTACCTTTGTCATGCTGCATGCTCATCTGCACCTCCATTGCTTGCAAGCCTGGTTCAGGTCAGTGTATACAACCTAACTGGGACAGTCTAAACAAGCTGCTCTCTATCCCCTGTCATATTCTGGTTTCCATCAAATGGTGGAAGAATCTGGACAAAGCGTATTTGGAGGTCCCATTCAACCACCACTCGCACAAAAGTTTCCTGTGTGTCCCTCCCTGGATGGGAAGCTCATCTCCAGGACCACACTATCCAGGGCAGATGGACTACCCAAGAGTCCACATTGCATATCAGTGTTCTGGAACTCAGAGTTGTCAGATATGCCTGTGTACACTTTCTACCCATGATCCAAAGACAATCCATCCACATAATGACAGACAAGAGGGCAAGCATGTAATATATGAATTCACAAGGGGGGGGGGGGGCGAGAGCCCCTACTCTCTTCACAGAGGTCATGAGATTATGGAACTGGTGCATAGCCCACAATATCCTGATCTTGGCAGTCAACCTACCTGGTCTCTGAAACACCACAGCTGACAACCTCAGCAGGCACTTCACTCAACATCACAAGTGGGAACTAAACAAATCTATACTCAAGCAGATATTTCTTCCCTAAGGATTTCCAAAAATCTCTTTCCCACCTAAGCCAGTTGGAAATGGGTGTAGTTCTATTTCAGGAGAAGCTTGGGACACCTTTCTCCTCTCCTGGGCGAAGAATCTCTTATACGAATTTCCTTTGCTGCTGCTGATTCTCAGGTTGTTATACAAAATCAAGCAGGACAAAGCCACGATCATCTTGAATGCACCAATCTGGCCAAGACAGGTTTGGTTTCCTCACTTTCTTTGCCTGACCTCCCAACCAGCCATCGGTCTTCCACTGACACCCAGTCTTCTCACACAGGACTTGGAGAATGTCCTTTGTAGCACTGACCTGAACCTGCTGCAGCTCAAGGTCTACTACCAGAAAAACTTACCTTACTTTCAGAAATAGAAAAGGTTTTACCACTGGTGTACTCACCATAATTTGTCTCCTGTTGATTAATTCTGAAGAAAGAAGGCCTTTTTTGAGTTTCATTAAAATTCACATAGCTGCCATCACAGCATTCCATTCTTCCGTGCAAACCTTCTCGGTATTTGCTTACTCTGCAACGTTGAGATTTATCAAGGAGCTATTAGACCTCTTCCCAAATGTTAGACACTCTACTCCCACCTGGGACTTAAAGATAGTTCTCAATGCTTTGATGAAGCCGCACTTTGAACCATTAGCAACCTGTTCACTTCTGAACCTCTCTGTGAAAACTGCATTTCTAGTGGTTATTACCTCTGCCCAAAAGGCTGGAGAAACTGTGAGTCTCATATGGAGGGTCAACCATTTCCATCTTTGTCAAAGGTAAAGTTTCTCTTTGACCATATTCACACTTTTTACCCAAGGTTACTTTAGATTTTCATATCAATCAATTCATCTCCCAATAGTCTATTGTAAGCCTCATCAGTCAAGACAGGAAGCTGGCCTTTATACCTTAGATGTTCCCTGAGATTTTGTGTTTATTGCCAGCAGAGCTAAAGGGGTTCCAGTGATTACCTACATGCTCTCTAAGTTTCTGATTGCATGCTCTTTTGTTATGCAGTTGCTAATGTACTCTGCCTGCTTAAGGTCATCGCTCATTCTACCAGATTGTATTGCATGTCTGTGGTCCTGCTAAACATGTCCTTTTACAGAAATATGCAAGGTTGCTGCATGGGCTTGGATCCACACTTCCTCAAGATGACATACCTTGGTCGATGCTTCCTGGGCAGACACTGCCTTGGCCTTAGACTGAGTTCCAAACCCCCCATGTCCTTCAGGGGGTGGTATTAAAGAGTTACCGCAAGTGGAGCACATGTAGCAACACAGCTCTGAGAGGTTACTGGAGTTCTTTGAGATGGGTGTCCTTATGGGTGCTTCACTACGTGCTCTCTTTCCGCTCTGCTTTGGAGTCACCATCTTGGGGCTTTGCAATGAAGAAGGAACTGAGGGAAGTTTTTGGGAACAATGATCTGTGGAGCATATGCAGGGGCCAAATGGGCACTGACACCAAAAATCTCAAGAAGAACTCCAGGAACTGTACAAGGAAAATAATCTCTCCTGGAGTGGTGTGTACCTAGAATAGATTTGTTCACTTTGCCTGTCTGCAAAGTTACTGGTTTTCTGCACACGGCATTGAGTGGAGCACATGGAGAATAAATGTCTTCTGTGCCTAGTGGAAGTTGGGGTGTTGATGTACATTTCCCTCATTAACTGTAGTAGTAAAGGACCCGATCAGCTCATGAGAGAGAGCAACTGGCTTGTCACATGTAAACTCTGAACCTTACTACAGCCCAGCTCAGGATAGCATGGCTCCTAAGGCGATAGAGATGTGCCTAAGCATGTGTCTGAAGTTCTGTCTGCTCAGGAGTCTTCCAGAAAAGCAAACCAATGAAAGGAGGGAGAGCCTATTTGACTTTCTTCTCCTGTCTTAGTATGTCCTACAGATCTCATCCGTAAAATACATTTCACAGCCATTTCAACTTCATAGCCATATAGAAAATAGACCAGTTCCTCTGCAGCCCAAAGTCATCAGTCTCATGAAGGACTTCATTGCATTTAAAACCTTCCACTGAAAAGTCCCAGGTGTTGTAAGATATTAATGTGGTATTTAGGAAGCTACTAAAACATCCCCTTGAGTCACTGGATACTTGGGATGTTAAGGCACCTAAATTCCTTTCAAAGGCAGTGCTTAAATTCCACCTTAATTAAATCAGTTATCCAGCCGACGTTCTTCCTCTGCCTTTATGTCCTTCCCAACAAGGCTATTCTACTAAAAACTAAACATAAACAGGTCCTGAAGTTTTCATATGTAGTGAAACTTAAAAGCCCTTAGAAAGCCCTTAAGTTTTCTGTTTCATTTTAACCTAATACCGTAGGTTATGCTGTTTCCAGAAGCCAGGGTCAAATGGGTGGCTGCATCTCGTATTTTTGTTCCTTAGCAGACTTGTAACTTTATACACGTGGCATGATTAGTCAGAGAGGAGTGCATGCACGTGCCACCAGCATCTCATAATCATTTAAGTGTGAGATTTGGAGGACAGCTTGCGTGCTTCTGTGAGATGTTACTGCATGGCCTATCTCACAGCAAGCTTGTAAACTTGGCCCATCAGTGCTACAGAAATTCTCTGAACTAGGTCTCCTGCTCCACAGTAGCTTTATTTTCTAGGATAACTTTCTCTCTCAATGTTTTTATCCCTCCATTAAGTAACTTCTAAGATAGGTTCATCTGAATAAAGCTCATTCCTACCTTGCAGTATATTTGCTTCTGCTTGTACTTGTAATTTTTCTGTTCATACAGGTATGTTTACTTCTAAAAAATTTGAGACAAATATTTTGGAAATATTTTAGAGAAATACTCTGGAAATTAAGTCTCCAAGAGTGGGGACCTATTTCAGCTGGCACCTTTTGAAAATAAAATTACTTCCCTTGTAATGTTTGCTGAAGACAGAAGGATATATTAGATCATTGCTCCACTGAGCACCTCCCCTCAGAGCCCAAAATTCTGTAGTCCATTTGATTTTTCAAAATCTGTACGTCTCCACCTTTTGCTTACAAAGCAGCTAATGGCAAGAGGTACTAGGATTTAGAAATGGTTGCATTGCAGGGGCAGAACATGACACCTCCTGCTGGAACCATTAGGTTTAGAATTCTAAGCTACAGAAAGTTTATTCCCTCAAAGCTAGAAGCATGGACCCAAATCTGATTATCTTTTGAAACCTGTATATTCAGAGAAAAAGAATTACAAGTAATGTTTCCATTCATCTACCTTTGTCCCCCACCCCAAATCCTAACTCTAGTTCATCCTCCATATCCTGTAGGAATCCAGCCCTTCTTGCCTTTATTTTCTAGGTCCTGCCTAACCAAACTTTTCTTCCAGATTAAGAAAACTAATGTGTTTCCTCTAGATCTCAGCAATGCTGCTGCTTGGAGCCTCTATGTTTGTAATCACTCAATAGTAATTCCTTTGCTTCATTATGTAGTCAAATTATTGACATCTGATTGTTCTAGTCACAGATCTAAATGTCAACAGGATAATAAAAAACTGGGCTTTGGGAACTAGTGTGGTTATTATATTCTGGCCAAAACGGTCAGTAAGTGTTTATGCAATAACTTTATATCATTGCAAAGCCAGTTAAATACTAGTCCTGAGAACTTCCTTTTTTAGTAATGTGCTGAATCCCAACATTTTACCCTTTTTTTTCCCCCCTCCCGCCAGTGAAACAAAAAGCAAGCCCCTTCATGGTATCAAACACAAGTTGGCAAAGACAGCCTCTCTCCCTGGCAGGAACGGAAATCCCACCTTTGCTGCTGTAGCTGCAGGTTACGACAAGAGCCCAGGTAATGGAACTGTTTTGGAGTAATACCTATTGCTGCACAGTGTTGGATGATGTTCTTGTACCATTTCATTGCTTTACTCAGTTTGAATTCATTGTTGCAGGTGGTAGTGGGTTAGCAAAGGTTTCACCAAATAAAGCAGATGTTTCTGGCAATATCAGCATTTCTCACACACCTGTTGACAGCGATGGCTCTGACAGGTAACTAATACACTTCTAGAAACCATCCCCCCATTCCCTCAACATCCCTATACAAATGTTAGGGAATACACATGAAGTCAACGGAGGCATTCTCTGCATGGGTAGGAGGAGCTCATTCTGGTTCCTAGAAGGGATGGTTTTATTGAAAATTTGAGAGATTTCAGGATATCAGAAGATGACCTTCTAAACATGAGTATCATTAGCAAGTCCAAGGTTCAGAACTACGGTAACTCCTCACTTAACGTTGTCCTGGTTAACATTGTTTCGTTGTTACCATGCTGATCAATTCGGGAACGTGCTCGTTTAAAGTTGCGCAATGCTCCCTTGTAACATTGTTTGGCAGCCGCCTGCTTTGTCCACTGCTTGCAGGATTCTCTGGAAGAGCAGCCCCTCCTTGTGGGGATTAGAACCGGGGGCACCCCCCCCATCAGCTCCCCTAAATTCCCGGTAAGGTCTGTGGCTTGGCAGCTGCCCAGCAGCAGTTCAGGTGTCCCTCCCCCCACTGCCGTGCTGCTTCTGCCCTGCCCTCTGCCTTGGCGCTGCTCCCGGGAGCTTCCTGCTTGCTGAGGGTGTGGGGGAGAGGGGTGCTGATGTCACGATGTCTCCCTGTTCCTGCCCCCCTCTGTACCCCCTCTCCACAAAGTGGAGGAGGGGACAGTCACAGGGTTCGAGGACAGGGGGAGCTTGCAGGAAGCTGTTGCTTCCTGCCTGATCTGCTTAAAAGGGCAACGTACTTGAAGTGGGGTCAGCAAACTTAAAGGGTCAATGCACATCTCTCTCTCTCTCTCTCTCTCTCTCTCTCTCTGGCACACACCCCTCAGTGCTTTGGAAAGTCAGCACCTGTGCAGCTGTGCATGTGCTGTCAGGAGGAGGGAGTGGTGCGCTCCAGCTGGATAGCGTGGGTTCATCAGCATGTTCAGTTTTTGCAGAGAAGTGTTTGCAGCTACTGCCCTGCACCTCTCGTGTTTCCTCCCTGCTGCCTCGTAGAGTGTGAGGGCTACATTAACAACAGCGTATTAATCCTTGAGGGCTCAGCCGGGTGCTAGTTCATCATTTAGCAGCAAGGCATTCCCTGGGAAATATCCCACCCTCTTACTCCGCCACCTCAACCAAGCTTTACAATCATTCATTGCAGTGTACAGTATCAAACTGTCTAAAACTTGTACTGTAGATGTATATAATGTCTTTTGTCTGGCCAAAAAAAATTCCCTGGAATCTAACCCCCCCCCCCATTTACATTAATTCTTATGGGGAAATTGGATTCACTTAACATGGTTTCGCATAAAGTTGCATTTTTCAGGAACATAACTACAACGTTAAGTGAGGAGTTACTGTATATGGGTGACTTGGAAGTAGGGGAAAGTGTCCTTCATGCCATCTGATTCTTATCCTTTCTTTAACTCTTTTTCCCTTTGCGAGACAATTCTATCTTTGTCCCCATCCAAACAATAGGGAACCCACACGGTTTCTCAGCATTTTGAGAAGCATGCACTAGGTTCACCTGATGTAGCCTATAGGTGGAATTTCTGACCACAGAGCAGAGGAACCAAGTGCAATGCTCTTCCTCTCCGAATTTAACCTTGAGGGCAGGAATGGTGACTGCATTTCCCAATGCTGAGGGCAATGGGCAAGAGGAGAGAATGAGCTCTGAGGGTGGATGTTATTGATCCCAGTTAACCTCTCTGCTTGTCAAACTACAAACTTAGTAATTGAATGGCTTTCTTTTAAGGGATCTCTCAAATAATTTAGAACCTAGACTTGACCTGTCTGGCAGAGAATTTCTCCTAGATTGTGACACCAAAAACTTCTGAGAAATTGAGTGAAAGAGCTATTGTCAAATGTGCACTTGTTATAACAATTAACTAATCTGCTTTATTTCCAGAGAGGTTTATCTCTCATAAGACAGGTGCCAATAGAAAAGTAAGCAAAAAGGCTAATTGAAATACTTAGGGACAAATAAGAGAAATGTAAATTAACTAAGTGCAATAATGATGAGTTAAATTTTTTTAAAAACTATGTTAAAATAGTTGGTCACTTCAGTTCTCTTTACACTTGGTATCCTATTTTGACTTGAACTTCCTAACAATATATCTGTCTGTTCCACACAATGTTTATATGTATAGCACTAAGTTGTTATCATTAGTAATACCATTTCAGTGTTAACTTTTGTGTATTGTTCCTCCCCCTGTATGTTTAGTTCTGGTTTGTGGAGTCCCATCAGCAACCCTAGCAGCCCTGACTTCACACCCCTCAATTCATTCTCAGCCTTTGGAAATTCTTTCAACTTAACTGGAGGTGAGCTTTTTAACACTAAAATTAGTAAATAATAAACAGTGGACTGTGAAAAATTCTTCATTCCTTTCTCCATATTGGAAAAAATAAAAATAGTTCTTCAGTTTTTTTGTTTAAGGGGAAGGAGGAGTCTGTACAACAGTTCTCAACCAGGGATATGCATAATCCAAGGGTGCACAGAGGTCTTCCAGGGGGTACCTCCGCTCATCTGGATATTTGACCAGTTTTACAATAAGCTACATAAAAAGCACAAGCAAAGTCAGTACAAACTAAAATTTCATACAGTGACTTGTTTATGCCACTCAGTATATACTATACACAGAAATGTAAGTACAATATTTATATTCCAATTGATTTTTTATAATTATATGGTATAAATGAGAAAGTAAGACATTTTTCAGTAATAGCGTGCTTTGACACTTGTATCTTTTTGTCTGATTTTGTAACCAAGTAGTTTTTAAGTGAGGTGAAACTTGGGGTACACAAGATAAATCAGATTCCTGAAAGGGGTACAAGTAGTCTGGAAAGGTTGAGAGCCACTGGTCTAATATCTAAACCCAGAAGAAATAGTTAGCAATTTATTTTGATATTACTTATGTGCTGAAACTGTAGCAACAGTAACATTCTGGTTTTGACTGTCCTAAAGTGGACAAAGAAAGGCAACAGATGTTGGCTGCTTCACTTGGTTAGGAACAGAGAGTAGGCTGAGATTATACTCTTATTTGAAGCTGACCATTTCAAACAGTTTTCTGCTGTGAGGCTTTATGAGGTCTCAGATTTATGCCACTGGGTCTTGCTATGTTGGATTGACTTCTCATTTGGTAGTATGATGCTTCTTTTGAGTGACTGAGAGGAAATGCTGCTTCCAAAAATACTAGTTAACAGACTAGTGGAAGATCAACAGCAAGGTAACTAGCAATGGGAAGTTTTTTCTAAACTACATGTGTCAGTATTCAGATTGCCAAAGCTGCGGGATGTAAAAACTGTATAAAATAACACCTGCTCTAGGGAAGATAGATAAGGAGCTTCTGTTCTCCTTGTCTCCGAACAAAAGAACAGGAGGACTTTCAATGAAACCAAACGGTAGAAATTTCAAAGTTGATAAAAAGAAACACTTTACATTCAATTCATAATTAGATTGTGGAACTCTGAATCCTACTAAATGATTGATGCCACAAAATGTCATTGAGGCAAAATGGGATTGGAAGTTTATTTGGATAACAAGACTATGCAGAGTTATAGCAGGTAATGGAAACAGTGTTTTGGAACAGATACAGGGCTCATGCTTCAGGTTTTAAATCCGTCTCAAGCTATTGGGGATCAGGGTAAGACCAGATGAGATCATACCTGCCTACTGTGGGGTTTTTGCACCTTCCTCCCAATCACTTAGTGTTGGCCACTTTCAGAAATGATACTGGACAAGATGGACTGTGGGTCTTATCCAGTATGGCAGTTCTGACATTCTTTTATAGCAGTGAAAAACCTGGTCTATTACAGCTGTAACGGAGAAGGTAATGCTGCAAATGTGATCCCTGAGACCTTGTTTCATCATCTTACCCTGTTCCATCTCTGGGATTTATTCTTTATTATTCATTAAGAATTCCCGACATAAACTTGCCAACATCATTGTGTTTGTAAGTGGGGGAGGGGTCAAGGGATCCCAATTCCTGGCACTGAGTTAATATCCAGTTCTGCAGCAAGCATTGAAGAGGGGTTAAACCATATGTAGTGTGTATGTAACTTTTTCTCTAAGTATGATCTTGGTTCCAGTAAGATGTCAGCTGTGGACTACAAGCTTCCAGGATTACACCGGATAAGTTTTTCAGCTATTCCCCTATCTGGCACATCAGATAGGATCTGTACTTTCCTGTTACATGAGCTTTCTCTATTTTTCTATCTTTGTGTCTCCCCCTCTGTATTGGTATCCACTACACTGTGGAAAATATAATATTGTGTTTAAAATATCAGGGGAAATGTGAAGGGTTCATGTTTGTTTTCTTTCCTTTTTAGAGGTTTTCAGCAAACTTGGTCTCCCTCGATCTGCTTATGGCCAGGATATGCAGCGAAACTGGAGTGAAGTTAGTAACATCCCTTCATCCATCTGGGACTCTTCAGCTACAGGTCCTGTACCCTCCTGGCCAACAAATTCAGGTTCCCCAACTCACACAACTGCAGTAAGTACACAGGTTATATAATCTTTTATTAATCTTTTTGCCACGTGACGTCAGTAGTATCTAATCTTTTTTAATTGGATGAACTTTCAGCACCACTCAGTCTTCAACTGAGGGGTTGACAAGGAAGAACATAATCACTATTTTACATAGTCAAAATAAAATAGCTGTTGAATAAAAAAAATGATTAAAATCATATGGGTGCTGTAAAAAACAATGAAAAACATCGGCTCACCTGCAGATAGATCAGCGTACGTTGCTTTATACAAAATACTTGTCTTAGGGCCAGTCTTACAGCAATGGTGCAAGCACCTGGAGTGTTTATAAAATCACTTATTTGGTACCCAAGCACTTCCAGCATTGCACATACACACCCATAGTGCTGCTATCTATCCTACGCCGAAAGCCAGGAGCATTAGCTCTATCCCCTGTAAAGCTACTCCTTCCACTTTCAGGAACAATTAAGAGCAGCCAAGGTGACATTTGGCAGATTTTGATTCCATTTGGTAGCCCCACTATTATCCCAACCTATAAATCACTACAGTCCAAGACGCATGATGTTTTCATACCCACTCTTCAAGAGTCACAGATTTTCCTAATGCTGCAGCTTAAAAACAAAGGCCATAAATACAGAGAAAGAAATTGGAAACTGAAGGGTAGATTCTTCGCTGACCTTTGACTTTAACAACCCAGGTCTTGCATATAGCTAGCTAGAGAGAAGAATGGATCCTACATTCAGACAGATAGTGGTAGCTCCGCCCTCTCATCCTCACACTCCATATTTTACTCATTTAATATGAAGACTCTGACATTCAGGACAGCAATGGGGAAGGGTTTTTGTTGAACTGTCTCATCACACACTTTTCTCTTACTACAGTTAGCACTTACAGTGTACAGGAAAATTAGTTTGTGTACAGTTTCCTCCCCATTTCAATGCAGCGTTGACCTCATATAAGAGTTTAGGTGGTGTAATGCACACCCTTTGTTGCTAAACCTTAACTCTTTTGTTTAACTCACCATTTTAGTGACATGGGAGAGATTATAAGAGTGTCACTTTGATACCACTTCAGCATCCTCTGCAACTACTACCTAAATCACTTCTCAGTAGCTTCCTTTTGCTGGTGCATAGTTAGTTTTGCATTAGTTTCCAACAAGTTTTGACTCCTCCAGTCCTTGGGGGGTAGGGGGGAATTGCAGAAATGAAGATTAAATATTCAAGGTGAAAATCTTGAGATTCAAAATCCAGGTTGTTACTACTTAATTTTCCAAAATGAGTTTTAATTTTTGCCCTCAAATGCAGAATTCATTGGTATGTAATTGTTTAACATACGGAAACGTATCAGGCTTTTATCTAAGCATTAGAAAGCTCAGGTGATGTTGAAGTCCAGTGCATCTGACAATTTCATAACTAAACATGTCTGAGTGAAAGGAAACATTAGTTGGAAAGCTGTCAGACAATGGGTAATGACTAAGACTGTTAGTTACAGTTATAAACCTGTTAATACAGCATTAATTTTTTTGTACTGCAGTCGATCCTTGGCAATCCCAGTGGCCTGTGGTCTACCACCACTCCATTCAGCAGTTCTATTTGGTCAAGTAACCTCAACAGCACCCTTCCCTTCACCACTCCGGCAAATACATTATCTGGTATTGACCTCATGGGTAGTGAAAACTCCCCCGCTCCTCCTCCATCTACTGCTGCCAGTGTTACTAACCCGACTGAAGACATGGGACAGACCTATAATCCATGGCGAATTTGGAGCCCTACAATTGGAAGAAGAAGCTCAGATCCTTGGTCTAACACTCACTATCCTCATGAAAACTGAAATTAGGCTATACAAAGGGACTTTTATCCAGATCATGATACAATTCTGAATATGCCATTTTTGAAACATCATTTTCAGGCTATTTATTACCATTGCTTTTTTCTTCCCTTTTTGCAACAAAGTTATGAACCAGTCATGCTTTCATCACTTTCTCCTTTTAAAGTCTATCGTGCAATTATGATAGCGTGAGGTCTCAGTTAAGCTTGAAAAAGTCAGTGTGGTGACAAACCAAACTTCAGCTAAGATTTGTAAATCGGAACAATTTTCATGGGTTTCATATTTTATCATCTGCCATTCTTTATTTGGGAGACTATTTGAATTAGAAAATGGTCCCAGCATGCAGCAATTTTATCAAAGTACCAGGTTTTGGTTTTTAATTTTTTTTCCAGTATTATGCTCCAAAATCTAATTTTTTAAAAAAAGCACCTTGTGCTAAAAATGCAGAGTATTTTTTTAAAATAAGGCTGTCTTTGTTAACACAGGTTCTAAGAATGTAAAAACATGAAGAGCAAAAATGGCTGAATGTAAGAGGATTCATTCTGTTAAGACAGCGTACACTTTGTGCTGTTTGTACATTTGTAAACCTGAATGCATTTTTAAGTTGAACTGAAATGCACATAGCCAAGACTTGTGGAAAAAACAAGATACCCCGTGCATTTCTTACAGATACAACTTTGGGTTGTACTTTAAAATAAAAAATGCTTTTTTTTTTCAAAAATTGTCTATTGTATTTCTGTGCTCCAGGCTCTGCAGATGTGCATATGTACAGATCTGTTTAGCCATAATGGCTTCAAGGCAATTTTCATTCTGTGCAAGTGGGCTTTATGAGCTGGAACCCCACTGCACATGAAACACCTTCCATTGCAAGCTGCGGTTTTCAGAGGAACTGTAGTGGTGCAGGTCACCTTTATGGAGGTGTGCTCTCTAGAAGAACACTGTGTAAAAGCACCTACTGAGTGTAAACTTTCTTTTGAAGGCCAGCTGCGGTAAAGTTTGCTAGAAACAGGCTTGGTGGCAGTGGCTACACCTCTAGTCTGGTAATGCTGCTCTTCCTGTCAGTCGCTAGACAATAATACTAGGCACATTGTCTCCTCCAAAGCTGTGTGTGTTGGGCTTGCAGATCAAGTTCACCCCTATGCTTTGATAGTGCCCTTTGCCAGCAGTAAATCAAGTAGGTTCTTAGTGCTTCCTGGGGATAAGAGCTGCAGAAGGCAGCAAAAGATACACTTGATTTTGTTTTCACTCCCTCATGGTGTGCTCTCTGCAGAGTAATCTCTCCAACAACTGCTTGTACAACGTAGAGAAGGGAGACTATCTCTGCTACTCAGTGCTTCCCCAGCAGGAGCAGTAAAGCAGACAAGAAGGGCATTACTATCAGCTGTTCTTGCTGCCTCTGGACAAAGCTAGAGCTATGAATTTCTGGAAAAGGAACTTTAGAAATGCAGGAGAGGAATACAAGAAAACCTGGAAATTCCTGGATTGTAGAGTCCAGGCTGACAGCTAGATCTTTGAGTTCACCAACCATTCTTTATATACTGTGTTCCATTACCTTTTGGTAACTAGACTGAACCATTTACAAGACAGCCTGTCACCAGCTCTCTATTTGCATGCTGTGGACAAGAGCCACTAACATGTCCTAGCATGTTTTCTCTCAGCCATCCTCCAGCTTTTCCCAGAAGAAAGGGAGCAACAAAACATCTGTATTAAGCACAGGGAGGTGATTAAAGCAGAATAGGTGCTACCTTTTTCCAGCAGGCCTTTGTAAGAAGGTATCAGCTGATTCAATAATGAGCCTCCATCTACAATGGCTTTTAACAAAGTTTATCTATTAACTATACAAAATATCAAAAGCCTAGATTTATTTTGACTTTATCTGGCTAAAGCACCTCAAATGCTAGATGTGACATCAGGAAAATTATTCTGCTGCTTTAAAGGACTGCCACCCTCAGGGGCTCTGCTTCTTCATGTTATACAAACAGAGCTCTTGAGTTTTGGTCCTCAGACATGAGCCCTTCTCTGTTCTATTCCAAATGCCTCCGTTCCCTCTAGTTTCTACCCAAGCAGGAAGTGAGAAGACTCTAAAGCAAGAGCTCCCACCCAAACTCCAACTATACACAGCAGCAAGTGTGCATCTGCAGAAGTCACAACAGACCTTAAGAAACAAAAGTATAGGCAATTTTACCTTCTTGACAGACCAGATTCACAAGGTTCCTACTCCTGGAGAGTAAAAAATCTGAGGAATCTTAGCCACGGGTATTTGTAGTAAGTCATGGATAGGTCACGGGCAGTAAACAAAAATTCATAGCCTGTGACCTGCCCATGACTTTTTTACTAAAAATACCTGTGACTAAACCTTGGGCAGGGAGGAGCTGTCAGGGGCTCCTAGGCAGCAGAGGGGCACAAGTGCCAGCTGCCATAGCGCCCATTGGCCAGGAATCACAGCCAATGGGAGCTGCAGAACTATGCCAGTGGGAGCCCCCCACCCCTAGCCCTGATCCCCGTCCCACACACCCAAACTGCTGCTGCTGGACCGGGGGCTACCCAGCTCAGGCAGCCCCTGAGCCAGCACCAGCTGCTGCAGAAGTCACAGAGGTCACGGAAAGTCACAGAATCCATGACATCCGTGACAGACTCAGCCTTACTTATGTTCCATTCCATCAGCTGACTCAGGTTCAGAACTGCACAAGGGCTTATATCTTTGGTCATCTGTCTGCTTTTGGATCTGAGACTTGAAAGCGGGAAACATGTCAATGGTATCTAGAAGTCTTTTCTTTAAAGGAGGCTATTGCCAATTAAACCTGAAGTATAGCAAAGCTTTTGGATGTACTGATATGACCCTAAACTGAGAAGTACCACTAGCGCAGTGGTTCTCAACCTGTGGCCTATGCGCCATCCTCAGGGCCATATAGGTAGTATTGGATGTGGCCCACCATGGTAAATTGGTTGAGAACCACTGCACGAGAGTTTTGGGAGCTGGGCGTGAAATAAGAGATTCAACCTGAAAAAATGCAAGTTATTGTAAAACAGCTATAGGATATTCTAATCTAGAGGTGGGCAAGCAAGGAATGCCCAAAGAAGCAAAGGAATTTTCGGCTACCTGTAACTGCCTCAGAGCTACCACCCTCTTTCTGCATGGCCCTGGAGAGAATACCTGAAATACTGCACTCCATTCTAGGCCTCTCCACTGCAGAAATGTCAACAAGTTTGGAGAGAAGGCAGAGTTTGTTCAAATTGTTCCTTAATCAAGCAAATTAAGAACAAAGCACTTGACCAAATGACAGTAAGTGGGGAATATAAATCACAAAGTTTGCATGTAACGTAGAGAAATGGCCTACAAAGTTACACATGGATGAAACGGAGCAGAAGTTTCCCATTGCTATAGATGAAACAAAGTGCTTTAGAAGCTTATAGTGCAAGAAGCATTGGGCCTGGGCCTGCCCAGGATGACCTAACTCACAGCTTTGCTTCCTAGAGAAAGTTTTCACTTGAACTTTACCTTCCCTAATTGCCAAATAGTATAAACCTGCATATAAGTGTTGGAGAGAGTTCGTGGTATTCCCTCAATAGTCATGTACTAAGGTTGTAGTATGCTATACAGCTCTTGCTGCTGCAACTGCTGTTGTCTAAATAATGCTACCAACCACTGTGGGTAGGCAATTTTCTTAAGTATTTTCTCTCCCTTTTTGCTTCTTGCTTCTCAAACAATGCTCCTTCCTGCTTTCTAGGTATTTAACCCTGTGCACCTAGTTTATATAAGCAGGCTTGACTACAAATGAGAGTACCAATTCCTACTCCAACCCAAGAAGTGGCACCCTATTGTGAGCAAGGGCAGCAGTTGGATGGATGTAGAAGCGTGATCTGCTCTGTCCTCTTAAGGAAGCTAGCTGCTATTATACACACAGATCTGTGTGTGCCCAGTACCCAAGGAAGGCACATGATATACACTTAAAACAAGTATTAAATTATTTTCTCATTGGAGAGCACAACCACCCTTTCATTCCAAACCTTCACTGAGCTAAGGTGTAGTCAAACAAATACTTGAACAGGTATCTATACAAAAAACCCTCCCCCCCCCCCCCCCCATCTGCACAGCCCAAACTCTGTTTTAGCCCCTAGCATAGACCTGAGCCATTTCTGAGTTTTAAGCCACCATGTTTTGTACTTTTAAGCCTGGGACAGCTGTGCCAGAGCTGCTCTTCAGTACTTATGCTAAGTTTTATACAGGCTGCAAATCGCTCAAAGGAGCAGGACAGCTGCCTGAATCATGAAGGTGCTGCGAAGCACAGGCCAGGTACCCCATGCAAATGCAGGAAGAAGTGATGAGATAGGAGGATGCTTGGTAACAAATCCTACACCAGCTTTATGACCACATCTATGAAGCATCCGGGGCCTGTGTGCACTTGCATCTCTGCTAGCTACCTTGCTGGCCCAGAAACTCATTAGCCTGCTAAATAATTGACTGAAGGCACTTTAAAATTTGCTTACAGCAAAACTGACCCATCTGTTTTAACTGAGCAGCATAAGGCACCAGCCAAAGCCCAAATGCTTGGCAGATGCCATTAAGAGCTGACGATATGAGACCATATTTATTAACTTGGACATTGCCATCCCACCTACTCATTTTTACTCTGTCTAGTGCGCACGTTACTTCATCTCCTTAGGATATTCCTTTTAACTCATCGTTTTCTACAACCTTGTCTGGCCACCCTTCTTCCTTCCTCTTTCCAATATACAGTTGGGTGGCTTTGATCATCAAGACTCCTGCGATCTTGGCATCAGTGCAGGCCAGAAGATTATGATGGCCTCTGACCTGCCTTTCCCTTATGCAGTAAACTACCCTGGGGGGTGCAGTTAGGGGAAAGTTCCAAGATCCAAAGGAGGTACCACTGCAAAATTATTGTAGTCATCGGGCAGAGGTGTGTGATCAAGTGCCCAGACAGTCTGTGGAAAATGGAAGAAAACACCAGGAGCCCTAGACCTGACCAAGATGACATCTTACTCTAGTTAGAGGTGACTAGCTGAGCAAGTGCGGTGTGGTTAGGGTTTCTGAGCCCTGGGAGTTCTCACTGACCCTGTCTCCTCCCCGACCTTGTTCTCCTAATGTGACTTAACTTCCCTCACTGCCACTTCCGAAACTACTCCTGCTCGAACCCAGTGCAGGGAAGGCAACATGCATCACACAGAGAGAATCAGGCAACAGGAGGCACGGAAAGGAAGAAGGAGAAAGAGGACTAATGCCTGTGTCCCTCATTCCAGAAGTCTCAGCAGGATGCTGCTGCTCCTGGAGGTTCCTCAAGGCTAATGGTCCTTTATCAATTAGAGACCCCCTACAATTAGGTCAAGTGCAAGCAATGCTGAAGACTTGTCATGGCATGTAAAATATAAGAACAGGGCCTAGGTTTCGTAAGTGCACCAGAGGATTTAGTCAGAATTTTGAGGGACCTCAACCATGCAGGGCCATAGAAAGTGACTGAAACGTGTTACTGCAGTGCGCTGCTTGTGTGTGTAGTTATAGCTGCTTAGGTTACTGAAAGGAAAGGAGGATTTTTACCACTGGCAGCATCACAAAGCCCACTGCACTGCAAGAACAAGCTGGAGTCTGTCCTACATCAACAAAATTATCACCTAACTTCTGCTTTTTAAATCTTTACTATTAGTGATTAAGAGTGAGGCTGGAAAGAACAGCATGATTTTCTCTGCAGCCCCTAAGCTGATCCAATATCTGAAATTGTTCTGCCTCTGGAATCAGCTATGAATGGCACAGAGAATACAGATGAAATGATATTTCCCCAGAACCAGTTATTTGTACATAATCCCACTTTCAACTAGAAATCTATCAATGGAGGCCCTTTATTGCAACTGCAGCTCAAAATTGCCTTGCTAGAGGTTGCCCATTTACCTCTCAGGGCCAAATCCTGCTGCCATTGAAGCCGCTGGGAGGTTTTGCCATTGACTTTGTTTGCAGTATCAGGCCCTCGTTCCTGAAAAGTCCAATGGATCATGAGAAAACATCCAGTGGGAGATTTCCTCGGTTCATCGCCTGGCACAAAGAAAGGAAATCAGTATCATGAGCTTTAAATTCATTAGTGCTTGTAAAGTGACTGGACAGAGAATGCACAGGGAAATGGTACAGTTTAGATAAACTGCAAAAAAACAAGCACATTTAAAGCAAGTGACAAATCCAGGCTGTGAATATTTCAATGTGTGTGAAAGAAGGTTCCCTTTTTAATGCTGGATGAACTCAAATGGCAAAAAGATGCTATGGTGTTTTTCCCCTCCCAGCTCACAAAATACACAGTGGAAGTCTGTTAATCTTTAAGCAATGACCATGGAGATCTGGTCATTATTCTACAGTTTGTTTTAGAATTACAAATTTTGGAGTCAGGCCCTATCCCTAAGGTTTCAACTGATGCTTACAGCCATTTAAAATGAAAACAAGGCCCATTAAACATACAGTGATACTAAGTCAGCATATAATAGCAGGCAAAAATCTATACTTCAGCTATTAAAACAATGAGAGTAGAATATTGCTGAAATCAGTAGGCTGTTGCCAGACAACTGCAGCAAATCGACAATATTTTATTGTGCTTTCATCTGTGTATCTTAGCGGAGCCTCCTTGAGAAGATTCAGCTATTTAGCCCCTAGGGCAGTGGAAACTGTTAGGGGGCTTATTCCTTCACCCGCTTCCTTCCTTGGTCCTTCTCGCATGAACAGAGAGCAACAATACCCTAAGTCCAAAGGTGCAAACAATTCAATGTTTATTGGGGTGAACTTCCAGCAAGCATGATTCCAGTTTCCTTCCTTAGTATCCTCCTTCCCAGCTCTGACACCACAGAGCCTTACGCCTGTGTCCCTGTTCCCATTCCTGCCCTTAGCAAAACATTATTCCAATTTCCTTACCCCTATTCCCTGTTCCCATTTTCCCTCTTTAGCAAAACATGATTCCAATTTCCCCACCCCCATTCCCTGTTCCCATCTCCCCCACCCACACACCCACCCCCTCACTTCCTGATTGACTGCAGACTATATAGTAAAACTTGAGTTCGGCTTAGCTATACCTTAACCAATCATTTTCCTGAAATTTAACTAACCAATCCTAACATATTGTAACATGATTATGTAACCAATTATATCCCACCACCTTAATTAGTTTACACCCAGCAAAATTAATTATACAGCAGACAGGAACAATCACAGAACCAGACAGAGATTATACAGACAAACAATAGCAAAGTGGGAACTATAATGACAAGACAATACAGAAGTGAGGATTTCACATCCCAGTACTGATAAGTGAGTTCTTCCCAGACAGGATGCTATCAAACTAAGTTTCCTTTTACATCTTCTAGGCACTTCCCTTTCTCTGGAGGTGATAGGAATACAATCCTGTCCTGATAGTGCCTAACAGCCCAATAGCACCTTATTTCAATGTGACTAGTTTGGAATGTGAGGATGTGACTGTTCGCTTCCTAGCTTATGGCTGCCTCTGCTGCTTAGCCAAAGGCCTTAGCCTAAGAACAGGGCCTCAGACTGTCACAGTAAGAGAAGGCCCTTAAACCAGCAGACAGTGATTTTGATTCTTTCTTTTATACCTCTAGAACTAGCCAAGTGATAAGAATAAACCTAAATTCTTAAAGTACAGGCCTTTGCAGACAGGCCTGAATATCTATATCCTAACAGAAACCACATTGGCAAATTTCCCCCACACTACCAGCAATTGTGATTAAATCAGCGATTTGCAAAGCACACCTTGTCTAACTAATTAAATTCCTCTCTGCACAGCAAATAACTAGAGAGCTTTAAATATAGATCAACAGTACCACTCTGTGGCTTAAGTAAATGTAGTACTTTGAGATGTGTCAGTTTTCAAAGGTAAGATGCAACATGCGAAACATAGGCCTTGTCTACACTACCACAGTAAGTCGACCTAAGTTACGCTACTCCAGCTACGTGAATAATGTAACTGGAGTCGATGTAGCTTAGGTCGACTTATCGCAGTGTCTACACCACACTGTTTCGATGGGAGACACTCTTCCACCAACTTATCTTACTCTTCCCATTCCAGTGGAGTACCAGAGTCGACCAGACAGCGCTCTGCCGTCAATTTAGCAGGTCTTCTCCAGATCTGCTAAATCGACCCCCATGCATTGATCACAGCAGCGTCGATCTCCGGTAAGTGTAGACATGGCCATAAGGAGAAAGCAGGGCCAGACAGAGTCCATGCAATGAAACAGTACTTACATTTTGTGTTTGTACAATGCTTAGCACGCAACTGGGTCTTGGTCCATGAATGGGCCTCCTAGGTGCTACCGTGATACAAGTACAGTAAATGATATTACTTCCTGTAAATATTTTACCATATACTACTTGTAGGTCAAGTTATCTAACTAAACTGGACACTATGTCTCGTATTAAAGTGGCCTTTTATTTATTCTCTGTGACTAGCTCTACCCTCTTCCACCCTCCTCCAAAAAAGTCAATTTTTCATGTTCCCATTCTGCACCTGCCTACCCACTGTCTATTTTTATACAGTTTAGGTATTTTTGATTTATACATATATATATATATACACACACATATCATATTTTCCCCAATATATACATATCATATTTTCCCCAATCCTTCAGACTGCTTTTCCCTTTCCTCCCTTCCATTGTTTTTCACCCACCCTTCTCCTAGCACACCTCCTTTTATACACGATAGTTTTACTCAAGTCTCTAGTATCTGGCTTGTAGTATTAACTAGTTTCAACAACAGAGCCAGAGGGTCCAGTTCTCCTTTTACTTACCGCAGCGGAAATTCAAAAGTAACTGTTGACGTCAGAGTTATAATGGTGCAAAAGTTGGTAAGAAACAGCCCCAAAAGCTTTAAAGCAAAAGCCTCCTTCAAAATGATCCAGTACTCTGCTTTGGAGAGGTTTCCACCTTTTTAACTCGCAACAGGGAGTTTCCCCCTTCCCAACACCAAGCTAGGACACTGACCTCCTAATTGGACTTTTAGGCACAAGCCTTGTGTCACTACCCTAACCCTCTACACTTATAGAATCATAGAATATCAGGGTTGGAAGGGACCCCTGAAGGTCATCTAGTCCAACCCCCTGCTCGAAGCAGGACCAATTCCCAGTTAAATCATCCCAGCCAGGGCTTTGTCAAGCCTGACCTTAAAAACCTCCAAGGAAGGAGATTCTACCACCTCCCTAGGTAACGCATTCCAGTGTTTCACCACCCTCTTAGTGAAAAAGTTTTTCCTAATATCCAATCTAAACCTCCCCCACTGCAACTTGAGACCATTACTCCTCGTTCTGTCATCTGCTACCATTTAGAACAGTCTAGAGCCATCCTCTTTGGAACCCCCTTTCAGGTAGTTGAAAGCAGCTATCAAATCCCCCCTCATTCTTCTCTTCTGCAGGCTAAACAATCCCAGCTCCCTCAGCCTCTCCTCATAAGTCATGTGTTCTAGACCCCTAATCATTTTTATTGCCCTTCGCTGGACTCTCTCCAATTTATCCACATCCTTCTTGTAGTGTGGGGCCCAAAACTGGACACAGTACTCCAGATGAGGCCTCACCAATGTCGAATAGAGGGGAACGATCACGTCCCTCGATCTGCTCGCTATGCCCCTACTTATACATCCCAAAATGCCATTGGCCTTCTTGGCAACAAGGGCACACTGCTGACTCATATCCAGCTTCTCGTCCACTGTCACCCCTAGGTCCTTTTCCGCAGAACTGCTGCCTAGCCATTCGGTCCCTAGTCTGTAGCGGTGCATTGGATTCTTCCATCCTAAGTGCAGGACCCTGCACTTATCCTTATTGAACCTCATCAGATTTCTTTTGGCCCAATCCTCCAATTTGTCTAGGTCCCTCTGTATCCTATCCCTCCCCTCCAGCGTATCTACCACTCCTCCCAGTTTAGTATCATCCGCAAATTTGCTGAGAGTGCAATCTACACCTTCCTCCAGATCATTTATGAAGATATTGAACAAAACCGGCCCCAGGACCGACCCTTGGGGCACTCCACTTGACACCGGCTGCCAACTAGACATGGAGCCATTGATCACTACCCGTTGAGCCCGACAATCTAGCCAGCTTTCTACCCACCTTATAGTGCATTCATCCAGCCCATACTTCCTTAACTTGCTGACAAGAATACTGTGGGAGACCGTGTCAAAAGCTTTGCTAAAGTCAAGAAACAATACATCCACTGCTTTCCCTTCATCCACAGAACCAGTAATCTCATCATAAAAGGCGATTAGATTAGTCAGGCATGACCTTCCCTTGGTGAATCCATGCTGGCTGTTCCTGATCACTTTCCTCTCATGCAAGTGCTTCAGGATTGATTCTTTGAGGACCTGCTCCATGATTTTTCCAGGGACTGAGGTGAGGCTGACTGGCCTGTAGTTCCCAGGATCCTCCTTCTTCCCTTTTTTAAAGATTGGCACTACATTAGCCTTTTTCCAGTCATCCGGGACTTCCCCCGTTCGCCACGAGTTTTCAAAGATAATGGCCAATGGCTCTGCAATCACAGCCGCCAATTCCTTCAGCACTCTCGGATGCAACTCGTCCGGCCCCATGGACTTGTGCACGTCCAGCTTTTCTAAATAGTCCCTAACCACCTCTATCTCCACAGAGGGCTGGCCATCTCTTCCCCATTTTGTGATGCCGAGCGCAGCAGTCTGGGAGCTGACCTTGTTAGTGAAAACAGAGGCAAAAAAAGCATTGAGTACATTAGCTTTTTCCACATCCTCGGTCACTAGGTTGCCTCCCTCATTCAGTAAGGGGCCCACACTTTCCTTGGCTTTCTTCTTGTTGCCAACATACCTGAAAAAACCCTTCTTGTTACTCTTGACATCTCTCGCTAGCTGCAGCTCCAGGTGCGATTTGGCCTTCCTGATTTCATTCCTACATGCCCGAGCAATATTTTTATACTCTTCCCTGGTCATATGTCCAACCTTCCACTTCTTGTAAGCTTCTTTTTTATGTTTAAGATCCGCTTGGATTTCACCATTAAGCCAAGCTGGTCGCCTGCCATATTTACTACTCTTTCGACTCATTGGGATGGTTTGTCCCTGTAACCTCAACAGGGATTCCTTGAAATACAGCCAGCTCTCCTGGACTCCTTTCCCCTTCAAATTAGTCCCCCAGGGGATCCTGGCCATCCGTTCCCTGAGGGAGTCGAAGTCTGCTTTCCTGAAGTCCAGGGTCCGTATCCTGCTGCTTACCTTTCTTCCCTGCGTCAGGATCCTGAACTCAACCAACTCATGGTCACTGCCTCCCAGATTCCCATCCACTTTTGCTTCCCCCACTAATTCTACCCAGTTTGTGAGCAGCAGGTCAAGAAAAGCGCCCCCCCCCCCCGTTGGCTCCTCTAGCACTTGCGCCAGGAAATTGTCCCCTACGCTTTCCAAAAACTTCCTGGATTGTCTATGCACCGCTGTATTGCTCTCCCAGCAGATATCAGGAAAATTAAAGTCACCCATGAGAATCAGGGCATGCGATCTAGTAGCTTCCATGAGCTGCCGGAAGAAAGCCTCATCTACCTCATCCCCCTGGTCCGGTGGTCTATAGCAAACTCCCACCACTACATCACTCTTGTTGCACACACTTCTAAACTTAATCCAGAGACACTCAGGTTTTTCTACAGTTTCGTATTGCACAATACTTGAGCACGGAATTAACTCTCTGGCTGCCCATTTATGGCCTCTGTATCTCTTTATGCCCCATTCCTACAAACACAGACCCTGGACCTTCCAAAGAACCCTCCCCTAAAATCACTAAAAGTGGTGGTGGTGTTATAAAGGTGGCTGACCCTTCTGCACACAAAGCCCTATGAGTTGATTGGGAAGGAAGCCAAGAAGTTGTGACTTTGAAAGTCTTTGTCCCTTATAAAGCATTTTGAGATCTATGGATGAGCAGCACTATACATGAGCTAAATATTATTATAGTAAGACTCAATATCATATTCTGGTCATAGCACATTGGACAACTACAGTTCATGGATGGTCATGAATTTTCTTTTATGTGTGTGTGTATATATATACACACATATGCACACACACAAACAAGATAAGTGCCTGCATATATCTGCACAGTGAACTGCATAACCCCTACAATCATTCTCTTGGGTTTATGTAGTTCACTGTATGATCATAAGCTGATGTGTTTGAAGAAGAGAGGTGGATGAACTTCCCTTCCAGAAAAAGAGGGAAAAAATTAAGCATATAGAAAAAAATGACCAAGTAGCTCTAGAGAACAATGAGAGAGAGTTCCAAGCTATAAGAATAACTTTGGAGAAGGGATCATGCATACAGGATTAGTGATCACAGGGGCGGAAGGCAGTGTTAAATAACTGAAAGGAGTCCCAGAATCTGAAATTAGGAAGTGGCATAATCATGCCCAAACATGTGGAAACTTTTCAGTGTACTTTGGTAAGATAGTGAGATGTGGGACATTAGCTCCACAAACAGCATTAAGAACAAAGAACTAGACAAACACAGCTAAACAGAAGTGGATCTAACATCATTCATTCATAGATTAACATTACAGAAAAAGGAATTCAGCCATTTTTCTCCCCCATCCTCCCAAAAAACAACATTCAGCCTGAAGGGTGACTATCTCCAGGGCACAGAGAGAACTCACCTCCTTTTGCTCCCTCTCTTTTCTGCCAAGAAAATTAAGTTACATATTAAATCACAAATAAATGAAAAAAAGCATACTAACCTTAAAGGTCTGTCTCTTCATTTTTTATTTTTTTATATCTAGGCTGAAAACCAGGTACATGGCGTGATTGGCTTTGTAGGTTGGACTAGAGATGCCCTGTACAAGTTTTAAGGAGACAAGTGAGGAGACAAATTTTTGGGCTTTTGCATCTGTGGACTTGTCAATATGCATATTAAAATATCCTAGGACGACAAGTCTGGGGTGTTTCACCACCATCACCAACAAGGTATCTGCGAGCTCCATCAGATACAGATGCCATTATGATCTAGAGTTAGATGCACCAGGGAAATACATGGTAGAGTATAATTTTATTATATCAGCCTAGAAGCAATGGTCTCTCTCCAGATAGACTGGGGGTCAGATGCAGGAGCACTGGCTCCTTTAGAAAACTACATCTTCCATGCCTGTTTTCTTTGCTCCCTCTCTCCTCCATGATATCCTGTAGCTCTCATACCCTAGTGCTTTAAAGGACACATAGGCATTGGAGGGAAGAGAAGGTTACTCATCTGTGCTATAACAGGTTCTTTGAGATGTGTGTCCTTATGAGTGCTCCTCTTTAGATGTGTCTGCATCCCTGCGCCTAGGATCGGAGATTTTTGGTAGCAGTGCTCATTTGGCCCACAAATGCACTCTCCCTGTCTCATGCTGTGTTCAGCAGCTATCTAGCACTGTGTGGCCAAACTGCCCTCAGTTCCTTCTCTACCGTAGAGTTTATGTCTGAAACTCTGAAGTAGTTGGGAGGAGGGTGGCTAGTGAAGCACCCAGAGAGAGAGACATCTCAAAGAACCTGTTACTGCACAGGGTGAATAATCATCCCTTCTTCTTCGAGTAGTGTCCCTATGGGTGCTCCTCTTTTGGTGACTGTAGAGCAGTGCCTCTCATTGGAAGGATGGGGCTGCGGAGTTGGATTAGTTAGTGATGTTAAAACAGTCAATCCTAATGAAGCATCGGATGATGAGTCCCGCACAATGGTGTAGTGCTCCATGAATGTGTGAGCAGAGCCCAAGTCACTGCTTTACAAATGTCTGTGATTGGTGCATTGTTCAGGAAAGTTATAGAGGTGTAAAGCAATCATGTTGAGCATGTTCAAGTCCGATGGGGGGTGGGGGTGGGTGTGCAAATTATTCTGATGATAGCAAAGGTTAATACAACCAGAAATCCACATTTCAAAAGTCATTGTTTTGTATGGCTGATCCCTTCGATCTCTCTATAATAGAAAGGAATAATCTTGGTAACTTTGGGTTTGGTTCTTTTGCGATAGAAGGCTAACACCCTTCTAATGTCTAGTGTGTGGAACATGGCCTCCCTTTTATTCCCAGTCTAGGGAAGAATAATGACAGACGAATAGGCTGATTCACGTGGAATGACTTAAGTATTTTAGGTAGGAACTTTGGATGTGGTCTTAATAGGACTTTATCTTTGAAGAAAATTGTGAAGAGGGGTATGCCCTGAGAGCACCTATTTCCCCCACTCTTCAAGCATGAAAGGGAGTCTTCATAGATAGATGTATGAGTAAGCAAGTCGCTGTGGGCTCTGACAGGGGACCAGTGAGGCATCGTAGCACTAGGTTAAGGTCCAAAGGTGGAGTGGAATCTTATACTTCGGGGTAGAGGTTTCGAATACCTCTGAGAAATCTTTTTGTTATAGGATGGGTGAATACTGAGCACTTATCAATCTTGTGGTGGAAGGCCATAAGGGACGTGAGATGTACTCTAATTGAACTTCAGGACTGTCCTGACTTTTTTAGCTCTAGGATGTAGCCCAGTGGCAAGGGAGAGGTTGCAGCTGTGGCATGTCTATTGTCACACCAGGTCTGGAATCACTTCCATTTGTGCAAGTAAATATATTGCGTAGTTGATCTTCTGCTATTTAATAGCATCTCCTTTACATCTTGAGAACAGGTCACTTTGATACTCTGGACCCATGCTTTCACATGGAGAATCTTAAGGTTCGGATGGTGCATTTGGCCTGCATCTGAGACAGGAGATGTGGAACTGGGTGAAGAATGACTGGTGGGCATACCACCATCCATAAGAGGTAATGGAACTATGTTTGTCTGGGTCATGTTGGGGTTATCAAGATGACGCTGGCTTTTTCTTCTTTTATTTTGGGCATTACTTTGTGTATTAATAGGATTGGCAGAAAGGCATATAGCGGATATGCATCTCATTTGATAAAGAAGGCATCCCCCAGCAATTAATGACCCAGTCCTGCTCTTGAGCAGAATTGTGGGCACTTGCTGTTCCCAATCATGGCAAAAAGATCTATGCTTGGGATCCACATCTGAATATTTTGTGTAGGATCATAGTGTCTATTTCCCATTTATGTTCCTGTGAGAATTTCCTGCTTAGTTCATCTGCTGTGGTGTTTTGACATCCTGGTAGGCAAGTAGCTGAGATGTTGACCCTGTGGTGAATGCACCAAATCTATCATTCAGAGCTTCGGCACACAGGGTGGTGACCTTACTCCCCCTTGTTAATTTATGTAAATCACACAAGTGATGTTATCTGTCATTAAGTTATTGTTTCTGATTAGCAGTAAAGTGTGAACATGCATTCCGGACTGCTCCCAGCTCCAGTAGATTGATGTGTAACATCGACTCTGAAGGGGACCACTTAGCCTGTACTATGTAGTCCTGCAAGTGTGTTCCCCAACCCAGCAGAGATGCATCCATTGTCAGTATTAGTGATGGTGGTGGTTGTGTGAAAGGAACTCCACCACACACATTGTGGAGCTTTGTCTACCAGTCTAGTGAGCTTTTGATTGTGACTGACACAGAGAGAGACTTGTTCAAGTTGTGTCTGTGCAGAACGTATATTGTCCTGAGCCACCCCGAAGGCAACGCATATATACTCTGGCATGTCTTATAACAAAGATGGTCGCTGCCATATGTCCTAGTAGTTGTAAGCATGTTCTGGCTGATGTCTGTGGACATCAAATTGATTAGGGTGGTAAATCTGTGTGTTGCTAAGGAGGCTTTGGCCTCCTCTGCATTGAGGTAGTCCCCAGTGAATTCTAGGTGTTGTACAGGTGTCAATGTTGATTTCTGGGTGTTTATTTGTAGGTCTAGTCGTAAGACAAGGTCCACAGCCATAGATGACGTGGGCGGGGGGGATGTGGGGTCAACCCCCCCCCCCCCCAATTTTTGCTTGGCCTGCCGAGGGGATGGGGGGAGAGGGGCTCTCGCCTTCTCCCGCTGCACCTGCCCACCCCTTCACTCTCACGGCACACTCAGCCCCTATCCCTAGCAGGCTGGCCCAAGCAGGGAGCTGAAGGGGAGGGAGCAGCCACTTCTCATGCCGGCTGCTCCGGGTCACTGCTCTGGGCAGCATGGCGGCTGCCTGCGAGAGCCCAGCTGGTGAGGCAACAGCAGCAGGCCATGCCACCGCCCAGGCCTGGCTGCTGGGGACAGGCCGAGCGAGCTTGAGTCCTCCCCCGGCTCCTGTCAAGTCTCGCTCGGCCCGTCCCCAGCAGCCAGGCCCTGGTGGGAGGGAGAACCTGACGCTGCCTCCTCCCCAGACAGGCTCTCTCTCAGGCAGCCGCCACACGGACCAGTGACCCAGAGTGGCCCCATCCCACTCCCTGCCCAGGCCCGGCTGCCAGGGACAGGGGCCGAATGTGCCAGGGGGAGGTGCATCGGGAGAAAGAGAGCACCCCCTCCCGCAGGTAACTCTGGTGGGCGGCGAGACTGCGGTGGCCCCAGGCTGGACACAGGGCAGGTGGATCACTGGGCAGAGGAATCATAGAACCATAGAATATCAGGGTTGGAAGGGACCTCAGGAGGTCATCTAGTCCAACCCACTGCTCAAAGCAGGACCAATCCCCAATTAAATCATCCCAGCCAGGGCTTTGTCAAGCCTGACCTTAAAAACTTCTAGGGAAGGAGATTCCACCACCTCCCTAGGTAACGCATTCCAGTGTTTCACCACCCTCCTAGTGAAAAAGTTTTTCCTAATATCCAACCTAAATCTCCCCCACTGCAACTTGAGACCATTACTCCTCGTTCTGTCATCTGCTACCACTGAGAACAGTCTAGAGCCATCCTCTTTGGAACCCCCTTTCAGGTAGTTGAAAGCAGCTATCAAATCCCCCCTCTTTCTTCTCTTCCGTAGACTAAACATCCCCTGTTCCCTCAGCCTCTCCTCATAAGTCATGTGTTCCAGTCCCCTAATCATTTTTGTTGCCCTCCGCTGGACTCTTTCCAATTTTTCCACATTCTTCCTGTAGTGTGGGGCACAAAACTGGACACAGTACTCCAGATGAGGCCTCACCAATGTCGAATAGAGGGGAACGATCACGTCCCTCGAGCTGCTGGCAATGCCCCTACTTATACATCCCAAAATGCCATTGGCCTTCTTGGCAACAAGGGCACACTGTTGACTCATATCCAGCTTCTCGTCCACTGTAACCCCTAGGTCCTTTTCTGCAGAACTGCTGCCTAGCCATTCAGTCCCTAGTCTGTAGCGGTGCATTGGATTCTTCCATCCTAAGTGCAGGACTCTGCACTTGTCCTTGTTGAACCTCATCAGACACGTGGGTCAGTCATCTGCTCTCCCCTTTAGATTGTGCCCCCCAGCATCGGGGGGCATGAGTCATCTATGTCCATGGTGTTTTGTATAGGTACTAATGTGCCATCTCAAGAGGGGGCTTTGAGTAGGCAATTATCAAAGTATGGGAATATCATAATTCCTTGTTTTCACAGGTGCGCAGCCACCACCTCAAGGACCTTGGAGAACACTCTAGGGTTCCAATCTTTATCATTTGGGGTAGTTTTAGTATGGTATTGTCTGCCCTGCTCATTCACAGCTTCAACCACCAAACTTTGTACTGGTAGTGGTCCTGCCCCAGAGCAAATCTGAGGAATCTCCTGTGGGATGGACGGATGGTAATATGAAAGTATGCGTCTTGGAGGGGGAGGGATAGCTCAGTGGTTTGAGCATTGGCCTGCTAAACACAGGGTTGTGAGTTCAATCCTTGAGGGGGCCATTTAGGGATCTGGGGCAAAAATTGGGGATTGGTCCTTCTTTGAGCAGGGAGTTGGACTAGATGACCTCCTGAGGTCCCTTCCAACCCTGATATTCTATGATTCTATGACCGAAAACCACTCTCCCTGGTCCAGTGCTGGGATTATTGTTGCTAACGTGACTATCCTGAATTGTTGTACTTTCATGAATTTGTTGAATTTTCTTAAGCTTAAGGTGGATATCCAACCATTGTTCTTTTTCTGAGTTAGGTAATTGTTGGAATAAAACCCCCTCCCTCTGTGCTGGATCGGAACTGGTTCTACAGCACCCAAGTGTAGAAGGTGGTTTATTTCCTCTCGTAAAAGGTGTTCATGAGAAAGGTCATTGAAGAAGGATGGGAAGGCAGGGTAGGTAGGAGGGAAGGATATAAACTGAATTGAGTATCCATTGTTTGATAATTTCTAACATCCACTTGGCCGAGGTGATACTCTGCCACATTGGGTAGAACAGGGTCAGGCAGTCGCCAAACTGATGGACACTTTCTAGTGGTTGCACCACCTGGGTCTGGGGGAGGCATCTCATGGCCTCGATCAAATTCTCAAAATTGTTGCTTTGAAGTGGATGGTTGAGATGTTGATGATTGAGATGGAGGTGGCCTACGTTTTCTTGCCCCTCTCCTCCTTTGAGGGCCATATTTTCCCTGAGGAGGAACGTATGGAGTAAGCCTCGATCACTGTGCAGAATGGTATTTACGTGGCTTTCTCTTTTACACAGGTGTGTAGATACTTAAAGACCGAAGAATTGCCCTAGAATCTCTTAAGGAACGGAGGGATTCATCCGTCTTGTCCGCAAACAATTTGGATTCTTCAAAGGGAATATCCTGTACCTCTTTTGGAACCCTGAGAGGTGAAGCCATGACACCCTTCACATTACGACAGCTGTAGAAATGAATCATGCAGCTATATCAGCTGCATCCGAGGAAGCTTGTAAAGTTGTCCTAGCCAGAAGGTGAACCTCAGAGATAATTGCCTGGAATTGTTCTTTTTTGTCATCAGGAATGTAATCAATAAATTCATTCCGCTTTGAATAGTTGGTATGATTATATTTGGACATCAGGGCTTCATAATTGGCAATTCTAGAGTCAGTGATGAGTAGGCTTTGAATCCAAATAGGCCTAAACGCTTCCAATCTTTATCATTTGGGGTAGTTTTAGTATGGTATTGTCTGCCCTGCTCATTCACAGCTTCAACCATCAAACAATTCGGGGAAGGGTGCAAGAATAAGAAATCCATGTCCTTAGAGGGGACATGGTACTTTTTGTCCACTCTTTTACTTGTGGGTGTTTTTGTGGCAGGTGTCTGCCAGATGGCCTTAGCTGGGTCCATTTATGGGAGTGCAATTTTAGATAAGGTTGATGTATGTTTCTAGTATATCCAGCAATTTATGTTGACACTCTCTAACTTCTCTGAGTGGTATTTGTAGTGAGTCAGCAATTCTCTTGAAGTTTCTGAAATTGTTTAAAATTATCGGCTGTTGTCAGTGGAGGAGACATGGCAGCCTCACCCGGAGGGGATGAGGAAATTTTGGTTGCTGGGGTGGCTTCTTTATCAGTCCTCTCATTCTGCTCCTCAAATGTCTTGTCCTGAGAAGCCGGGAGTCTAGCCACCAAAGCTGATGGGGAGCATCTCATTGTCTTTCTGTGAATGCTAGGAGGCCTAAAAAAATGCTGCCAGTATGCAGCTCACAGATCCCAGTAAGGCCATTGTGGTGGAAATGGCACGGGTGGTAGCATGAATGTATGTCCATACCACCCATGTGTGTCACCTCTAGGCTGGTATCTTGTTTGCACAAATGGATCTGATCTGGTAACTGCCTGATGAGGTGGGGAGCGGTATGTTGATGTGAAGTAAATGTCACTGGAGGAGGAGGGGCACTGAGCTGATTGGTAGCATTGAGTTGGTACCGAGTGCACTATGGGTGTGATCCATACCAGGGCAATATCAGTACTGAGAAGCTGAGATTCCAGTGTCTTCGATACGAGCAAGTCATTCTGGAAATGAAATTCTTGCGGTATCGGGATAGGCATCGGTACCAATGAAGATATTGGGGGCAGTACCGCTACAGTTGAAGCGGGTGACAGTGCCGAGGGGACTCTGCGTTCTGTTGAGTGATTGGTAGGTGGTGCCATAATCTGCTGCAGTGTTGATCTAATCAGTGCAACATGTCTGAGCAGCTCTGTTGGTACTGTCATGGAGGAGGTAGGCCTATTTCTGCCACTCCTTTCCAAGCCCGCCCTCCTTGGCTTTACCAACATCAGTGGTACCGGAGGATCCCACTGCTTCAAAGGTACTCAACTGTGCTCCTGTCGGTACTGATGTCATTGAGCATGCTGGGGATCTTTTCTTTTTAACTGGTTCCCTGGTAGGAAACTTGGTGCCTGCTTCTTGGCAGCCATTTGCGAGGAATGCAGCGACTTTCTCTGCAAAGTTAGCAGGGAATAAGAAAAGGAGTACTTGTGGCACCTTAGAGACTAACCAATTTATTTGAGCATGAGCTTTCGTGAGCTACAGCTCACTTCTTCGGATATCCGATGAAGTGAGCTGTAGCTCACGAAAGCTCATGCTCAAATAAATTGGTTAGTCTCTAAGGTGCCACAAGTACTCCTTTTCTTTTTGCGAATACAGACTAACACGGATGTTACTCTGAAACTTAGCAGGGAATGTTCCTCTGAAGCTGTCATCTGGGTCGGTGGGGATTGCTGCCCAAAGTGGGTCTCCAAGCCAGGGTCAGAAGCCAGCCGAAGTGAACTCTCCATCATAATAAGTTTTAACTTGAGCTCCCTGGCTTTTTTGGTGCGTGCCTTGAGCTTGAGGCAATGCATACCCTTTCTAAAGCATGTGTGCCTCTCCTAGACAGTGGATGCACCATGAGTGTCCATCGCTGACAGGAATAGCCTCCTGGGGAACCCTGTTTGAACCCGGGGGAGGCATGCCCCTCTTTTTTAGTTGTCTTTCCCTAATAGGAAGGAGTATGAGGAGAACAACTATACTACTCTAAGGATAATTAACAAATTTTTAGTGAAAATATTTTTTTTAAATAATAAAGAAATAAAATGAGAGGGGAGAGGGTATAGCTCTAACACTACACTACACTATAACAACAACATTAGAGATGCTACAAACAGGCTCTGCAGAGGGCTCCGTCTCAGGCCAAGGGCAGTTGAGAAGGAACTGAGGGGTGGTTTGGCTGCACAGCACTATATAGCTGCAGAACGCAGAGGGAGACAGGGAGAGCACGTGTGACCTGAACGGGCACTGCTACTGAAAATCTCCAATCCTAGGTGCAGGGACGCAGACACACCTAAAGTGGAGCACCCATAGGGACACTACTCAAAGAACCCTCCCTTAATCTTATTTGGCACATACTCGTGTCTGTGTGTGTCTGTCTTTTTTTTCCCTAGTCTTCACACTAGGGAAAAAAAGAGTTACCACCACTTGCTAGGTAACGCGTGGTAAAATCTTAGTGTCATCAAGGCAGTTTGTATTCACATGACAGTAGGTCAAGTAAATACTAGGGGGAAATAAAATTGGATTTAATATCTACACCTTATTAATAGCCCTGTCCTATTCTCTGTCCAGTCTCAGGTTTCAAGCTGTCTCACTGACAACTCCTCTTGAATATCTAGCCACTATCTCAAACTCTCTCTCAAAAACTGATCTTATTTTTCCTCTTAATCTTTTACCCCTGCCATCTCTGTCTCTATTAATAGCTTCATTATCCAGGTTCACAACTTGTCACATTTGACTGCTCTCATCAACCATTATGTCAAATCTCTAAGACCTGTAGCTTCCTCCTTTTTAATCTCCAAAAATCCACTCTTTCCTTAAAGTCATCACTACTATATTCTCCCCCACCCCATCTTTAGCCTTGATTACTGTAACCTCATATCTGGCCTCCCTACCTCTCACCACTCAAGCCCATTGAAAATTCTGTAGGTTCCCCATCCCTGCTCCACCACATTACCTCACTCCTTAACTTCCTCTTTGGCTTCCTGTTTTAAATCACATCAACTTTGAGCTAGTAATACTCACAAGACCCTATAGTTGCTAACATACTACCTCTTTACTCTCATTTCCCCTAACTCTCTCCTGACTAGACTTCTCTCAATTCTTTTGACATATTTTTTCCATCTCCTCCCACTTCCAAATTTGTGCTTTCGCTTCCAATTCCCTCTAATTAATCCATACTGGAATGCCACCAGATGCCTCTTCTGTCCTCTTGTGGCATCTGTAAACCTAGCTCTTCATGCAATCCCTCCAATCCTTTTAATTAGTCAATCTATCACACACTCCTTACCTGAGCTGTTGTCCCATGATATCTATCTTTGATTGTAAACTCTTTGGAAGGCAGGGACTGTATCGTCATTGGTCTGTAAATCACAGTGTGTACATTTCCAATGCTATGTAAATGATTAAGAATATTTAGGAAATAGTATGTGATCACATAATTAGATTGCCCCCAGCGCACATATGTTATGATACAGAGTTAAGGCTGTGCACAACCTTAAAGTCCTGCTTTAACAATTTTTTTGCATTTAAAATGTTCACAGTACAAACTACTGTGAACATATTAAAGTTCAATAAAGTTAAAAGGTATTGGTCATGAACAAGTTGCAAGAAAGCTGCTGATATCCAAAGAAATTTTTAAATTGAAATCACTTTATGTAAAAGTATTTTTGTGTAGTTATCTTAAACTTAAAAAATAACCACATGCTTTTGAAATGCAGCTGGTGAAATGACTGAACCATATTACACTAATTTCAGAGACTCTGTAAATCACCTGTCACTTCACCCTCTTTAGGATTATTAAAATGCCCTGAATATCTTAGACCTTACCAGGATTAGTGAATGTATATTATGTACAAACCTTAGAAAATGCAATGCACTATTTAAGTGTAAACCATTATTTAGCTAGCTACGAAAGATAAGCAAGGGTGATTTCAGGAACACTTTTGACACAGGGTTTTTTTTTAAAAGTTGGAATAAAATTGTTTACAATGTGTCACTCAGCAAGGTTGCCAATTTTCTATCCACAAATGGATTAGCTGCAATGATCTCCAAAGTAATTTGTCATTATCAACTGAATATTTGAATGTAGTGTATTGACAATCCTCCTTTATGTGCTGCTGTGTCCAAAACTGAAGGGACCTAAAAATTTGGTATTAGGAAATAAGTTACTGAAGTGCTTTGGGGTTTCTGTCTTGGAGTGTTTCGTGGCTGACTAGTTTTAGTTTTGTGCTTTTGCCTCTATACCATAAAAAAGATAGGCATGATCTTTTAATATAGAGATTGTTATTGAGCAAAGCATCAAAAATATATTCCTTACCTACTCGGCTGGTTAGTTGCTTTTTGTTATATCGAATTTAATTGTTCTTTTCTGAGCAGGCACAATCACAAAATATCTTTTGATCTCAGAATGCCCAATAACTGAAATCTGCATCTAATTACATGAGATTATTCAGTCTTCTCTGAAACTCGTGGAGGAAACACCACACCCAAAACTCAAGTGGAGAGGAAAAAAAGGTCAAATTTGCTGCATCTCCAATTCTCTAATGCTTTTCGAGTAAGTGGTCAGAAAATCTTCAGTGAACAGAATTCAGATTTTAGTCACTCATTTTTCAAAGTGTTTCTCCTTCACTGTTGAAGGTCCAAATCTAGGAGGGCTAATCAGAGATTCTTGTACCAACAAAAAAATTACCACCACAACCCTACTGAAAGCAGCTTATATCACTACAGATAAAATATTACTTTATAAATAAATGAAGACAAAGAATATCCCAAGAAATTACCAGGTCATTTTAACACAGACACACACAAATGTGTGGTAAAGAGATTCTTTAAAAGGACCTTTAGAAGAGATGAGTAGAATTTACAGTTACAAAACCCCATGAGGAATGTTCTCTACAATTTTTGCAACCATTGTCACAAACAGTACACTAATTTAAAATAAGTCTCAACATGATGCATACTTTACACAAACGTGTAGCTAAATAGGACTTGATCTTGCAATTCCTATGCAGACCAGACTCCTACTGAGTTCGAGAGTTAGGTAACCATACAATTAATACAGAAAAGAAGTGTTGTGAAGCAAACCCCACCGAACGGGAAAATGACGTGTTAAGCCACCTAATGATACATGCCTTCTACTCTTCTACCCAAAACCACACAGCTGCTGTAACGACCATACAGCACAGACCATGCACGGCAACCTTAGTTCTGTCCTCCCACCCCACCCCACCCCCACATCACCCGTCTGTACATATTCTTTTACCAGAGTCCCCCATCTCCACACAAAACTAGTAGCTGCGGATGTTTGAGAGAGGGTAGTTTGATAAAGGGGTATGTGCAGAAAGGTGGCTTAAAGGGGGTGATGCAAGTCGGGTAAACGTAACTCTGCCTCCTTATGGTTGTGGTAGATGGTCTGTGTTGAATGGTAGTTCTGGTAATGGTAAGTTTTCAGGTGTAGAGGTAGAAGGTAAGTACTGTTAGGTAGCCTAACTTCACATTTCCTTACTTTTGTAGATCCATGAAAGGCAAATTGTGTGTGTGCAGGAACTTTTAATTGCTTTGCAACAATTTTTTTGTATATTAGGTTTCCTAGGTTTTTTTAATGCTTGCTTGGAGGAGGTGACATGACAGATTGAGATGACATCTATATCAAATTGCAAACAGATGTGTGGGTAGAGATGTTCAAGGCCTTTGAGGAACCTGACCGTTATGTTCTGAGCAAAAACCAACCTGCCCTGGAGCAGAGGATGGAAGGCTGAAATAGCAGCCAAGTGGACTTTAACAGATGAAAGGGACAGGCCTTGGAGCTTGAGATGCAAAAGGTATCCAGGATCAACTACAGTAAGGCCCGCCCGAACGCCTTTTTCCAAGGTTGAATATGTGAACCACTTCCATTTGGCCAGGTAGGTCATTCTGGTAGACGGCTTTCTGCTGCCCAACCAGACCTGTTGGACCCCGGCACTTAACCATGCAGCAGCCACACGTTCAGGTGCAGCGCCACCAGGTTTGGGTGCAGAAGACTGCCGTGGTTCTGGGACAGCAGGTCTGACTGGAGTGGTAGCTGTAACAGAGCAGCCACTGAGAGGTCCAGCAGCGTGCCGAACCAGTGCTGGCGAGGCCAAGCCAGGTACTGTATCATAGAAGATTAGGGTGGGGGAGACCTCAGGAGGTCATTGTAGTGGGACTGAGTGGTCCCCCTCCGAACAGGAGAGCGAGGGATCATTACACTTCCCTTGGAGGGCGGAGCCTAGATTGCCCTGTCCCCCACACCTGAAGTACTGGGGCGTGGCTGGAAGTATAAAAGGCCAGCCCTGCAGCACAGTTGGAGCAGAGCCTGCGGAGAAGGACGCTCTGCCACATCCCAGAGGGGAACCTATGCCTGGCTGGTCCAGATCCCAGACGCCAATGAGGACTGGCCCGGAGTGCTTGCCACCGTGTACCCCGAGGAGCCGGAAGAGGCCTGGAGGCCACAGGTACCAACCCCTGGGGAAGCAGGAAGTGGCCCAGGGGCAGCTATGGAGCAATCGGCTGCCAAACCAGGTGTGGCTCAGTCGGCGTGTTGCGGCTGGATCCCCGCCGATGCAGGGGGAGCCAATCCTGCCCCAACCAGGGCCCTGGACTGGGACTCAAGGTGGGCCCGCGTCCCCCTGCCACCGCACCCTGGGGTGGCTGACTCCCTACACTGTGCAGGGAAGCTCTAGCCTTGAAGAAAGCGCCTTCCTTACCAGCTCCCTTATAGACTGTTTGTTTGCTGGCTGCCTGAGCACCGCCCAGGCTAAAGCCAGCCCTGATAGACTGTTTTGTTGCTGGCTGCCTGAGACTCCTCAAGCCCTGGCCCCTGGTATAGACTCTGTTTAAGGGCTGGCAGCTTGAACAACCCAAACCCATGCTAAAGCCTGACGGTGACTATTGGTCGTCCAGCCCTATTGTGGGCTCCTGACGGTCCTGTGGACTGGACTGAGTGGCTAGCCTCCCTCCCCACAGGAGAGCAAGGGACCATTACAGTTATCTAGTCTAACCCCCTGCTCAAAGCAGGACAAACGCCAACTAAACTGTCCCAGCCAGGGCTTTGTCAAACCAGGGCTTAAAAACCTCCAAGATTCCACCACCTCCCTAGGTAACCCATTCCAGTGCTTCACCATCCTCCTAGTGAAATAGTTTTTCCTAATATCCAACCTAAACTTCCCCCACTGCAACTTGAGACCATTGCTCTTTGTTCTGTCATCTGCCACCACTGAGAACAGCTGAGCTCCATCCTCTTTGCAACCCCCCTTTAGGTAGTTGCTGCTATCAAATCCCCCTCACTCTTCTTTTCTGCAGATTAAATAAGCCCAGTTCCCTCAGCCTCTCCTCATAAATCATGTTCCTCAGCCCAGCCCCCTAATAATTTTTGTTGCCCTCTACTGGACTCTCTCCAGTTTCTCCACATCCTTTCTGTAGTGGGGGTCCCAAAACTGGACACAATACTCCAGATATGGCCTCACCAGTGCAGAATAGAGGGGAATAATCACTTACCTCAATCTGCTCTCCTGGACTCCTTTCCCCCTCATATTAGCCTCCCAGGGGATCCTGCCCATCAATTCCCTGAGGGAATCAAAGTCTGCTTTTCTGAAGTCTAGGGTCCGTATTCTGCTGCTCTCCTTTCTTCCTTTTGTCAGGATCCTGAATTCGACCATCTCATGGTCACTGCTGCCCAGGTTGCCACCCACTTCTACTTCCTCTACCAATTCTTCCCTGTTTGTGAACAGTAAGTCAAGAGGAGCACGACCCCTAGTTGCTTCCTCCAGTATCTGCATCAGGAAGTCGTCCCCAACGTTCTCCAAAAACTTCCTGGATTGACTGTGCACTGCTGTATTGTTCTCCCAGCATATGTCAGGATGATTGAAGTTCCCCATGAGAATCAAGGCCTGTGATCTGGAAACTTTTGTTAGTTGTCTGAAGAAAGCCTCATCTACCTCATCCTCCTGGTCTGGTGATCCTTGTTACTCTTGCCTCTAAACTTAACCCAAAGACTCTCAACAGGCTTTTCTCAAGTTTCATACTGGAGCTCTGAGCAATCGTACTGCTCCCTTACATACAGTGCAGGGTATAGCCAGAGGATATTACGTTGAGCACCCAACGGTCTGAGGTCAGTCGTGACCAGGCCAACTGGAAGGGACATGGGTGGTTGAGGAAAGAGTAGGAAGGTAGATCTTGGGATGTGACTGGGTGTCGTCCTTGAGCTCACCCTCAAAATGCCTGTTTCTGGCTTTCCTGGTTTCTGGAAGGGCTGGGCTGAGCAGATGAATGGGAAGATGAGGGGTGTCATTGTTTAAACCCTTGCCTCTTTCCCTTTTTTCTATAGGTGCTCAGCCAGAAAGTTCTGCAGGACCTAGGCAGAGGAGGCGGAGGACAGAAGTACTTCCTGGCCTGCTGAGGAGCATGAAGGCCCAGAGAGTGGAAGGTGGCACAGGAGTCTTTCAGATCGTGCAGCCATGCATCCATGAGCTTGGAAAAGAGCCCAGTTCCCTCAAATGGGAGGTCCTGCAGAGTGGACTGCATCTCCTGGGATAACCAAGACTGCAACCAAGAGCTGCACCTCGTTACGACCGCAGAGGCAACAACGCTGGCCACCAAATCCGTCATGTCCCAGGCCATCTGGAGGGCACCTTTGGCTAGCACTGTGCCTTCCCTCCACTAAAGCGACGAACTCCTGAGCTCGATCCTGTGGGAGGACCTCCTTGAATTTACCAAGGGAGCCCCACAGATTAAAATTGCACCTGCCCAACAAAGCCTGGTGGTTAGACATCCGAAATTGCAGGCTGGCCGTTGAATAAATATTTCTGCCAAATACGTCGTCTTTAGCGTGCCACTTACCTGGCCCTCTCATTAACAGCAGACACAACCAGCTGGAGGGTGCGTATAAAGGTATTCAAATCCCTTTGCAGGGACTTAATACTTCTTTTCCGCCTTCTTAGAAGTGGGTGAAATAGAAGAGGGGGTCTGCCACAGCGACTTTGTGATCTTAAGTCTGGGAGGGCCCACCACCACTTTGTCTGGCAGCGAAGAGGACAATGGCATCACAAGGGGAGGGGCAGGTTCCCCTTTCCTTTTTAGTGATGGCTCCATAGCCATTAGAGCCTGCTGTGCTTCCCCCACGTCGGATTCCGCATTGTGCTCTGCCCCGGTGCCAGCAGTGCCTTGGGTGGTTTGTCCGAGGTGGCGAGGGAGGAGTGGTGGGAGTACAGGACTGGCATCATCGGTATGCCCCAAGGATTCAAATAAGGCCATTGAATAGGCCACTGTCCTTGCTGCCATGCTGCCGCCACGGATGCCGTGCCAGTCTCGCGGGTCAGCGGTGATTCACCCTTTCTTGGCGAGGGCCTGAACTCCTGCTCTGAACCAGACCATTCCCCTTCCGGCGATGAGGGCAGAGATGTGGAAGCCTGTGTCTGCCAACTGACCCTTGTCGGACACCGGCGTGTAGAGGGCAAGGATCGATGCCTGCCCGACAAGCAGTACCGGGGTGGTGATGACCAGTGCCACGATGCGGAGCAGTCCTGCACTGGTGGAGACTGATGCCTGGGAGATCGTCTCGGTGATAGTGACTTGCACCATGGTGATCTCTGGCGGGAGGTTCACCAGTACTGCGAGTACAGGGACCGGTGCCTCGACACTGGCATTCCATGCCTTACAGAAGGAGAGTGCAGCACTGGGGCCTTCTGCCCGGAGAATGGGGTTGCAGGGCCAGGGTCCTAGGCTGTGGTGATAGGGACCTAACCCTGCAGTTCAGGGATCGATAGTGTTCCACTGCCTTTTGGGCGGTCCCATGACTGGCTTGTCCTTAGACGGTAGGGCCTTTGTCCAGTCTGGCATTTGGCGCATCTGCAGTGTTGGCCGGCCCACTAGATTTTTAGCCACCTGGGCTGCTTCAGGCAACGAAGGCCCTAGGAGGAGCCAGGGTCCCCTGCTGCTCCTGGGAGTTGGATCCCTGGCTGGGCGTGGGGGTCCAACTGCAGCAGTACCCCCTTGGAGCTCTGGGGTGGGCACATGGCCTGACATAGGTTCTTTGCCCAAGGCTCTCTTCCCTTCCTTAGGTGGTGCCGGGGAGCCCTTCTGCTGCTGCTTCTTGGGCATTGGCAAGGGGGAACAATGCTGGACTGTGACTGGTGCCGGTAGTGCATTCCGCACCAATGCTCAAGTGCTAGGAGTGGAGTCCAAATGAGAGGGCTCCAACACTGGACAAAGCTCAGCCTCCATGAGGAGGGCCCTCAAACGGATATTCCGCTCCTTCTGGGCTCTAGGGCAAAAGTTCTTACAAATCCTGCACTTGTCCTTCATTTGGGACTCCCTCAAGCACTTCAAACAGCTGGCATGGGGGTCACTAATAGGCATCAGCCTGTTGCATGACTAACATGGTTTGAAGCCCAGGAAATGAGGCATGCCCCGCTCCGGGGCAAAGTCCAATCCGGGACTCTGCTACTAAACTAACAACTAACACTTAAACTAATGGCTAAGTACCTAAGAACTATACACAAAAGAGGTAAAAATAGCTGTTATTACCTAACAGCTAACGCTCTTGCAATGCGAAACAATGCACTCTAACCGACCATTACACACAGTAAGAAGGAACTGAGAGGTCACAGGGCTGGCGGCGCCTAATATACCGGCTCATGGGCGCAGCACTCAAGAGGGTGCTACAGCTGACCTTACGGATACCATTAAGGCAACTGGACGTGCACAAGCTTAGAATGGAATCGACATGAGCAAGCACTCAAAGAACAATGGGTTTAATATCAGAAGGACTGTTGCTTTTGAATGACTCCACATAGAAGTTGTTGGGGGGCAGGGGGGGGAGACAGCTAAAACCCAAAACTTCCCCAGAAGCAGTACGTGGCCAAAAGGGGGACAGAGCCTGCTTTAAAAGAGGAGTACTTCTCTAAGCAAGGTCAGCAAGACCAAACCATCACAACATGCAAGAAAGGCCATGCTTTGAAGGCTGAGCCTAAGGACTCTGACCAAACCTACGAGTTACAGAAAGAGTGAGATCACGTTTGGGGGACTGCATTCAGTATTTTGTTTTTCCAAAGATCTGTAACTCTCTAGTGTGCTTTGTTAAGAGTAAAGTGTAGGTTGTTGCTAAGGCTTTGTTCCTTGCTTTCCTGTCACACTGTTCCTGAAGGATTTAACTAGAAACCAGAGCTTCCATAGCCAGGTGGACTTGGGGCAGTGGGGAGAGAATGTCTGTAAGCAACTGGGAGTTTGGCAGGGTTGTGGCACTAATTCCATGGTCTGAAAAGGCCAGACTTCAAGATCCACTACCCAAGAAAGGTGTCAGATTCAGTGACTGCATATGGAAGTGTGCCTGAGAGACCCTGAGCTAGGAGGGCTTAGAAGCACATGAGATCTAGCGACTGTGTCCACTAACAACAGATTGGAGTCGGTCCAGAGGAGGAAAGCAGGCCAGGTCATGACAGGGGATTTAAGCAATGTGAGTGGGGACCTGTGGGGAGTAAGAAGTGCAGCTACTGATGTACATGAATCCCTTCTCTGTTGTAGAATAGACTCCGACAAGAGAAATGTAGTACCCGCTGTACATTTGTGTGCCGCCTCTCCACTGACTCCATCAACCAATTAGGATTGCACGCACAGTGCATAAACTTTCAGTTATGGGCATGAATAATGGCTAGAAGTGACTCTAAATTCAACAACGAAGAAAAAAGAACAGCCTCCTTCTTGCAACCGTTTCTTGCTAGCATTCCTACCTACCAAGTTTTGTGTAGACAGACAATGTTTTATAAGAGATAATCAGACAACAATGAAAAGCACAACTGCCAAGGGAAAACTTCAGCCAGAGCCCAATTTCAAAGGCTTTCATTTAAAACCGTGTGAAAATAACAACAACAACTACAAAGAAAATTCAAAGGGCATAAAAACTAGCAAGGTCTAAAATTTCACAGATTACCCACCTACTTTTAGAGAAATCCACCCCAGGAAATTATGCCTCATGTTGAAATCATTACCAGGGAGAGCAAGAATAAGTTATAACAGGGATAACCACAAGACTCATGATGAGGAGCATGGATCTTTCCTAATGCATGAAATAACTCATTTATTTCATTTCCCATTTTGCACATTCAGGATTTTCCAAGTAGCAAATTAAAATTAGCAGTTGGAAAGAACACAGGCAGGTATTTAATATTTTTCTTTACTTCCAAAATCATACATGCTTCTTATACTAATACAAAATGTAATTAACATACTGATTAGTGATATCAAACATATGCAGTATTCTTAAAGAATCATATGAATTATATATAAAAACACAAGTAGCAAATGTCAAAAAATGTCAAGTTAAAGTTACAGTAGGATGATTTCTGAATATTTGCCATTACTGTAATATAAACAGAAACAGCAACAATAGTTCAGATGTAAGTGTGAATATTTTTAAGTTATTCTTTGTGTTTCTTGTTAAAAGTTTAACCACCCAACAAATTTCCTATTGTTTTTGTTCCTGTTTGACAAACAGATTTGATTTCCCTCTACCTAAAGGGTATGAATTAGTATTCTTTTATTATCTCTTTGCTTTCAGCAGAATTATTAATTTGTTACACAGCTCTAGGAATAGATTTAGCTAATTGCGGCTGCTGTACCAGTATTAAGGCACGATTACAGAAAATACTTAAGCATGTTTGTAACTAAAATGATGTCAGTGGTTCGATTGACTACGTTACACATATGCTTACCAAACATGTGCTTACACATGTACGCACACTGAATCATAGCCTTAGAGCATGCAAACTAAGACATATTCAGTCCAGGTCCTACATTAACAAGTTGCTATTGTTTAGTTTCTAATTGCTGGAGAGCTTCAGACGCCTCTGAAGAAGTGTTTTTTTACCCACGAAAGCTTATGCCCAAATAAATCTGTTAGTCTTTAAGGTGCCACCAGACTCCTTGTTCTTTTTGTGGATACAGACTAACACGGCTACCCCCTGATACTTTTTTCTTATGTAAACTGGACTCAGGTTACAAACCCACTTTAAATAAGATACATAACAAATATAAGATGATAAAAAACTTTCATTCACTACATTTCTGGACGATTTTAAAATTAGTAACCTGAAGTTAAACAGTTTTGTTTCCCATGACCATGGTCCTTCAAATTCCTCTACATCTTCCCTTTTTACGTGTTTTAAATTTTATCAATATATGTTGAGCTCCTGGATCTTAAAGTGGCTTTTAAATAATACTTTACAAATCCTTAATCTAGATTCTCTAAGTAAAAATTGGCTTGTTTTTCCGTAATAATAAAGCAGTGGGAATTAGAACAGTCTATCTTCTCCATCTTACAAACTGATGACAGATCATAATTTATATGCATATTCTAGATTTCAATGCTCTTTTATTGCTGTTTCTGTCTACCGAGTAAATGCATTTTTTGAAACTTGGGTAAGTTAAGTATTTACATGCTAAACTAGAGTACTAGCCTACCAGGTAATAAGTGCATGCAGAGTTATCTAACAATTAGGCTGCCATTTTAACTTGCACTTTGAATTCTCTCACTATTGTAGATTTAAATGGGTCCTTTTCATATTCACTTGAATGCACTTTGTTGGAAACCTGACATAAGAGAAAGCTATTAACTAAAAATAGTTTTATGTTGTCTGATAGTAGCTATGAATCTAAAGTTATCTGTACCACTGTAATGAGACCTACAGTTACAGTTCAAAATTAACAAGATTGGGAAATTTATCAGACAGCCAAATGTTATTTTAAAGCAGCAATGAGAAGTTCCTTGAACTTCTCTAAATCACACTTATTAATGACAAAAGCTTTATTTTTCTTCTTAAGAAGACCGGTCATATCCATTACCATCATTCCTCTAGTTAGTGAGCCATTCAGCTCCACACTTACAGCAACTTCTATGGCTTTTGTGACAAAGCTCTCGTCAATTGCAGCAGCCATAGCATAGGAATCACAAGACACGAATCCTGAAGTCCATAACATGTTGCCTGTATTTTCGTGTTTTGACTCTGTGAATTTTATGCTGTGAGCAGATATTTTCTCCATGAATTTAGCTTTTTTGGTGTCCTGATTAACCCACTCACGATAGAATTCCTGCAAACCAAAAGAATAATGTTGGCAATTAAAAAATGAAGAGAAACATTGGGATATAGCTTCATGCCTCCTTTTGCAATTAAGTCAAGACTACCCAGCATTAGAGCATGTACACAGCTTTAGATACAGTTATTTTTACATTCAAATTCAGGGAGCTCTGATTTAGGACCCAGTCCTGTAATCTGATCCATTTGGACATACCCATGCAGACTGAGTTTCACCAGATTTACCTTTAACATTAAACATTTGGTATCTTACCCAAGACAAAGAATTGTGACATGTAAATTCCCATGATGCAATATAAGTAGGGCAAGTGAACTCATTTAAGACAACATAAGCAGCTTCTGGATCAGTTGCAAAATTGAATTCTCCACAGATCGTAGTATTTCCTCTGGCTAACAAAAACCGAAAAAATAACTGTTCAGTATATTTGCTTATTTTCTTCAATCATTTTACTTTTCAGTACCAAAACTTACAGTATTTAGTGCACCTTGTTCATTTTGCTTAGCAAAAAATCATAACACAAAAAAGAACATGTCCAAAATACACCATATTTTTAGCATTAAAATACTATCATAAATTTATCTTCTTATAAAATTCCAACAAAGATTTAACTTCAAGTTAAGGTCATTAAAAGGTATTAACTGTGAGTGCGATTACTAAATATCAAGGAAATCACATATTATGGCAACATTCACAACTACACCATCTCATTTGGGGGGAGGGATAGCTCAGTGGTTTGAGCATTGGCCTGCTAAACCCAGGGTTGTGAGTTCAATCCTGGAGGGGGCCATTTGGAATCTGGGGCAAAAATTGGGGATTGGCCCTGCTTTGAGCAGCAGGACTAGATGACCTCCTGAGGTCCCTTCCAACCCTGGTATTCTATGATTCTATGATTTCCCATACTTAATCTAATACATAAATGCATGCAGTCTAGCAATCTTATACAAAAGACCACACAGCTTCTGAATAAACATACTGGAGTTATTAGTTCAAATGTTTGCCTACTGATCATTTTGTAAATGACTTACATTCTATATTTCCTCCCATGATGAACATATTTTTAAGCTTCATAGGAAATGTTGGATCCAATTTCACTGCCAAAGCTAGATTAGTCAAAGGACCAGTGGCAACTAGAGAAATCTACAAAACATAAACAAAACGCTTCTCTGTACATGTTACTCCAATGAAAACAAACCAAGAGAGACCCCAGATCACATTTTTCTCAGTGGCTTGTTTTAAACATTTGTTTACAGTTCTGTTAAAGCAACACTCCATCTCTGTGACTTCATCTTCTGGTGGATTAATTCTCCCACTTGCCAGAAGTATTAGCTATGTTGGGGTTTTTTGGAACTCTCACTGCAGATGTCTGGGAATCCCATAGAAGTCACATACTTCTTTTTTCATATGTAGTTGTTCAAGACATTACAGTCTTTTCTTGCTTTTATTGGACTACTGCAATAAAAACTCTACCGGGAGCTATCTATAAAGATCACTCAGAAGCTGCAGCTAGTCCAGAATGAGGCTAGGTGTAGTGAGTTGATATGAGCACACTGTGCCTGGGCTCCAGAGGTTATACTGGCTTCATATCTGTTATGAGTGCAAATTCAAGGTGTTGTTTACCATTGAAACATGATACAGTTTAGAACCTGGCAATTAAGAGAAAAAAATGTACCTCCATCATTATGACATAAATTAGTTAAGATACTTTTGAGGACTGGAGGCAAGATATTTTCATTGGAGAGTGATCTGAATGTGGGTATGTCTACAATGCAATAAAAAACTTGTGGCATGGCCATGGCGCTTGGACTGTGAGTCTATAAAAGTACCATGTAGCTGTTCGGGCTCTGAGATCCCGTGAGAGGGAGGATCTCAGAGCCCATGCTCCAGCCTGAGCCCGAACAGTTACACTGCAATTATTAGCCTCAAAGTCCAAATTCCGAGACTCCATGCAGCAGGTTTTTTTATTGCAATGTACACATACCCTGTAGAGCTCTGAGCTCACTCCCTTCGATAAGCCATCAGAAGCAGAATCTACTAGCTTTCAAAAGAGGGAAATCTGTATGTTCTTGCACTATTTACATAGCTAGGTAGTAAAATGAGGGGCAGAACGGACCTGTAGGTGATTTTCTTAAAAAAGTTATCCGTGCCCTATATTGGTAAGATGAGGCAGAGAAGATCAGATTCCTCAGTATTTGGTTGAGGAAACATAATAAGGACGACTAGGTTTTTATGTCTTTGGGAAGCAAGGACATCTGTTGGGGAAGAAACTCTAAATGGCCTTCCATTCTGGCCAAAAATTTTCAGGAAGGTTGAAGAAGGGATTTAAACAAGGGGCAACAAGTGGAACACTTAAATCAGGCAGAGGACTGTTAGAGTGCATAAGATGGGTGATTTTATTGTCCAGGCTGAAGAAGCATCTGAAGAGGGGGGTGTTCTATTTTAATGCTACATTAGTAAAAAATAAAATGAGATGATGGCAAGAGAAATGGATTAAATTGTCTTTCCGGGAGTACCAGACTTGGCCATTACAACAACAATCTGGTGGCATAAGTAGATAACAAAAAATAAAATGTATGCCATAGACTATAACAAGTAGAACAAGAGGAAATGTAATATTATATATAGGTTAACATCCACTCATCCACAACATTAACACAGCAGTGAAGTTAGATATTAACAGAATCACATCTATTAAGCATCATGGGATAAAAAGGGCTAGATACCTAAAGACACTTTATAATGTGTGTAAGCTAGGTTTCAGTGACAGTTTTAACAAGAGGAATTCCTCAAGGCTGAAGTCACAAGGGCAGCTAAAGCAGAGAACATAACTGAAATGGGAGGCTAAGCAGGAATCAACTGACAGTAGCGACAAACTTACAGTTCTGAAAGGGCCTCAGCAATTTGCAAGGAAACCTCTCTCTCCAAAGTAGTCAAAGTGGAAGTGGAGGGATGGAGACAGAGCCTACTAGACCTAGTTTCCACTGATTTTGAAGAAATCATTTGGATTTATGAGATTCTCTAATTGCTAGACACAAGCACCTAGAAAAAACAGATTTTGGGAAGGGAGATTTAAAATTATTTTTGAGTATACAGAAGTGAACTAACTGAAATAGATATTGCAAAGAAAAGGGTGTTACATAGGCTGAGGTATACTGTAGTCTGCTTTTCCAGTTAACATTTATCCCTGTTTTAAAAATTTTGTTAGAAGAAACTAACTAATTAACTAACTAACTAAATAAAATCTATAATTGCTTATAATGAAGATTACAAGCATATCATCAAAAGAAAAAGTCTTTATAAAACCTGGAAGAGCAGGAAAAATATAAGAAACTCATTCAACTGAATCTATCTACAGCATGTACAAAAATAATCATTACAGCAAAAATGCAAGGAAAACATGGTAGATACAATTTGTTCTTAATATTTTTTTAATGTACTAAAGGGAAGCCTGAGAGAAAGTTAGTGTAGGTCACCCTAAAGCCTAGAGGTTGACAGAACACATTAGAATGAGAAGCTAAATAAAGTTTTGCCAAAGGTGTACAGATTAGACAAGGAAAACGTATCGTAACAACTATACCAAAGATGGTGTTTGGGAGCATAGGATGAAGACAATATAATCATGAGCAGAGTTCTCTGTAAAACAAAATATTAAAAGAAAATCCCAGAATGCAAGAAAGATAGTCAATAGGATCCTAGGCTGCATTTGAGGAGAGACATTATAAACCAGACTAAGAAAATTAATATTTTAATTTTTCTATAAGTTTGAGAAGAGTGTTAGAATTAGAGACCCGGAAAATCAAGTAATCAGTTTAGCTACTGAACAGTTACACCATTGGTGAAGACAGACACTTCATTATGCCATTCCACCAATGTGCCACAACTCTGACCACCTCTAGAGGCAAGATATTGTTCATAGATTCCATGTCCATTCAATCCTTGGTCTGTGCTGGAACTGTTATCTATCTTTTGTCAATCACTATCAAGTCCAGAGGTGGCTTTTGTCATTTGTCTACTTGTCCATATGGAATTGGACTGAGCACCAGATCCATCTCATTGACCAAACACCCATCAAACAGTAATAGCTTTCAAGCACTACCAATGAGGCCTATAATCTGAATTTGCAATAAAGATGAAACTCTCTATATCCTATCTTCAGTCCCTCCAAGTCATGCAATCCGCCATAAGAAAAGCTATGACAGAGAAACACTGAGGCCCCAAAATGAAGTACCATGATAGTTTATGGTTCTTTTAACTCTGTAGGGATGCAAAAATTCTAAAGAAGATAAAAAAAAAACCCTGATAAATTAAACAAAGGCATAGAGGGTCTTAGCTATTATGAAAGATTGATACCTTGTGCCTACACAGTAGAAGCTGAGAAAGAGAAGGTAGTAGGAAATCTTATTGCAATATATACCTAAAAGAGGATCACAAAGACATGAGTGAGGACATGTTTGAGGTAAGCAGCAAAAAACAAACAAACAAACGGACTCTCCTAAATATTAAATAAAGATTTTATTTCTCTGGAAGAAAGGGGGATGGTAAATCAGTGTGTCAAATTCTTTTGCCTCCAGAATTACCTGACTAAAGGGACAGTTACTTGGACACCAGTGACTTGGGACTAGAGGTTTAATTATGGTTATTCATGTACAGGGTGAGAAGCATGAGAAACAATTTCTTCCAACCCCAGTGTACAACGCCATGGACTACCAGGAGAAGGTAGGTGGGTCACCTTCCACTGAAGACTGAACCTGGATCCTCCATTAGGATTAGACAGGCAAAATAATGTCATATAATTGCAAGGAATTGGCATAAGCAGACTTCAGTCCTGCTTGCTGTCTTCTTTTACTACATAAAAAAAAATGATATAAAGAACATTCTCACCTGACCAGGCTTCTCACTAACAATTCTTAACATTGCAATCACAGCATGTTCTTTCTGTAGATGGTCTAATCCTGGAGCATTCGGATCAGGAACATCACCCAAACCATCTCTTCCATGATACAAAGCCCATTCCACAGGACCACCAAGTAAGGGAGTAGAAGCACCTTGATAAACTGGAATCTAAACAAGGTGCAAAACCAGACTGAATATACCATGGCTGCACATCATCTAAAGACATATTGCCTCTCTTTACATTTATATTATCCCAGTACTGCCACCAACATTTTATTTAGAGTATTAACCCTGTTGTTACAGAAATGCACATAATCTATTGTAAGGAGCAGATTATGTTTGGAGCAAGTCTCAGGAGTGGTTAATTATTATTCATGCTGTCTTCTTGTTACTGATTGAGGGGCCCCCCACCCGCGACTACCAGCTCCTCTCCCTCGCCCCCAACTATGGTTCGCCTGAGTGCCTCCAGCCTCAGAGCATCGGGCAGGCGCCCCCACCCCCGGGCAGGCAGCAGCGCAGCCTCCCCTCCCCAGCCCCGGAGCACCGGGTGGGCGGGCAGACGGCACGTGCCCCACTCAACACTGGGTGGGTGGATGGCATGCGCCCCCCCTCCCACCCCAGAGAACTAGGCAGGCGGTGCATCCCCCCAGCCACGAAGCACCAGGTAGGTGGGTGGGCTGCATGCGGCCCCAGCCAGGAGCCATACCAAATCCCAGCCGCCCTAGCGCCAGCCCCAGAAGGCTCCCTGGAAGAGGAGCAGCCTGCCTGGTCTGGGGCCAAGGGCAAGCAGGAAGGGCCTCGGGGCGGAGCATGGGCAGGGCCACGTGGGGCTGTTTGGGGAGTCACAGCCTTCCCCAGCCTATCATAGAATCATAGAATATAAGGGTTGGAAGGGACCCCAGAAGGTCATCTAGTCCAACCCCCTGCTCGAAGCAGGACCAATTCCCAGTTAAATCATCCCAGCCAAGCCTGACCTTAAAAACCTCTAAGGAAGGAGATTCTACCACCTCCCTAGGTAACGCATTCCAGTGTTTCACCACCCTCTTAGTGAAAAAGTTTTTCCTAATATCCAATCTAAACCTCCCCCACTGCAGCTTGAGACCATTACTCCTCGTTCTGTCATCTGATACCATTGAGAACAGTCTAGAGCCATCCTCTTTGGAACCCCCTTTCAGGTAGTTGAAAGCAGCTATCAAATCCCCCCTCATTCTTCTCTTCTGGAGGCTAAACAATCCCAGCTCCCTCAGCCTCTCCTCATAACTCATGTGTTCCAGACCCCTAATCATTTTTGTTGCCCTTCGCTGGACTCTCTCCAATTTATCCACATTCTTCCTGTAGTGTGGGGCCCAAAACTGGACACAGTACTCCAGATGAGGCCTCACCAATGTCGAATAGAGGGGAACGATCACGTCCCTCGATCTGCTCGCTATGCCCCTACTTATACATCCCAAAATGCCATTGGCCTTCTTGGCAACAAGGGCACACTGCTGACTCATATCCAGCTTCTCGTCCACTGTCACCCCTAGGTCCTTTTCCGCAGAACTGCTGCCTAGCCATTCGGTCCCTAGTCTGTAGCTGTGCATTGGGTTCTTCCGTCCTAAGTGCAGGACCCTGCACTTATCCTTGTTGAACCTCATCAGATTTCTTTTGGCCCAATCCTCCAATTTGTCTAGGTCCTTCTGTATCCTATCCCTCCCCTCCAGCGTATCTACCACTCCTCCCAGTTTAGTATCATCCACAAATTTGCTGAGAGTGCAATCCACACCATCCTCCAGATCATTTATGAAGATATTGAACAAAACCGGCCCCAGGACCGACCCTTGGGGCACTCCACTTGATACCGGCTGCCAACTAGACATGGAGCCATTGATAACTACCCGTTGAGCCCGACAATCTAGCCAGCTTTCTACCCACCTTGTAGTGCATTCATCCAGCCCATACTTCCTTAACTTGCTGACAAGAATACTGTGGGAGACCGTGTCAAAAGCTTTGCTAAAGTCAAGAAACAATACATCCACTGCTTTCCCTTCATCCACAGAACCAGTAATCTCATCATAAAAGGCGATTAGATTAGTCAGGCATGACCTTCCCTTGGTGAATCCATGCTGGCTGTTCCTGATCACTTTCCTCTCATGCAAGTGCTTCAGGATTGATTCTTTGAGGACCTGCTCCATGATTTTTCCAGGGACTGAAGTGAGGCTGACTGGCCTGTAGTTCCCAGGATCCTCCTTCTTCCCTTTTTTAAAGATTGGCACTACATTAGCCTTTTTCCAGTCATCCGGGACTTCCCCCGTTCGCCACGAGTTTTCAAAGATAATGGCCAATGGCTCTGCAATCACAGCCGCCAGTTCCTTCAGCACTCTCGGATGCAACTCGTCCGGCCCCATGGACTTGTGCACGTCCAGCTTTTCTAAATAGTCCCTAACCACCTCTATCTCCACAGAGGGCTGGCCATCTCTTCCCCATTTTGTGATGCCCAGCGTAGCAGTCTGGGAGCTAACCTTGTTAGTGAAAACAGAGGCAAAAAAAGCATTGAGTACATTAGCTTTTTCCACATCCTCTGTCACTAGTTTGCCTCCCTCATTCAGTAAGGGGCCCACACATTCCTTGGCTTTCTTCTTGTTGCCAACATACCTGAAGAAACCCTTCTTGTTACTCTTGACATCTCTGGCTAGCTGCAGCTCCAGGTGCGATTTGGCCCTCCTGATAACATTCCTACATGCCCGAGCAATATTTTTATACTCTTCCCTGGTCATATGTCCAACTTTCCACTTCTTGTAAGCTTCTTTTTTATGTTTAAGATCCGCTAAGATTTCACCATTAAGCCAAGCTGGTCGCCTGCCACATTTACTATTCTTTCGACTCATCGGGATGGTTTGTCCCTGTAACCTCAACAGGGATTCCTTGAAATACAGCCAGCTCTCCTGGACTCCTTTCCCCTTCAAGTTAGTCCCCCAGGGGATCCTGGCCATCCGTTCCCTGAGGGAGTCGAAGTCTGCTTTCCTGAAGTCCAGGGTCCGCATCGTGCTGCTTACCTTTCTTCCCTGTGTCAGGATCCTGAACTCAACCAACTCATGGTCACTGCCTCCCAGATTCCCATCCACTTTTGCTTCCCCCATTAATTCTACCCGGTTTGTGAGCAGCAGGTCAAGAAAAGCGCCCCCCCTAGTTGGCTCCTCTAGCACTTGCGCCAGGAAATTGTCCCCTACGCTTTCCAAAAACTTCCTGGATTGTCTATGCACCGCTGTATTGCTCTCCCAGCAGATATCAGGAAAATTAAAGTCACCCATGAGAATCAGGGCATGCGATCCAGTAGCTTCCGTGAGCTGCCGGAAGAAAGCCTCATCTACCTCATCCCCCTGGTCCGGTGGTCTATAGCAGACTCCCACCACTACATCACTCTTGTTGCACACACTTCTAAACTTAATCCAGAGACACTCAGGTTTTTCTGCAGTTTCGTACCGGAGCTCTGAGCAGTCATACTGCTCCCTTACATACAGTGCTACTCCCCCACCTTTTCTGCCCTGCCTGTCCTAGCTGCCATCCATGACATCAACCATGAATGGGTTTACAATGAAAGTGAAGCAGGATCTCAGCTTCTGCAAATCTTCAAACCTGTCCTGAAAGTCATCAAGCAGTCCCTGTAATTTACCTTTGTATTCCTTGAGTTTGTGATCTTCTACTTTGATTTCAGAAAATGTGTTTACCCTACTCTTGAAATAGGGAAAGTGGTTGAAGTCTCTTGACACTATGTTTCTTTTCAGAAACTTTAACTTGTTCTGGAAGCTGAAGATGCTGAGTAAGGTTAGAAATAATCTTATCCTTCCCTTGGATTGCCAAATTGAGAGTTTGCAGATGCTGTATAATATCAGTGACAAACATAAGATCCTCTATCCATTGCTCATCTCTCAATTGTGGATAGGACTGTTCCTTTTCTTCAATGAAAGCACTGATAGGCTCCAACAGTTCCACAAATCTATTTAAGACATTGCTGGTTGACAACCACCTCACAATACAGTAGAAAGACACATTGTTGGGTTTATCTTCAAGATCCAGCTCTTCAGTGAAATTTTTGAACTGTCGATGAGTCTTCCCATTTGAGCAGATGAAATTGACAATTTCTGGGACTATTTTTGTAACATTTTCATACTTGAAGTATCTGCCTGTGAGATGTTCATGATGGATGATGTAATGAACAAGGAGAAACTCTGGAAATTTGGGATTGCTCTTCAAGAGTCCAATCAGGCCTACTTTTCCCCCCACCACCGCAGGTGTTCCATCAATTGCAACACTGACAAGTTTATCCAGTACATCGGCATTTGTCAATGCTTCGTCAAGTGCATTCTTTGTCAACACCATGGGTTGTTTTTTTTAGCGCCACTGAGTCCAACATTTCTTCTTTCACAATTACATCTGTGGAAACATAGTGAAAAAATATCGCCAGCTGCGGTTTATCTTGAATATCTGTGTATTCATCAACAGCTAGGCTGAATGCTAGAGAATTCTTTAGATCATTTTGCACGTTGCTTGCAACACCGTCACTGATCTGGGAGATCTGCCTCTCCATAATGTGGCATGAAATTGGAATCTGCTGTATTAATCACTGAAGTTTAGTGTTACTTGGATTTAAAATTGCAACCACTTCTGCAATATTCTTCTTAACAAATTCTCCATCACAACATGGACATTTAGCAGGAGCGATATTCCATGCCATAACAAAACTAGCTTCAGTCATTGTGTCAGCTTCCTTACTGAGCAGAGAAAGTAGTGTCTGTTGACTGTTGAGGCATAATTGTAATGTGATTAGCTTGTTTTTCCTTAATTCTGATCTAGGAGGGTACTTAGACGAAAAGTTATTGTGTGTTGTTTCAAGCTGCTCACTTTGTAGTGAGAGCACAATGCATTGCAGATTAGGCACAGGGGGTTGCCATCTTTACTAGTAAATGAAAAAGCTTCCTCCCATTCTGGCTGAAAACTTTGGTTTTCTTCTTCATACATGCATTTCTTACAGTTTGAAGATGTCATTGTCATCCATGAAATTAATTTAAAGTTAACACTTAAATCTAAAACTATTCAAATGCAACTTATGAACAGGAAACACAGCCTGTAGTGTGCAGCATGCAGGGAGATCACAGCACACGAGGTCTGCACAGCACTACAGTGATGCAGTTTCCTGTTATAATGAGCATGTACAGTTGCAGTCGGAGCCTAGCACCACCTGCAGGGCTGAAGCCCCCAGCACCAGCTCACCTCCTCCTGCAGGGCTGAAGCTCTGAGCACAGCCTCATTGCCTCCTGCAGGGCTGAAGCCCCAAGCATCAGTGCCCCCATGCCAGTGATGTGGAAACTGTGAGCTATGTGTCACCCTGCTGTAGAGTGAAACCCTGAGCCGCAGCACTGCTGTCCCACCCCCGCACTGGGGCTGAAACTGCGAGCGCCGACTTGCCCCACTTCAGGGGAAAGCCCAGAGCCTTGGGCCTCCCCCTCCACAGGGCTGAAGCCATGAGCGCCGGTTCGCCCTCAACATGGGGTGAAGCCCCAGGCTCTGCAAGCTGCAGCTCACCTGTCAAAAGAGTCGCATGCCGCTCACAAGCTGTGGTTTAGCCACACCTGTCATAGTATCTGACCACTTGATTTTTAAACCATCTATCTATGGTAAATGTGAAACTGCAGTGAAGCAAAATTGCAAGTCTGCTCCGTTAGCAAGGAATGAATGGCTTTGAGATTAATATGTGTTGGCAAACATTTGAAAACACAGCTTGTTAGATTAAAAGATGTCTAAACTATATTACAATAAAATAGGCATTTGCAGTGTTGTTGTAGCCATGCTGGTCCAAGGATATGAAAGAGACAAGATAGGTGAGGTAACGTCTTTTATTGAACCAACTTCTGCTTGCAGAAAGTACAAGCTTTCAAGTGAAGAGGAGCTTTGCGTAGCTCAAAAGCTTGGATCAACTTCTGTTGGCGGAAGGTATAAGGTTTTGAGCTCCTCTTCACTCAAAAGCTTGTACTTTCTGCCAACAGAAGTTGGTTCAATAAAAGATATAACCTCCACCTACACTGTCTCTCTCAATAAACAGATAGAAATTGCTGTCTAGTGATGCAATTTCTGATGTGCATGGTCTTGTTCAGGGTAATCAAGATTTCTAAGACCAATTCATACCAGAACAAGTCAATAAAGTAAGTATCCAGATCTACTCCATAAAATCAGATACCATGCAAGTAATTACTACCAACTGCAAGAAGATCTGCATTATTATGCTTAGGGGAGGAAGAGTTAAATGGAAAAAACAAAGTTTAAGAATCAGACTGGTATCTGTGAGAAAGCAGACACAGAAAAGAAGGTTTCAGAGTAGCAGCCGTGTTAGTCTGTATTTGCAAAAAGAAAAGGAGTACTTGTGGCACCTTAGAGACTAACAAATTTATTTGAGCATAAGCTTTCGTGAGCTACAGCTGAATGCATCCAATGAAGTGAGCTGTAGCTCACGAAAGCTTATGCTCAAATAAATTTGTTAGTCTCTAAGGTGCCACAAGTACTCCTTTTCTTTTTACAGAAAAGAAGATACTTTTTTTAATTCTGCCATGAAAACCTCTTGTGGTTTAGATCATGGAGATAGGTTCAAAACATTGAGGACCTAGAAGACTGAACCTGCAAACTGATCCCTAGGTTACTTGGACTAAATGTTAGAGACGATACCATATATATGCATTTTGGAAAACTAATATAACGTGTCAATTACCCTATCTGTAAAATGAAAATAATATTTGCTTACCTCACAAAGGTGTTTCATATTTCTAAAGCACTATGGAAAATACGAAGTAAGTTTGTTATGTGAAAAAATCATGCATGTGAGACTGGATACTTTTGACCAGCAGTGTCCATTTAGGCTGTGCTGGCAACCTAAGTGCCCCTTCGCCCCCAAAGGCATAAACGCAGAGTGGGCTCAACCACTCCTCAGTTCATTTACTAGTAAAGAATCTCATGGTAGTAGGACTCGATAATAGCAGGGTGTCATAAATATAAAGGGAAGGGTAAACCCCTTTGAAATCCCTCCTGGCCAGGGGAAAGCTCCTCTCACCTGTAAAGGGTTAAGAAGCTAAAGGTAACCTCGCTGGCACCTGACCAAAATGACCAATGAGGAGACAAGATACTTTCAAAAGCTGGGAGGAGGGAGAGAAACAAAGGTCTCTGTCTGTCTATATGTTGTTTCTGCCGGGGATAGACCAGGAATGGAGTCTTAGAACTTTTAGTAAGTAATCTAGCTAGGTATGTGTTAGATTATGATTTCTTTAAATGGCTGAGAAAAGAAGTGTGCTGAATAGAGTAACTATTTCTGTCTGTGTATCTTTTTTGTAACTTAAGGTTTTGCCTAGAGGGGTTCTCTATGTTTTGAATCTAATTACCCTGTAAGGTATCTACCATCCTGATTTTACAGGGGGGATTTCTTTATTTCTATTTACTTCTATTTCTATTAAAAGTCTTCTTGTAAGAAAACTGAATGCTTTTTCATTGTTCTCAGATCCAAGGGTTTGGGTCTGTGGTCACCTATGCAAATTGGTGAGGCTTTTTATCCAACATTTCCCAGGAAAGGGGGAGTGCAAGTGTTGGGAGGATTGTTCACTGTTCTTAAGATCCAAGGGTCTGGGTCTGTAGTCACCTAGGCAAATTGGTGAGGCTTTTTACCAAACCTTGTCCAGGAAGTGGGGTGCAAGGTTTTGTTAAGTATTTTGGGGGGAAAGACGTGTCCAAACAGCTCTTCCCCAGTAACCAGTATTAGTTTGGTGGTGGTAGCGGCCAATCAGAGGACAAAGGGTGGAATATTTTGTACCTTGGGGAAGTTTTGACCTAAGCTGGTAAAGATAAGCTTAGGAGGTTTTTCATGCAGGTCTCCACATCTGTACCCTAGAGTTCAGAGTGGGGGAGGAACCTTGACACAGGGAAAGAGAGTGGCTTGTGGAATCCATGTGTATAATATCTTGCAAAACCACACGAACTGTAGCATACATAACTGTTCTTTCTTCTTTGAGTAACTGTTCACATGAATTCCACTCTTAGCCCTGGTCTACACTAGGACTTTAGGTCGAATTTAGCAACGTTAAATCGATGTAAACCTGCACCCGTCCACACGATGAAGCCCCATTCCGACTTAAAGGGCTCTTAAAATCGATTTCCTTACTCCACCCCTGACTAGTGGATTAGCGCTTAAATCGGCCTTGCCGGGTCGAATTTGGGGTACTGTGGACACAATTCGACAGTATTGGCCTCCAGGAGCTATCCCAGAGTGCTCCATTGTGACCGCTCTGGACAGCACTCTCAACTCAGATGCACTGGCCAGGTAGACAGGAAAAGAACCGCGAACTTTTGAATCTCATTTCCTGTTTGGCCAGCGTGGCAAGCTGCAGGTGACCATGCAGAGCTCATCAGCAGAGGTGACCATGATGGAGTCCCAGAATCGCAAAAGAGCTCCAGCATGGACTGAACGGGAGGTACGGGATCTGATCGCTGTATGGGGAGAGGAATCCGTGCTATCAGAACTCCGTTCCAGTTTTCAAAATGCCAAAACCTTTGTCAAAATCTCCCAGGGCATAAAGGACAGAGGCCATAACAGGGACCCGAAACAGTGCCGCATGAAACTTAAGGAGCTGAGGCAAGCCTACCAGAAAACCAGAGAGGCGAACGGCCGCTCCGGGTCAGAGTCCCAAACATGCCACTTCTATGATGAGCTGCATGCCATTTTAGGGGGTCAAGCCACCACTACACCAACCGTGTTGTTTGACTCCTTCAATGGAGATGGAGGCAACATGGAAGCAGGTTTTGGGGACGAAGAAGATGATGATGATGATGAGGTTGTAGATAGCTCATAGAAAGCAAGCGGAGAAACCGGTTTTCCCGACAGCCAGGAACTGTTTCTCACCCTGGACCTGGAGCCAGTACCCCCGAACCCACCCAAGGCTGCCTCCTGGACCCAGCAGGCAGAGAAGGGACCTCCGGTGAGTGTACCTTTTAAAATACTATACATGGTTTAAAAGCAAGCATGTGAAAGGATTAATTTGCCCTGGCATTCGCGGCACTCCTGGATGTACTCCCAAAGCCTTTGCAAAAGGTTTCTGGGGAGGGCAGCCTTATTGCGTCCTCCATGGTAGGACACTTTACCACTCCAGGCCAGTAACACATACTCGGGAATCATTGTACAACAAAGCATTGCAGTGTATGTTTGCTGGCGTTCAAACAACATCCGTTCTTTATCTCTCTGTGTTATCCTCAGGAGAGTGAGATGATATTCATGGTCATCTGGTTGAAATAGGGTGCTTTTCTTCAGGAGACACTCAGAGGAGTCCGTTCCTGCTGGGCTGTTTGCCTGTGGATGAACAGATGTTCCCCGCTGTTAGCCACAGGGAGGGTTGAGGGGGTAGACACGCAGTGGAGGGAAGCAAAATGCGACCTTGTAACGAAAGCACATGTGCTATGTATGTAATGTTAACAGCAAGGTTTACCCTGAAAGAGTGTAGCCACTGTTTTATAAAATGTGTCTTTTTAAATACCTCTGTCCCTTTTTTTTTCTTCACCAGCTGCATGTGTTTCAAAGATCACAGGATCTTCTCCTTCCCAGAGGCTAGTGAAGATTAGAAAGAAAAAAAAACGCACTCGTGATGAAATGTTCTCTGAGCTCATGCTGTCCTCCCACACTGACAGAGCACAGACGAATGCGTGGAAGCAAATAATGTCAGAGTGCAGGAAAGCACAAAATGACTGGGAGGAGAGGTGGCGGGCTGAAGAGAGTAAGTGGCGGGCTGAAGACAGGGCTGAAGCTCAAATGTGGCGGCAGCGTGATGAGAGGAGGCAGGATTCAATGTTGAGGCTGCTGGAGGATCAAACCAGTATGCTCCAGTGTATGGTTGAGCTGCAGCAAAGGCAGCTGGAGCACAGACTGCCACTACAGCCCCTGTGTAACCAACCGCCCTCCTCCCCAAGTTCCATAGCCTCCACACCCAGACGCCCAAGAATGCGGTGGGGGGGCCTCTGGCCAACCAGCCACTCCGCCACAGAGGATTGCCCAAAAAACAGAAGGCTGGCATTCAATAAATTTTAAAGTTGTAAACTTTTAAAGTGCTGTGTGGCATTTTCCTTCCCTCCTCCACCATCCCTCCTGGGCTACCTTGGTAGTCATCCCCCTATTTGTGTGATGAATGAATAAAGCATGCATGAATGTGAAGCAACAATGACTTTATTGCCTCTGCAAGCGCTGATTGAAGGGAGGAGGGGAGGGTGCTTAGCTTGCAGGGAAGTAGAGTGAACCAAGGGGCGGGGGGTTTCATCAAGGAGAAACAAACAGAACTTTCACACTGTAGCCTGGCCAGTCATGAAACTGGTTTTCAAAGCTTCTCTGATGCGTACCGTGCCCTCCTGTGCTCTTCTAACCGCCCTGGTGTCTGGCTGCGCGTAACCAGCAGCCAGGCGATTTGCCTCAACCTCCCACCCCGCCATAAACGTCTCCCCCTTACTCTCACAGATATTGTGGAGCACACAGCAAGCAGTAATAACAGTGGGAATATTGGTTTCGCTGAGGTCTACGCGAGTCAGTAAACTGCGCCAGCGCACCTTTAAACGTCCAAATGCACATTCTACCACCATTCTGCACTTGCTCAGCCTGTAGTTGAACAGCTCCTGACTACTGTCCAGGCTGCCTGTGTACGGCTTCATGAGCCATGGCATTAAGGGGTAGGCTGGGTCCCCAAGGATAACTATAGGCATTTCAACATCCCCAACTGTTATTTTCTGGTCTGGGAATAAAGTCCCTTCCCGCAGCTTTTGAAACAGACCAGAGTTCCTGAAGATGCTAGCGTCATGTACCTTTCCTGGCCATCCCACGTTGATATTGGTGAAACGTCCCTTGTGATCCACCAGAGCTTGCAGCACTATTGAAAAGTACCCTTTGCAGTTTATGTACTCGCCAGCTTGGTGCTCCGGTGCCAACATAGGGATATGGGTTCCGTCTATGGCCCCACCACAGTTAGGGAATCCCATTGCAGCAAAGCCATCCACTATGACCTGCATATTTCCCAGCGTCACTACCCTTGATATCAGCAGATCTTTCATTGCGTGGACTACTTGCATCACACCACCCCCCACAGTAGAATTGCCCACTCCAAATTGATTCCCAACTGACCGGTAGCTGTCTGGTGTTGCAAGCTTCCACAGGGCTATCGCCACTCGCTTCTCAACTGTGAGGGCTGCTCTCATCTTGGTATTCATGCACTTCAGGGCAGGGGAAAGCAAGTCACAAAGTTCCATGAAAGTGCCCTTACGCATGCGAAAGTTTCGCAGCCACTGGGAATCGTCCCAGACCTGCAACACTATGCAGTCCCACCAGTCTGTGCTTGTTTCCCGAGCCCAGAATCGTCGTTCCACAGCATGAACCGCCCCATTAGCACCATGATGCATGCATTGGCAGGGCTCATGCTTTCAGAGAAATCGGTGTCCATGTCCTGATCACTCACGTGACCACACTGACGTCGCCTCCTTGCCCGGCATCGCTCTGCCAGGTTCTGGTGCTGCATATACTGCTGGACAATGCGTGTGGTGTTTAATGTGCTCCTAATTGCCAAAGTGATCTGAGCGGCCTCCATGCTTGCCTTGGTATGGCATCTGCACAGAAAAAAGGCGTGTAACGATTGTCTGCCGTTGCTCTGACGGAGGGGAGGGGTGACTGACGACATGGCTTACAGGGTTGGCTTACAGGGAATTAAAATCAACAAAGGGGGTGGCTTTACTTCAATGAGAATTTCAGGCAGGACTTCACGGAGGGTTCCAATAAGAAATGGTGCACCTAAGTAATTGTTCTTATTGCAACAAGCAAGTTGGTCTGGCCTCTGACTGATACATGGCTAGATTTACCTTGCTGCACCTTCTCTTCTCTGCAGTGTGACCTAGAGGAATGAGCCCCCTAGACGGGGGGAGGGGGGTAAGCAAATGAGTACAAAACAAATCTGGTCTATTTCTTGTTTTGATCCATTCCATCTATCTTTTACATCTTTGGCTGGCAGCAGACGGTGCAGAAGGACTGCAAGCCATCCACATCTCATGGCTGCTCGGCAGAAGATGGTACAATAGGACAGCTAGCCATCCTCATCTCTTGCCTGCCTGGCAGAAGATGGTACAATAGGACTGCTAGCAATCCGTACTGCCTGCCTGCTCACCATAAGATGGTTCAATAGGACTGACTGCAGGACTAAAGAGAATGACCTGGTCAAGTCACTCCAAATTTAATCCCTGCGCCCATGTCTGCCCAGGCGCTCCTGGTCGACGTGGCCAAGAGCACCTCGGACATGACGATGACGGCTACCAGTCCTATTGTACCGTCTGCTGCCACAAGGCAAGGGGTTGCTGCTGCTGTGTAGCAATGCAGTACCACATCTGCCAGCACCCAGGAGACACACGGTGACGGTTACCTGAGCGGGCTCCATGCTTGCCGTGGTATAGCGTCTGCACAGGTAACTCAAGAAAAAAGGCGTGAAATGATTGTCTGCTGCTGCTTTCACGGAGGGAGGGAGGGAACGGGGGCCTGACAATATGTACCCAGAACCACCCGCGACAATGTTTTAGCCCCATCAGGCATTGGGATCTCAACTCAGAATTCCAATGGGCAGCGGAGACTGCGGGAACTGTGGGATAGCTACCCACAGTGCAACACTTCAGAAGTCGACACTTGCCTCGGTACTGTGTTCGAAGTGGGAACCCAGCAACGCTGCTAATAACTACTATTTTGCCACACTGTATTGAAGTCCCAAAAAGGGGGCGGGGGGCTCCTGCATTGGGGGAAAAACATGTGAGGCCTTTAAGAATCTTGCTACTATGTAGTGGGAAAATACAGTATTACCCAGGAGTGAGGGATGATGTGCAGACATTGCTGCTACATGGACCTTTATGACCTGATGTAAAGTCTAGACTGTTTCAGGGCTAGCAAATACTCCACTATTGCTGAAACTAATGATGTCAAGGAAGACAACTACCACTGGCATCCCAAGTAGCAAACGCCTTCCATTTAGCATTAGAAGTAAGGTTGAAGGTTTCCCTGCTTTGAAGCAGAATGTTCTGAATCTCAGCTGAACAGTTTCTTTCAGTAGACGTCATCCACACAACATCTAGGCCAGAGTGGGCACACTTTTTGGCCTGCAGGCCACATCAGGGTATGGAAATTGTATGGTGGGCCACGAACAAGGGACGTGATAAGTCCAGTCTATTCAGCATTGGTGAGGCCTCATCTGGAGTACTATGTCTAGTTTGGGCCCCACACTACAAGAAGGATGTGGAAAAATTGGAAAAAATCCAGCGGAGGGCAACAAAAATTATTAGGCGGCTGGAGCACATGATTTATGAGGAGAGGCTGAGGGAACTGGAATTATTTAGTCTGCAGCAGAGAAGAATGAGGGGGGATTTGATAGCTGCTTTCAACTACCTGAAAGACGATGGATCTAGACTGTTCTCAGTGCTAGCAGATTGCAGAACAAGGAGTAATGGTCTCAAGTTGCAGTGGGGGAGGTTTAGGCTGGATATGAGGGAAAAGCTTTTTCACTAAGAGGGTGGTGAAGCACTGGAATGAGTTACCTAGGGAGGTGGTAGAATCTCCTTCCCTAGAGGTTTTTAAGGTCAGGTTTGACAAAGCCCTGGCTGAGATGATTTAGTTGGGGGCTGGTCCTGCTTTGAGCAGGGGATTGGACTAGATGACCTCCTGAGGTCCCTTCCAACCCTGATATTCTATGATTCTGTGAATGCCCACGAAATTGGGGGTATGGGTGTAGGAGTGGGTGCAGGCTCTGGGGTGGGGCTGAGGGGTTTGGAGTGCAGGAGGGGGCTCCAGGCTGGGACCAAGGGGTTCAGAGGGCAGGAGGGGGATCAGGGCAGGGGATTGAGGTACTGGGGAGGGGGATGAGTGCTCTGGCTGGGGGTGCAGGCTCAGTGGTGGGGCTGAGGGGGCTTGGGGTGCAGGAAGGTATTCCAGACTGGGACCAATGGGTTCAGATGGCAGGAAGGGGATCAGGGCTATGGCAGGGGATTGGGGCATGGGGCGGGGGGGCTGCGGGGTGCAGGCTCTGGGCAACGTTTACTGCAAGCAGCTCCCGGAAGCATATCCCACCTCTGACTCCTAGGCACGGCCAGGTAGCTCTTCGCGCTGCCCCATCCAGAGGTGCTACCCCTGCAGCTCCCATTGGCCGAGAACCGCAGCAATGGGAGCTGCAGGGGCGGCGCCTGTGGACGGGGCAGCACGCAGAGTCGCCTGGCCGCACCTCCGCGTACTACGTAGGACCCGGAGGGGGTTCATGCTGGCTGCTTTCTGGGAACCATGCAGAGCAGGGCAAGCACCTGACCCCGCTCCCCAGCTGGAGCGCCGGAGCAGGACAAACCCCTGACCCCGATTCCCGGTGGGAGCTGAGGGCTGGCTTAAATGGTCCGATGGGTCGGATGGGGCCCACGGGCCGTAGTTTGCCCACCACTGATCTAGGCTGTCAGGTGTAAAGATACTGGATCGAGGTGCAAGATCTGACAATTCTGGAAGACTGTCAGGCAGAGCAGGTAAGGTGATAAAGTGGCTGCACTGAAAGGTTCATGAAATCCAAATACCAGAACTGCTTGGCCCATACTAGGGCTATCATAATAACTCTGAATCCTGCCTCAGTATCCTGAGTATCACAGGGACTGGCAGAAAGGCATACTTCAACCCTGGCATCCAAGGGATGAGAAAGGCATTTGTCAGGGAGCCTTAGCTTGCACCCCTTCTGGAATAGAAGAATGTCTGACACTTGTTCTGGTCTGTTGCTACTCTTGGGAATCCCCATTTACAAAAGATGTTCTGTAAGACTGAGTCTTTGAGCGCCCACTTGTTGTCAGGAAATTGCCTGCTGAGTTGATCTGTCAAGGTGTTCAGAAGGCTGAAAAGGTGCACAGCCACACATGTAACTTGGTTCAGAATGTATCTATTCCGTAGTCCCATGGCTTCCTGACAGAGTGAGAATGATCTTGTTCCCCATTGCCTGTTGACATAATCTACAGCTGTGGTATTGTCTGTCAACACTTGTATTCAGAATTCCTAAAGAGGAGGCAGGAATGCTTTGCATACCAAGCTGATACCTAGCCCTAACACATATATATGGCAGCAAGCTTCCTGAGGGAACCAGAGGTCCTGAATTTGAAGGTCATAATCTAGATCAGGGGTGGGCAATTTGCGGCCCGTCAGAGTAATCCGCTGGCGGGCTGCGAGACAGTGTTTTACGTTGACCATCTTCAGGCAGGGCTGCCCACAGCTCTCAGTGAAGATCCAAGATAGGCTATCATCCCCCTTTCTTCTTTGTGATCAAAAAAGTAATGGGAGTAAAAAGCCAACCCTTGCATTGCTCCCAGCCGTAAAAGGGACAGTACTTCCTATTTTGATGGTCTTTCACGAGACAGTTCCCTGAAAAGAGCCAGGAAAGGAGGCAGTAGGAGGGTGGAGAGAAGGATGGAATTGAAACTGAATGCCCCTTTGTTACCATCTCTGGGACCTATAAATCTGAGGTAACCTCAGCTCAAATTTCTCCAAAATAAAAGAGGTAGTTGCCAAGGGGGGAGATGTAGAACAAACAAAGTTCTCTGATCATCCTATCAGTTTCTCCACTTTGCATTGCACCTGCTACCTAGTGGAACCCCAAGACTGTGGGGCAGCAGAGGAGGCAGAGGGTTGTCTCCAGTGGAATCTCTCTCTCTTCATTGGCAGTTTTGAAGTACCATGTGACTGACTGTAAAACTGGACTGAGGTGTGCTGTCTATAGGATGTTGATGTGGCTGCTTCCTTCTTGGGTTAAGAAAAGGAGTACTTGTGGCACCTTAGAGACTAACCAATTTATTTTAGCATAAGCTTTTGTGAACTACAGCTCACTTGGAACTCAAAGTCCTAAAGAAAGCAGAGTTGCCTTGAATCTTTTGGAGGCCACAGGGCTTCATCAAATGAGAGGTTCTTGCTTGGAGTTTCCTGGGGATCCTCGAACACTGAAGCCACAAAGATCTCCTCCTGGCTATTGCAGTAGCTATTGTGTGCACTGTGGTGTCAGACATAGAATCATAGAATATCAGGGTTGGAAGGGACCTCAGGAGGTCATCTAGTCCAACCCCCTGCTCAAAAGCAGGACCCATCCCCAATTAAATCATCCCAGCCAGGGCTTTGTCAAGCCTCACCTCAAAAACTTCTAAGGAAGGAGATTCCACCACCTCCCTAGGCAACGCATTCCAGTGTTTCACCACCCTCTTAGTGAAAAAGTTTTTCCTAATATCCAACCTAAACCTCCCCCACTGCAACTTGAGACCATTACTCTTTGTCCTATCCTCTTCCACCACTGAGAATAGTCTAGAACCATCCTCTCTGGAACCACCTCTCAGGTAGTTGAAAGCAGCTATCAAATCCCCCCTCATTCTTCTCTTCCGCAGACTAAACAATCCCAGCTCCCTCAGCCTCTCCTCATAAGTCATGTGTTCTAGACCCCTAATCATTTTTGTTGCCCTTCGCTGGACTCTCTCCAATTTATCCACATCCTTCTTGTAGTGTGGGGCCCAAAACTGGACACAGTACTCCAGATGAGGCCTCACCAATGTCGAATAGAGGGGGACGATCACGTCCCTCGATCTGCTCGCTATGCCCCTACTTATACATCCCAAAATGCCATTGGCCTTCTTGGCAACAAGGGCACACTGCTGACTCATATCCAGCTTCTCGTCCACTGTCACCCCTCGGTCCTTTTCCGCAGAACTGCTGCCTAGCCATTCGGTCCCTAGTCTGTAGCGGTGCATTGGGTTCTTCCGTCCTAAGTGCAGGACCCTGCACTTATCCTTATTGAACCTCATCAGATTTCTTTTGGCCCAATCCTCCAATTTGTCTAGGTCCCTCTGTATCCTATCCCTCCCCTCCAGCGTATCTACCACTCCTCCCAGTTTAGTATCATCCACAAATTTGCTGAGAGTGCAATCCACACCATCCTCCAGATCATTTATGAAGATATTGAACAAAACCGGCCCCAGGACCGACCCTTGGGGCACTCCACTTGATACCGGCTGCCAACTAGACATGGAGCCATTGATCACTACCCGTTGAGCCCGACAATCTAGCCAACTTTCTACCCACCTTACAGTGCATTCATCCAGCCCATACTTCTTTAACTTGCTGACAAGAATACTGTGGGAGACCGTGTCAAAAGCTTTGCTAAAGTCAAGATACAATACATCCACTGCTTTCCCTTCATCCACAGAACCAGTAATCTCATCATAGAAGGCGATTAGATTAGTCAGGCATGACGTTCCCTTGGTGAATCCATGCTGACTGTTCCTGATCACTTTCCTCTCATGTAAGTGCTTCAGGATTGATTCTTTGAGGACCTTCTCCATGATTTTTCCGGGGACTGAAGTGAGGCTGACTGGCCTGTAGTTCCCAGGATCCTCCTTCTTCCCTTTTTTAAAGATTGGCACTACATTAGCCTTTTTCCAGTCATCCGGGACTTCCCCCGTTCGCCACGAGTTTTCAAAGATAATGGCCAATGGCTCTGCAATCACAGCCGCCAGTTCCTTTAGCACTCTCGGATGCAACTCGTCCGGCCCCATGGACTGGTACATGTCCAGCTTTTCTAAATAGTCCCTAACCACCTCTTTCTCCACAGAGGGCTGACCATCTATTCCCCATGTTGTGATGCCCAGCGCAGCAGTCTGGGAGCTGACCTTGTTTGTGAAGACAGAGGCAAAAAAAGCATTGAGTACATTAGCTTTTTCCACATCCTCTGTCACTAGGTTGCCTCCCTCATTCATTAAGGGGCCCACACTTTCCTTGACTTTCTTCTTGTTGCCAACATACCTGAAGAAACCCTTCTTGTTACTCTTAACATCTCTTGCTAGCTGCAGCTCCAGGTGCGATTTGGCCCTCCTGATTTCATTCCTACATGCCCGAGCAATATTTTTATACTCTTCCCTGGTCATATGTCCAACTTTCCACTTCTTGTAAGCTTCTTTTTTATGCTTAAGATCCGCTAGGATTTCACCGTGAAGTCAAGCTGGTCGCCTGCCATATTTACTATTCTTTCAACACATCGGGATGGTTTGTCCCTGTAACCTCAACAGGGATTCCTTGAAATACAGCCAGCTCTCCTGGACTCCTTTCCCCTTCATGTTAGTCCCCCAGGGGATCCTACCCATCCGTTCCCTGAGGGAGTCGAAGTCTGCTTTCCTGAAGTCCAGGGTCCGTATCCTGCTGCTTACCTTTCTTCCCTGTGTCAGGATCCTGAACTCAACCAACTCATGGTCACTGCCTCCCAGATTCCCATCCACTTTTGCTTCCCCTACTAATTCTTCCCGGTTTGTGAGCAGCAGGTCAAGAAAAGCTCCCCCCCTAGTTGGCTCCTTTAGCACTTGCGCCAGGAAATTGTCCCTATGCTTTCCAAAAACTTCCTGGATTGTCTATGCACCGCTGTATTGCTCTCCCAGCAGATATCAGGAAAATTAAAGTCACCCATGAGAACCAGGGCATGCAATCTAGTAGCTTCCGCGAGCTGCCGGAAGAAAGCCTCATCCACCTCATCCCCCCGGTCCGGTGGTCTATAGCAGACTCCCACCACTACATCTCTCCTGTTGCTCACACTTCTAAACTTAATCCAGAGACACTCAGGTTTTTCTGCAGTTTCGTACCGGAGCTCTGAGCAGTCATACTACTCCCTTACATACAGTGCTACTCCCCCACCTTTTCTGCCCTGCCTGTCCTTCCTGAACAGTTTATAACCATCCATGACAGTACTCCAGTCATGTGAGTTATCCCACCAAGTCTCTGTTATTCCAATCACGTCATAATTCCTTGACATCACCAGGACCTCCAATTCTCCCTGCTTGTTTCCAAGGCTTTGTGCATTCGTATATAAGCACTTGAGATAACCTGCTGATTGCCCCTCATTCTCAGTATGAGGCAGGAGCCCTCCCCTCACAGACATTCCTGCCTGTGCTTCCTCCCGGTATCCCGCTTTCCCACTTACCTCAGGGCTTTGGTCTCCTTCCCCCAGTGAACCTAGTTTAAAGCCCTCCTCACTAGGTTAGCCAGCCTGCTCGCAAAGATGCTCTTCCCTCTCTTCGTAAGGTGGAGCCCGTCTCTGCCCAGCACTCCTCCTTCATGGAACACCATCCCATGGTCAAAGAATCCAAAGCCTTCTCTCCGACACCACCTGCGTAGCCATTCGTTGACTTCCACGATTCGACGTTCCCTACCCAGGCCTTTTCCTTCTACGGGGAGGATGGACGAGAACACCACTTGCGCCTCAAACTCCTTTATCCTTCTTCCCAGAGCCACGTAGTCCGCAGTGATCCGCTCAAGGTCATTCTTGGCAGTATCATTGGTGCCCACGTGGAGAAGCAGGAAGGGGTAGCGATCCGAGGGCTTGATGAGTCTCGGCAGTCTCTCCGTCACATCGCGAATCTTAGCCCCTGGCAAGCAGCAGACTTCTCGGTTTTCCCGGTCAGGGCGGCAGATAGATGACTCAGTCCCCCGGAGTAGAGAGTCCCCGACCACCACCACCCGCCTCCTTCTCTTGGGAGTGGTGGTCGTGAAACCCCCCATCTCAGGACAGAGCATCTCATGCCTTCCAACCAGCGGAACATGTCCAACATGTCCAGCATAGACTGTAGAGAAGTACATGCAGTCACCTGAAATCTTTAATGGCAACAGCACATCTCCTCTTGGTGCTCACCGAGCAATTATAAATTGAGACAATCGATTCCAGTTTAAAAAGTCGTATTTTGAAAGGCTGGATAGTTAGCCACCTTCCTCTGGAGCACAGCTGTTAAATACACCTTGTAGCTGAATAGATCCAGCCTTTTTTGGATCCTCTTCTCTTGGCATACATTTAGAAGGTCCCTGCTGTTTTGTTCTCTCCTGTTGTGCGGCCACTAGAAAAGAACCCAGTGTTGGATGTAAACAGAAAATCAAATAAGAAGCAGGAACCCAGTGCCCACTGTCCACTCTTTTTGACATGGACAGGATGGATACAGATGTATGTCAGATGGCTTATGCAGGCTCTAGCAGACCTTCATTAATGGGAATGCTCATGTTGAGCCTCCCTGCTGCAGAAGGATGCAGAATGACCCAGTTTGCTATGATTTTCTTGGTATGTCTCAGGAAGTCGGAATGATGTAATCAAAGCAATTTAAATCAGCAGGCTGGAAACACTGGTTTAAATAATTGGTTTTAATCTTATTTTGCTTTTGTAATTTTTAGTTATTTTGCTAAAGAATGGTTGACTCTCATTGGTTGGTGACCATTAAAACACGTTGATTTGGAACTAAATACAGCCTTTATACTAAATTTGGTACTACTTTTTGCTAATCAGGAGGCTATAATACACACCCACACTTACTTACTTACTTACTTGAGCAACTATATACCTTAACTTACATTTATTCAGATTCTTATTGTTTACATTTTTCTTATGTTAAGAAATGTCATTCACCTTTTTTTCTTTACTAGATAATGAATAATTTTTTACTTGTGATTTGTGTCAATTTGAATGGAAATTCAAATCCATTAAAAATGCACAAAACAGCAATTATTTTATTAAGAAAACTAGCTTAAATGTGCTGGATACATGAGAAAAAAAGTAAATGTATCAAAACATGTTTTACATTTATAACTGATTTATTAAACAAAGTATTATCTGTAGCTAGTGAATTCAACCAATTGCTTCCAACTCAAATTGCTTCCATGTCCCTCAAGATTTTAGAACTCATCCTCTCATACCTATGCTAGCTGCCACAGGAAGAAAGAAGGAGCTAAAGGACAATTGGGCCTACTCCACCCTTTATGCCCATTAAGGGGGAGGTAGAAGGGGGCACAAGGGCACCCAAGGCACAGCATGGTCTCAATGAACACTGCTGGCCAAAAGTATCAAAATCTCACGTGCATGGATGCATACACGCAGTGTATGGAATCCATTTGGACAATCACTTGAAGAAGCAATATTACAGCATCAATTCCAAAAAATATCTTAGCAATGATCAAATTAGTGGCACTAAAATTACAGAGCCTTTATGAAAAGGGCAGAAATTTTACATCAGCCAGGAAAAATATATATACTTATAGGATATTTTTTTAAAGGAGCTAGGAAAATTACTATTACTATTCCTGGGATCGATATGATGAAACAACAAACAAGTCAAAAATTACCCTACATCAGCGAAGAAATTATTTATGGAGGAGAAACTATAAAAGGTGACCCTACCCTAAGCGAGTTGATGATTTTTAAACAAGACCTGACACAAAGATGAACCCATTCACATACATTTAAGAGACTGATTACCTCAAGCCTGTTACAAACTTGTAGCACACGAAGTACATTTTTGCAGACGTTTTCCAACTGTGTGTTTCCATAACAGCAAGTAATTCCCAGGATTTCAACACTGGGAGATGCCAGAGCCATCATTATGGCTTGAGCATCATCAACTCCACAGTCAACATCAATCAACAGCAACTTTGTCATTTTTTAAATACCTACAAAACAGTTACAAGTGGATTAGACAACTAACCTAATAATTAAGATACTGTAGATCATGTGGAGAAAACATATTCTAAAGATATGGCTACATTTTAACTGGGTTTCAGTTCAAACCCTGTAGGTTATTTGCCAAAACCTTTGTCTACACACTTTTTTTTATTATTTCAGGTTTACATCTGATTTTTTGTGTAATGTTTTATGTACCATAAAATTAATCCACCTCTATTTTAAAAGAAAATGTCAAGAATCACTGATTTGTAGATCAACAGGAAGCTAAAAATGAGTGGTTAACTAACTGGGACTTTTGAGAAGTTTTTATACGTTAACTACAACATTTGCGCAGTGACTTAAAAAAATAAAATCTATCATATTCATATACACCCAATTAAAATAATTGGGGAAATTATAAATTACCACCTAATACCAGTTTATTTTAAAATTGAGATGATTTCTTAATCCCTATAAAAAAGCGAGTAGTAATGTAGACTCCTTGTGACAATTAAGTAAATTATAATCTGGGAGGTACAGGCAATACCCACATGGGGGGTGGGGGAGGAATCTGAAATCAAGGAAACCAGCACACAATTATAGGAGCTGGGACACAGCTTTAACACTTACCTTCCTCAAAGCTTCCTTCCCAAATAGAAAATAGTTTATGATGGTCTCCACTGCAATTATCTTAAATGAGATGAGGAAATATTATTCATACTCAGTAGAACTGCAACCATTTTCTGCTACCTTACATTCTTATACCTTCATAGGCACTGACTTCTAGTTTTCCCTGGAGGTGCTCCACCCTTGCTCCGTCCCAAAGCCCTGCACCCTTTCCCCGAGGCCCCCCGCCCACCTGCCCCTCCCTGCTTTCCGCCCTCCCCCAAACCCTTCCCTCAGCCTCCAAACAGCTGTTTGATGGCAGCTGCCGATCAGCTATTTGGTGGTGTTGCCGAACAGCTGTGGCTAGTGGGTACTGAGCACCCACTATTTTTTTTCCCTGTGACTGCTCCAGCACCAGAGCACCCATGGAGTTGACACCTATGCAACTGTTAAATCTTGTTGACATTAATGATAGGTTACTCCATTTGCTTTCTGTGACTTAGTTTATCTCTGAAGTTCAAAGCACATCCGCGGACATCTCCCTTTTAATTGAATCTGAGTCAACAAAGTCCCAAATACCTCTCGCAGCCCTCCCGCGCCTTTATCTCACATAATCTAATTCAGTGCTCTCAACAACACTCCACTAGCTACACTTTCATGAGACAGTTCTCGGTGTTCATCTTTTGGATCCACCCTTAGATTTGTTTAATACTTCTGGAGAAAAATTGCTATTAGGAATGTGTGTTGACACACTCCTCAATCACACACCCCCAGGTATTCCTGAGACAGCTGTATTCAGTTGTTTTCCCCCCTACCTTCACCTCTAACAAGGTGCTCCTTGCTCGGGCCCATTTGAGAAGTCTTGCGGCAGAGAAGACTGAATTTTTTTTTCTGTCATTGTTTCTCTGCATTATAGCCACCCAATTAATTGATTAAGCAATAATGGGAGAGTAATATTCCAAAACAGGTTCTGCCAGGTGCCTTAGGTAGCCAGTTTCTGAAAATCAGCAGGAAACTCCCACTGATTTTACAGATGAAGAAAACATGTACAATGCCAGGAAAAGCATTTTGCTAAAACATGTCAATCTAAAGCTGTCAACCCACATCAAATCTCCAGAGACCCATAGATTCCAAGGCCAGAAGGGACCATGTAGTCTGCACTCCTGTATAAACACAGGCCATAGGACTTCACCTAAAACAATTACCAGCACATGTCTTTTGGAAAACATCCAACCTTGCTTTAAAAATTGTCAGTGATGGCAAATTGTTCCAATGACCCCAAGCAAAAGTGATATAAGTTGCCACATTCTACTCCTGAGGGAATTCTGTGCTACTGCACAACGCAAAATTTGCAGAAATTAATGTTTTTTGTGTAGAATTTCCTTTCTGCCACAAAAATGAGCTGCAGTGATGCTGGCTGACATTAGAGGCCACTGGATGCTCAGGAGGAGGTAGCAGGTGTCTGGGCTGGTGGGACCCCATGGCTGGGCTCTGGGAGGGGCACGTTGTGGTTGTCTGGCCTCCCCGGGCTGGGCTGGGGAAGGGGCCAGAGAAGCAGGAACCAGGTTGCCACAGGGGTTTCTTTAACTCTTTGCTCCTGGGGGAATGTGTGTCTGTATTGTTTTCTGTTTCGGAGTGCAGCCATGTTAGTCTGTATCCCCAAAAAGAAAAGGACTTGTGGCTCACAAAAGCTTATGCTCTAATAAATTTGTTAGTCTCTAACATGCCACAAGTGCCCGTTTTCTCTTTATGTGCTGTTCTATTCATACTTGCTGACAGGTATTTTGACATAAATGACCAAAATAATCGAAACTGGTGGGATTATGTGGTGTTATTTTGACAAATAACATTTGCAGAATTTTGCAACATTTGAAAATAGGGCGGGCAGAATTTTTCACGTTTTTGAGGCAGACTGCCCTCCCCCCCCCCGGCGCACCCGCGCTACGCCGCTGTAAGGTCAAGACAGACGGATGCTGCTCGGGCTTGTTCCCGCTCACGAGCCCCAAACCTCCCGCCGGCAAACCACGGGGCGGGAGTCCAAAAAGCGCCCGCCCGCTCAGCGCCGGCAGCTTTTAGTTGCCGGGGTAAAAAACAGAGCCGCGCACTCCCCACAGCGGGGGGGGGGGGAGGGAGGGGGCGAACCGCCTGCGCCCACCACCGCAGCACCTGGCCGCCTCCCGCCGCGCGTCGGAACCCCGGGGGCGGCGCTTCCCACAGCCGAAGACGCCCCGGCTCCCGTCCGCGGCGCATCCCCGTAGCGCCCGGCACGGAGCGAGGCGCGCGCGCCCCTACCGTTCGTTTGGGGCTCCAGGGAGGGGCCAGCCCCCGCCCCCGCTCTGGGAGCCGAGCCCGCTGGGCGACGTTGCGGCCAATCCCGAGCCGCCCCCACCCCACGAGTCTCGCCCCTGAACTGGAAGAGCCGAGGAGGGGGCTGGGGGAGGTGTCACGTGAGCTAACGCCTGGGCGAGGGAGGGCGGGAGGGGCGCGGGTGCGCTCGCTCTGCGTGCGGAGGCGGGGGAGCGCGGGGGGGGGGGGCGAGGGGGCTGACCACGCCCCTGAGCGGCGTCCCGGCGGCGGATGCCGGCCTAGCCCCGCCCCCCAGCGCCAGCCGCGGCAAGGGCGGGCGCTCCTGGGAGCAGTGGCGGCACGGGGGCGTGCCGAGTACGGGGCGCCCAGGCGCCGGGGCCTGGCCCCTGCCTGCGGATGTGGGCCGGGGACTCGGGCAGCCGGCCGGGGTCCTCGCGGTGTAGACATTTGTACTTGGGCCGCGCCCGCGCTCTGGGACCCTCCTGCCTGGCAGGAGCCGAACAGCTACACAGCAATGAAACAAGCCCCAGAGCCCGAGCCAGCTGGCACAGGGCAGCTGCGGGGTGTCTCGGTGCCATGTAGACGCACCCAGGGTCAGGTCATGCTACAGAACTGCAAAGTTCCCGCCTCAGGCTCTGCCCGTGCAGGGCCCTCTATCAACCCCCGCCAGTCACCCAGCAAGTCTCCCTCCTCGCCCTGGCCCCACCCTCCAGCAGTCTGGCCACTTAACTGGCCACGCCTATCACTCCGGCCATGCAACCACCCCCAACTCCATCATACAGCAAGGCACCCCCACCACCCTGGCCACTTAACCAGCTCCCCCATCACCCATGGCTCAACAACCCCCTCCCCCCATCACTCCCCGTCACACCCTCCATCACGCATGTGAGCAGGCCTCCCCATCACCCCATGGCCCAGCAAAGAATCCAGGACCTGTTAGCTAGTAGCCTGCCCAGAGCTCCCTGCTGTCCCATGGATGGTGGGGCTAGTGTTGCCACCACAGTCACATTCAGACAGGGACTGATTATCTCAAACCTGTTACAAACTTCATAGTATCGTGGCTAACAGCATTCAGCATCAACCTTCTCCAGGCAGGTGGCTGGACCACAGTAGCCATTGAGCCACATGGAGATGTTAAGTACAGGGCTGCACACAGTTTTTCTATTGCTATCTCCTTTTGAAACTGATGTAGTTAGAGCAGAGCAATGGCCTAGTGTATATACTTATGTAAAGCAGTATAGTTTATCTCCACAAATTAACACTTGTGGCAGTATAGTGTATTCCCACAAATTTATGCTAAAAAACTTTACCAGTAGAACAACATCCTCATTAGGGTTGATTTAACTATACTAGTAATAAAATCAACACCATAACAAAAATAGTTAAATTGGTTAAAAGTAATTGCATAGACCCAGCCTAGGAACAAGATTCCATCATTTAACAACATGCCTTGGGAACCTGATTCATGCGGTGTCCTCTTTTTGTATTTGGTTTAAGAAAAACACATTTATTAAGCTTAGAATAGAAACAAGACAGCTCCCAGAAGTGATCTTTAGAGATACCCACCTGGCAAGCCTCCCTGTGAGAGAAGTTACCATTTTAAGGACTTCAAATAGTTTTCATTCCACATAGTTACAATTGAAAGGTGACCATTAGTACCATGTTGACAGACATACTGCTCTGAAACCTTATAAACACACAGGTTTCAGAGTAGAAGCCCCATTAGTCTGTATTCACCACAAGTACTCCTTTTCTTCTTATAAACACACAGATTTACAATGCAAGTAAATTAGTCAAGCATGGCTTTTTCTTCTCAAAACTCTACCTATGTTCTCACGTCATGTTACTGCTCTTCAAGGTGATCTTATATTAAATTTCCAACAATATCCCCACAACTGACGTTAAATTAGCATATAGTTACCTGGTATGTTTTGTGCTACTTTTCAAATCTGGTGTTTTGCTTGCTGCTGCTTTCCAAGTATGTTGGAATTTGATCTGGAAGTAGAGAACTTTATAACATACCAGTTAATTCATAATTTGCTGAAAACAGAAGCTGTGTGTGTAGTGTTGTATATGAACTTGGGACTCTTTTCACTCTTTACTCAATGTGCTGGCATAAGATAAAATTCCATTGATTATGTATTTGAAAGCTCAGACCTTTGCACTTCTCAGTTTTCCTGCACAATAAAAATAGATGTCAAATAACTATCAGTCCTACCATGTTCTAGATTTTTTTTTCACAGATTCAGGGTGTGTGACTGGGCAACAAAAAGACAGATGAAATTCAATGTTGATTAAATGCAAAGTAATGCATACTGGAAAATATAATCCCAACTATATATACAAAATGACGGGGTCTAATTTAGCTGTTACCACTCAAGAAAAAGATCTTGGAGTCATCATAGATAGTTCTCTGAAAAACATCTGCTCCATGTGCAGCGGCAGTCAGAAATGCAAACAGGATGTTGAGACTCATTAGAAAAGGGATAGAAAATAAGACAGAAAATATCTTAATGCCACTACATAAATCAATGGTATGCCCACACCTTGAACAACACATGCAGTTCTCATCACCCCACCTCAAAAAATATATATTAGAATTGGAAAAGTCCAGAGAAAGGCAACAAAAATAATTTGTGGTACAAAACAGCTTCCATATGAGAAGAGATTTAAAAGACTGGGACTGTTCATCTTAGAAAAGAGGTGACTAAAGGGGGATTTGATAGAAGTCTATAAAACCTTGAGTGGTGTGAAAAAAGTAAGAGGCGATTACTCACCCTGTGCAGTAACTGTTGTTCTTTGAGATGGGTGTCCCAGTGGGTGCTCCACTTCAGGTAGGGTCGGATTAACCTTTTGTGGGCCCCTATGTAGTCATTGTGGGCTCCGAGTGTGGGCCTGGTGTGGCAGTACGATTGGTGCCATAGTATACCCGGTACTGAATCTCAGAGACATTTTTCGTTTTGATCATACACCTCTACATGACTATATGCATTGCCATACACAGCTCCCTCAGCCCCCAGTTTTTCTAAATGAGCTGTACACCCATGTGGGCAGAACTTTCATAGTGATTAGGGAAACTCCCCACAGATTTATCTCCTTCCTCATTCAGACCTTCTATAGCCATGTCTCCAGTACCCCCTGTGTCACCAGTCACTGTATGTGGTCCTAGTCTCAGCTCAAAGTTCCAAAGCAAGCAGATACCTGATCAGTTCTGACAAATCCCTCCCGCAGCACCCATTTGAGCAAGCCATTTGCAAACACAATTTCCCCAAAGTGAGGACTTAGCCCTTGGGAATCTGAAGACACCAGCCTTTCTCCCTCTGCTCCCTTCTACATGCTAGTCTACTACCTGATCACCACTACCTCTCCCCATACTTGTTTCCTTTCTACTTTGGACATGCGCCCCAACCAGCTGGGGCTATCCTCCCGCTGCAAGCCTGACCTGCTTCCTCTTTCCCTGCTCCCCTTGACATTCCTTTCCTACTGGTGACCTCTGTTCCTTGAGGTTAACTCCAGTTTCTTTATCTGCTCTAGCTTAATGGCCCCCAGTAGTCACAGAACCACCTGCAGCTTCTCTGGCTACAGCTATGTGGCCAATTGCCAGAGGCCAGCCTTAGATAGCTGCAGCTACTAGTCAAGGGACGGGTGGCGATTCCAAGGCTGAGCATGCTTGAACCTTGCAACGGTGGCACTAGGGACTCTAGATCCTCAGCGCTGGCCCTAGGCAGCTGCAGACTCTGCAGTTATGCACTTCCCTCCTCTAGGCTATGGCTTTAAGTACCTGAGATACCCATCACCTGCAGCAGAGGCCACCAATTCCCATGCACCCCTCAGCTAGCACATAGTCTTGCAGAAAGTGCAGCCTGAATGATTTTGGAAGCTGGGGTGCCAGGAGGTTCCCATCCCTGAGCAGCAGCTCTGCAACAAGCTCACATGCCCCCCCTCTGCTGTGGGACCAGGACCCTGTGAAGACGGTGGAGTTACCCTGTGAATAACCAGTTCCATCCAAAGCCTCTTGAAGTGAGTGGGAGTCTTTTCGTTGTCTTTAATGGGCTGCATATAGAAGCAAAGGACCTCATTCTAGACTCTAGGAGCAAAGTGCATTCTATGCTGCACTGGTTTACTGTTGTAACAGGAAGGTCTCACGTTACCGAGTGAATAAGCAACACTTCCTACGGCACCTAACTTTTTCTGAGAGGCTTCCCACCCAATTACTAAATGTAAACCTGCTTTGCTTACCAGGGCTGAAAATATCAGGTAGTATGGTCACAAAAGCCAGGCACTTCTGAATTCAGTAAGAATTTTGGATATGCACAGAACACACGCAGGACTGGTTCCCGCCTGGTTACAGAACTGCAGCAAAGTGGAACAATTTTCAGTTTGTGTCACTGGAGGATATCTGGATCCATATAAGACTGTCCTACATAAATGAGGAAAAGTTGAGGTGTCTTTATTATTCTTTTGTTCCACTCTTTCGTTTCTATAGGGAATTTGCCAATGCAATATTACTGTCTTCCTTTTAAACAAACTAAAAAAAAAAAAAAAAAAATGGTAATGGCTGTTGAAAATAGCTATTCCAGTCCTAGTTAGCACTGGGAAGACCCCAGCATTTGTTGCTCAATTTTATCCTACTTTTTCTACAACAAATTACAGTGGATCAGCATATTTGATTTGGGAGAAACGAAGTAGCAGTTGCCCAAATTGAGCTTGAGAACTCCTGAATTTTGAGGGTGTTCAAACCTGGAAGGCAGGTGCTAGATTCCCTTTCTGAATATTAGGTAAATCTGGAAAGGAAAAGTCAATTTCTGCTTTCATGGTTCAGAAGTGGAAATCCTCCTGTACTGTATCTGAAGCTGCCCAGGTCCTCCTCCCCTCCCTTACTTTTCATGTTAACTTCTGGTGGGATCTACATATCTCCCTTGCTAGGCTTCAGACAGAGAGGTGCACTGTCCATTTAGTCCACCCAGTTCCTCCTTTGGGGGCTGCCCGATGAGGGCACACCAGCATCTCTAATCCAGTCTGGGGAAGTCTTCTGAGGGTGATATCTGGGGCCAAAGCCTTCTACTCCTTGGGCATACATGTTCCCCATTCACAGTACCACCCCCTTTTAGCAGCCAGCTCTCCATTCACAGCAAGCTGCGGTGCATGGGGTCTCACAGCTTCCCCACTTCCTCCCCCTCCCTTTCCTGTTGATAGCAGCCAAGGGAATGCTGGGAAATCTAGTTCCTTCCCTGCTCTAGGGCCAGCACTATAGGCAGGGAGCTGGCCAAGAAACGACAGTTCCCAGGGCCCCGTAGATTCTCAGCTCCCATGCTGGATCCCTGCTGCTCTAAGGCTCCATTTCTGCAGCGCTACAAGAGGGGAGAAAGTGAGTGTTAGCCCCCTTCTGAGCTTGGGCCTGGCGCTATGGCGCCATTGACACCATGGTAAATCCGGGATGGACTTCAGGTCAAGGTGCGTCCCAGCACTTTCGATCGGAGATTCCTACAGCAGTACCCCTATGGGCCGTGCACACGCAGTGCCTGCCTCACAAGCTGTCAGTGTTTGAATAGCACGTGCACGGCCCGGGGTCCTCAGTTCCTTCTCTACAACGGAGTGCGTTCCAGATTCCGAAGTAGAGGGGAGAAGGGTGGGTAGTGGAGTACCCACAGGGACACTCATCTCGAAGAACGTCAATTACTGCACAGGGTGAGTAACCTCCTCCTCCTCTTCTTCTTCTTCTTCGAGAGATGTCCCTGTGGGTGCTCCACTTCAGGTGACTGAAAAGCAGTACGTCTTAGGATGGTTGGGACTTCAGATCAGATAAGAAGGCTGTTGACAAGACAGCTCTACCCATCTTGGTGTCGGATGCTTCAGTGTGCATGAGCGCGTAATGATCGGCAAAGGTAACGTTCGATGCCCAGGTGGCTGCCTTGCATAGGTCAGAAAACGGAACATTACGGAGAAAGGCAGTGGAGGTGGAGACAGCTTTAGCAGAGTGTGTCCTAATTGATGTCAGAGGGTGTATTTGCTTCAGTTGGTAACAGAGACGTATGCAGTCTGCAATCCATTTGGAGAGTCTCTAGGTAGAGATAGCTTTTCCCTGTGATTGCTGAGTGGTAGAGACGAAAAGTTTGGGGCAGGTTTCTAAACGGTTTTGTTCTATCCGGGTAAAAGGATAGTGCCCTGAGCACATCAAGAGTGTGCATTGCTGTTTCAAAAGCATTAGCATGAGGTTTTGGGGAAAATGTTGGTAGGTGTATTGGCTCACTGAGGTGAAAGGAAGAGTGTATCTTAGGCAGGAACTTTGGATGTGTGCAAAGTGTGACCTTATCATGGAAGAACATGGTGTACGGAGGTTCTGCCATGAGCACTCCCATTTCTCCTACTCGTCTGGCAGACGTGATTGCTATCAGAAAGGCGGTCTTCATGGATAGGTGGAGAAGGAAGCACGTAGCCATTGGCTCAATGGGTTTATCCCTCAGGGCTTTGAGGACCAGGTGGAGGACCCATGGCACAGCAGGCGGTTTTATGTTTGGATGCCCTTCAGGAACCTTTTGGTTACTGGATGGGCAAAGACCATAGTGTTGTCGATCTTCTGGTGATTGCAGTGAGGTGGACCTTGAGCGAGCTCGTGGAAAGACCTGATGTTTTAAGGTCCAGCAGATAATCCAGTATCAGTGGGAGTGGGGCGGAAACTGGGGAGGTCTGTTTGGCAGTACAGCAAGATGTGAACCTCTTCCATTTATGTAGGTAAGTAGTGCGCGTGGTGTGTCCTGCTGTGTAGTAGAACTGTCCGCACTTGCTCAGAACATGTTAACTCCTCATTAGAGAACCATTGATTAGCCAGGCCCTCAGGTGGAGTCATTGTACGTCGGGGTGAAATAGCTGGCCCCTGCGATGTGATAGGAGGTTGCTGGGGGGGGGTGGAAATCGGTGGCTTGACTGACATCCACATGAGGAAGGGATACCATGGTTGTCTGGGCCACGATGGGGCTATTAGAATGATGTTGGATTGGTCTGTTCTTGTCTTCTGTATTACTCTGTTCAACAGAGGTATTGGTGGAAACGCATACATGAAAGGTTCCATGGGAGCATGAAGGCATCTCCTCAAGAGTGTTTCCCTAGGCCTGCTCTGGAGCAGAATGTCGGGCGTTTTTTGTTTATTGCCATGGCAAATAGATCCAGTTGGGGATAACCCCAGGTCTGAAAAATGCTGGATAGAATGGTGTCAAGTTCCCACTCGTGCTGTATGGGGAAGGATTGACTAAGCTCATCTGTGGTCGTGTTCTGAGAAGTGGGCTGGTATGAGGTGGAGATATGGATATTGTATTGAAGGCACCAGTTCCATAGTTTTACCGCCTCTGTGCAGAGGGTGTGGAACCGGGCTCGGGCTCTCCCATGTCTGTTCACATAAAACATACATGCGATATTGTCGGTCATGATCCGAATTCTGCGGTTTTGGATAATGGGAAGGAAATGGAGGCAGGCATTGCGTATGGCTCTGAGCTCTAGTAGATTTATGTGAAGCTTAGTTTCTATAGAGGACCAGAGGCCCTGAGTGGTGAGGTGCCCATTTGCGTGCCCCATCCTGTGAGGGATGTATCTATAGTGATGGTAATTGAAGGGGGTTCTTGTCAGAAGGGAACCCCAGCACAGAGGTTGATAGGAGAGTTCCACCACAGGAGCAAGTCCTTGACTTTCGGGGGCATAGTTAGCAATTTGTTTAATCTGTGGATATTTGGTTTGTATACTGGGGCTAGCCACCTGCGAAGGCATCGCATGTACAGGCGGACTTTTGGGACCACAAATGTGGAAGCAGTGGCCATGTGTCCTAACAGCTGCAGAGAATCTCAGACTATAACCTGTGGGCTGACGTATATCTGGGTAATGAGGGTGCCCATTGTGTGGAATCTGTCCTAGGGAAGAGAGGCAAGACCCGTGGTGGAATCCAGGTGGGCCCTGATGAAGTGTATTTGTTGGGTAGGTCGTAAGGTAGATTTGTTTCTGTTTATTTGCAGACCCAAATGGCGTGGAAGCAGTGCACGGTTGCAGAAGTCACTTGGATCGCCTCCAATTGAGTGGGGCACTTGAGGAAACAATTGTCTAGGTAAGGAAAAATGAGGACTCCTTTCTTTCTGAGATGTGCTATTATGACTGCTAGTACTTTTGAGAAGACACATGGGTCAGTGGAAAGGCCAAAGGGCAGGACCCTGTATTGATAATGTTCCACTCCCATGGCAAATCTGAGAAAACGATGATGGGCAGGATAGTGACATGGAAATATGCGTCCTAGAGGTCGAGGGTTGAAAACCAAATCTCCCTGCTCTAGTGCTGGAATTATTGTTAGCAGAGTAACCATCCGGAATGTCTGTTTCATGACTAACTTGTTTAGACATCGAAGATCAAGGATAGGGTGCCATCCACCATTTTTCTTTTCTGCCAAGAAGTAGCGTGGGAGTAAAACCCTTTCCCTCTATGTTGAGCTGGTATCTGCTGTCTCACTCCTAGTTGTATGAGGTGCTGTACCTCCTGACGGAGCAAATGTTCATGGGAGGGGTCCCTGAAGAGGGAGGGGGTGGGAGGGTGAGTGGGGGGTAAGGAGAGGACAGGGATGGCATAACAAGATCTGATCATTTCCAGGACCCATCTGTGCGTAGTGATGGCTTCCCAATTGGTAAGAAACAGTCGTAGATGGTGTCCAAAGAAATGGATGGTTGAAACTGGTGCTGAAGAGGGTGTGAGGCTTTCTTTCTATACCCTCAACCAAGACTTCAAATTTGTTTATTTGAGGTAGGAGAGTGGGTCGCCGTCGATTATGGAGGGCAATGTCCTTAGGTTCTGGGTTTATGGCATTGTTGTTACTGCATATCATATTGTCTGAAATGTTGATTTTGCGCAAAAGCATGGTAACACGACCGTTGGTATGGCTGATATCTGTACTGCCTCTTTTTTGGGCAGGTGGCTGGATGCCTAAAGATCTGAGTGTGGCAAGTGAGTCCTTCATGGAATGGAGGGCCTCATTGGTCATAGAGGTGAAGAACTTGTCCCCTTCGATGGGGACATCTTTGACAGTGCTCTGTATCTTCTTGGGAAAGGAGGAAGAAGCAAACCATCAGGCATGCCGCATGATGATGGCCACGGCTGTGGATCTGGTGGCTGCATCAACAGCATTGAGGGCAGCCTGAAGAGCTGTGCGGGAGATCAATTGGCCCTCAGACACCACTGCTTTGAATTGTTGTTGTTTGTCTTCTGACACATCGTCAATAAATTGCATTACTTCAGCATAATTTTTGTGGTCATATTTTGCTAAGAGTGCCATGTAATTAGCTACTCGATATTGCAATTCGGAAGATGAATACACTTTGCGCCCAAAGGAGTCCAGAGTCTTGTTATCCTTGTCAGATGGGGTAAATTGGAAGTACTGGTGCTTATTTTTCTGATTGGCCCCCTCAACCACTAGTGAATTGGGTGATGGGTGTGTAAACAGAAACTCGGAACCGTTCAACAGGACAAAATATTTGCGGTCCAGTCTCTTGCTAGTGGGGGTTATTGTGGCCGGGGTCTGCCAGACAATTTTAGCGGGTTCCATGAAGGCCCCATTAATTAGTAGGGCTATTTTGGATGAGGTGGTAGCTTGTAATGGGTTGGTAAGCTCATGGTGGGTTCCTGGTACCTCCTCCAAGGTAATCTTGAGCTCATCGGCTACTCTTTTAAATAAGTCCTGAAAATGAGCGAGCTCATCAGTAGTGGAAGGTGGTGGGGACACCATGGCCTCCTGTAGTGGTATCGCCATAGGAGAGGTGTGGGGAGCGATGTCCTGTGAAGGCGGAGCAGCTACTTCAGGTCTTATCTGCTTATCAGCTAAGAAAGCTTCGGGGAGGATCTAACATCTTTCCTATGGGCAGCACAGTGAACACCCGACTGTGTCGTGGTGTAGTTCCATGGACACCGGTATGGCCATTGCCCACGAAAGGGCATAGGTGGTCCCATCCAGCAGTTACCATACCAGTGTGGGTAGCCACTAGGATAGGAGGATCGTGCTTTAGTTCATCTCCCACTTGCAGATAATGAAATGTGGGAGGAACATTGTGAGGAAAACGTTCACCATCCTCCTCGCCACTTGAGAGGCTTGAAGCGGTAGGGGAGTACTGTAGATAGGGTGCTGACGGTCTCGGTGCCGAGTAGCGGAGATTCAGGGGCATGGGACACTCTTAAGTCCCCTGGATGTAAAAACTGAGGTGGTGCAGTGACTCCAGGTGCCGAATGATAAGGCAGGAGAGGAGTGAAGGGTGACTGAAATGGAGCTGGTGCCGCTGCAGTTGGTGCAGGCAGAGTCTGTGGAGGCATCTGCTGAGGCGGCATACGTGTCTGCACCGAAGGTTGCCCTGGGGGTGCATATTGTGCTGAAGGAGTAGGTGCCCCAGAGGTGGGCACTGTCTGGCAGGCAGGCGACATTAGGCGGCTCGGGGCTGGGAGCGTCGGCTGCGGCGGGTGAGAAAGCGGCACCACAAGATCAAACGGTGGCACCATAACAGCTCTCGGCACTGTGCTGTCAAAGGTGGCCAAGGGAGAGCTGTAGGAGGCGGGCAGCTGAAAGCCCTGAGCCTCGGCACCAGGTAGCTGAGCAGCCCACTCACGGTTGGTGCCTGAGGTACCGGCAGAGTCAAAAGTGCTGAGCCGCGGGCACTGGTGAGGTGGAAGCCATCTGAGACTTTTTTGTTGAGAAGCAGCCGCTGAGGGGGGAGGAAGCTGGCCATTTTTTGTTTTGTCCTTCTCCCTTGAGGGTTTTAAAGAGCTTTGCTGGCCAGGGTCTGAGGGAGTTTTCTAATAGGAGCAGTTTCAGTCTGAGCTCCCCGTCCTTGCGGGTCCATGCTTTGAGCTGGTTACAGTGGATGCATTTTTGGGGTACATGAGACTCCCCCAACCCGCATACACACTGTGAATGACCATCCGAGATGGGGATGGCATCTGTGCAGGAGGCACATCTCTTGAAACCTGGGGAGCCGGGCATGTCCGTAGCCGAGGAGGTTTGGTTGGTTGGTTGGTTTTTAAATAACTCTAATAATGAAACTATTTTTCTTAAATAGTAACTCTAAAACCTAAACTGTCTAAATTATATTGAGAAACAAAACTAACTATGACTAAATCTGAAAGGACTGCTGAACTCCGTCTCTAGCCAAAGATGGTAGAGAAGGAACCGAGGAGCCTGGGCCGTGCATGCGCTCTTCAAACACTGACAGCTCATGAGGCAGGCACTGCGTGTGCACGGCCCATAGGGGTACTGCTGTAGAAATCTCTGATCGAAGGTTCTGGGACGCACCTTGACCTGAAGTGGAGCACCCCCAGGGACATCTCTCTCAAAGAGGTGTTATTTACCTCTTCCCATAACACAAGAACCAGGGTCCCTCAATTCGATTAACAGGCAGCAGATTTAAAACAAACATAAGGAAGTACTTCACACAGCACACAGTCAACTGAAGAAACTTGTTGCCAGCGTATGTTGTAAAGGCCAAAATTATAACTGGGTTAAAAAAAGAATGAGAAGTTCATGCAGGACAGTTCCATCAAGAGCTATTAGCCAAGATGGTCAGGGACACAACCCCATGCTCTGCATGTCCCTAAGCTTCTAACTGCCAGAAGCTCAGACTGAATGAGAGGGGATGGATCACTTGATAAGTTGCCCTATTCTGCTCATTCCCTCTAAAGCATCTGGCAATGGCTGCTGTCAGAAAACCGGATACTGAGCTAGATGGACCATTGGTCTGACCCAGTATGGATGTTCTTATGTTCTTATCACTTTAAAAAATAAAAATTAATGTTATAATCAAGTAATTACACAGTTGAAAATGCATCAAGCATATTAACTTTTGACGCTAACTTCAGTTTATTTCTCTCATAGGTTTAAATACAAAAAAATAGGAATGTAAAAAATTATGAACCTAGAGTTATACATGAAAGGGGACTGTTGTCCCCTTATTAAAACTTGGTGGGGGTGTTTTGGTTGGCTAGCTCCCAGTACCAAAAGAAAGTGGAAGGGTCGATGGGAAATCAGGACCCTGAGACTGACAGTCCCCAGTAACATTGAGGCCAATGCTCCAGGTCAGCCTGATCGACGGGGCGAGCAGGCTAATCAGGGAGTCAGGAGGCCAGGGGGGTCCCGTCCTCCGTGTGAGCAGGAATTGCCTGGAACAGAGAGTGGGGCCGAGCTAAGGAGAGAGCAGGGGCAGAGCTGTGCCAGACACTGGGGCCAGAAAAGCAGCCCAGGAAGCAGGTCAGTGCTGGGAGCAGAGTCACAGAAGCAGCCTACAGAGCAGACCTGTCATGGGAGCAGAGCTGTAACAACCAGATCCAGACGGCGCCAGAGAAGCAACCCAGGGAGCTGGAGGAAGAGCTTCAGTAGCAGCGTAGCTGAGGCAGAGTGGAGCTGGGGCTGGAGCAGTCTGGAGCCGGGTGCAGTGAGCAGCTGGGGAGAGCGAGGGGGACCCTGGGCAGTGGCCCAGCTCAGGGAGACGCCCCCCTCCAAGAGGCCTTGCAGGCCAGACTTGGAGGGGGATTGTAACCCCAACAGGGTGGGGGCGACACTGGGAAGAAGGGCCCTGCCACCTAAAGCCTGAGAGCATGTGGCCATCGCCAGAGCAAGTGTCCAACCCACGGCATCCCTGCAGCACAGCCAGGGCCTGAGAAGAAAACCTGGGACTTGTGAGGAACAGATGGAACTTCCCTTACATTCCAGAGACGCTGGTTGTGATGTCCCCGTGCCACAGAGTGGGGTGACAAGTTTTCCTTTAACCTTTCCCGTTTTTTCCTTATTTTTTAAAATTGATTGCTGTTTAATAAATTGTATTTGCTTTGAACTGTATGTAATGATCAGTGGGTCAGGAAAGCATCCAGTGCAGAGAGAGTACCCTGGAATGGGGACACCCAAGCCCCTGCCCTAAGTGACCACGACAAGGTTGGGGGTCGAGTCCCCCAGGAATCCTGGGCCCAGCCCTGTGGGGGTTACGAGGACTCTGCCACACAGGAAAGTGGAAGGGGAGCCTGGAGGTCAGGCAGGCCTCCAGGTTAAGGGAGTGGAAGCGAGGACTCAGATCCTTTCGCTAGCCCACTTCACCGGGGCAGTGTATAAGCCAGGAAAGTTCCCCACAATAGCGGGACCATTCCCCCGCTTACATACACAAGTAATAATAAATAAAATTCCTGAAGGAGGAAAAAAACCAATGTAGTTCCTACTTAATAGTAAGATTTTTACTGATCCCTTGATGTACACATCAAAGAAGCTTTCCAAGCTTGTGTGAAGTAGCAAATTTCACCAAGGTGGAGCAACTAAGTACTCATCCTAGTTGTTAATAATGCATTTGCACATTTATAATTTAGATGTAATAGAATTACTAAAATAAAACACATTTAAAAGGACACACAAAAGGTTATTTTCAACATCAGGATCTGCTACTTTCACTCTGCAGGCTCAGCATTTGCACTAGCAATTCTTTTGATTTCCAACTCCAGATTTTCTACCATTATGCTTCAACTCCCAGTGTACTCCCTTCACACTCAGCCCATCCCTCTTACAAGACAGTTCTCCACTTTAATGGGACTACACACCTCCACTAAGATATCTTCCCGTTCCCACTGAAGCCTCTTCTAAAATTCTATATCTCCCATGATCTCTCCCCCTCCCCCTCAGGCCATCTGAATTAATGAGCACAAATGAGGAAGTCTTGAGTTCTAATCCAGGCTCTGCCACTGACTTGGTGTGTGGCCTTTAGCAAGTCACTTTAGCAAGTCCACACCTCAGTTTCTCCATTGGTAAAATAGGGATAATTATACATACATTACCTACCTTATTGGATGGGGTGAATATTAATATTAAATGTTTGTGACATATTTTGACCACGTCAAGGGATATATAAATGCTAAATTATCCTGTGCCTACAGTTATTGGCACTTTGTAAGCAGCTTAAATAGATCATTTTTACAGAGAGAGAGAGAGAGAGAGAGAGAGAGAGAGAGAGAGAGAGAGAGAGAGAGAGAGACTCTTTCAAATTCCCAATCTAATAAACAAGGCTTCATTTTGGTTCAAACGATTCTGATGATCACTGCAAAGACAAGGATGCACATTATCCCACAGAGAAAGAAGCCAACACTTAATTGTATGTACAGTACTTGACACAATGGGAATCTATTCTTTCTGGGGCCTTTGGGTGCCACCATAACACAAATAAATAAATACACACACCTCAGCTCATACATATTGGTTGCAGAAGCCAGAACTTTATAATAAGCATCAATATTGTTGAAGGCTTAATACAAGAAAATACAGAGAATGGCAGATATTTATAAATAGAATACTAATGCTGATGTTAATAAATTTTTTTTTAAGATGAAATACCAGTTATCGTGTTTTGGAAATGTCAAACTTTGCAACTGCATAAAGGGAAAACAGGGATTCTATCTACACAAATATTTAACCACACAAATAAGAGCTATTAGCCATCACAAATTCCATGTCTTGCTAATATAATTTCCTGCTAACACAAGCTCCTAAGTACACACAAAAAATATAGGTGTGACCGGTTCGGTCAGAGAGCCCCCCCTGGGCTCCCTGAGCCCCCCCTGTCACCTGATATGCTAAAATTACCTCTGATCCTGTTTTCCCTGATGGCTTGGGATTCCAGAATCCTGCTTTGTTGAGCCAGACACGCTAGCCTGCTACAACACAGACCCAGGTCTGAATCACGCCCCCAAAGCTGCAGACTAACTGAAAACCACTCAGCAGGTCACCTATCTCCAGCACACAGACACCCAGTTCCCAATGGGATCCAAACCCCAAATGAATCCATTTTACTCTGTATAAAGCTTATACAGGGTAAACGCATGAATTGTCCGCTCTCTATAACACTGATAGAGAGATATGCCCAGGTGTTTGCTCCCCCAGGTATTAATCCCTTACTCTAGGTTTACTAATAAACAAAAGTGATTTTATTAAGTATAAAAAGTAGGATTTAAGTGGTTTCAAGTAAGCACAGACAGAACAAAGTAAGTTACCAAGGAAAATAAAACAAAACACACAAATCTAAGCCTAATACATTAAGAAACTGAACAGAGGTAAATCTCACCCTCAGAGATGTTCCAAAAAGTTTTTTTCACAGACTAGACTCCTTCCTAGTCTGGGCCCAATCCTTTCCCCGGTGCAGTCCTTGTTAACTCCAGTTCTAGGTAACTAGGTAACATTTCTCATGACTGGCAGCCTCCTTTTTCCTGTTCCACCCCCTTTTATAGCTTTGGCCCAAGGCGGGAATCTTGTCCCCACCCATCCTTCTAAATGGAAAAGCACCAAGTTTAAGATGGAATCCAGTTCAGGTGACATGATCACATGTCACTGTAAGACCGCCTCCTTCATTACCTAGTAGCTAGAAGACAAGTACACAGGAAAGGTTGCAGGTAAACAAACCCATTCACAGTTCATTGATTCTGAAGCACCCTTAATGGCTTCCACTTAACATGTATACATCAGTAATACAAGTTTATATCTTATTCTCCTAACATAGAAATAATACATGCAAAGAAATAGGATGACCACACTCAGTAGATCATAAGCTTTGTAATGATACCTTACAAGAGACCTTTTGAATAAATCATATTCCAGTTACATCATATTCACACTTGTAAGCTATTTCCATAAACATATGGAGTGCAGTGTCACAATAGGAACTATACATCAGACAACAAAGTTTAATATTGGCAAAACTTATGAAAAAAGATGTAAGTAAAAGATGTAGAGCTGCCATTATACAAATAATCTCTTATGTCATCAGCTACTGCGAACCTCCACATAATAGGCCACAGATAATCGTTGCACTACCAAATGGAAATTTGAGGAGCAGGGGAATAGAATCACAGGGAATGAGAGTCGTAGTGACATAGCAAGAAATCTGTCTGCACTTTAAAATAATTTGAGAGAGCATGTGAGCACAATTAAACTTGCACTGAGCCTTCCCAGTCACAATTTGAAGATCCTTCAGTTCACACCACCTCTAGGAAAATGGATGATGATGGCAATGGTGTAGCCAAACATGTTTCTCTCTTGGACACTGAAAGGATGGGAACTCATCAATAGAGAAACAATATGGTTATTACAAAACGAATTAACAAATACAGTGAAATAAAGACATCTTCCCTAAATGGCAGAATTCCAAATAAAGACAGAACATATTCAGACAGCATTTTCCCACAACACCAAGCACATACTTGAACACTTACCCAAGAAGTCACGTAGCAACATAAGCAAAAGTTACATACACATAAATCTACACATTCTTTTCATTGGAAATCTTAAATAAGATTTTTATTTTTGTTAAAAACAAGAGCTGTGTATTCCACATTAAACCTATTTTTTGTGGTTTCTTATCTTGCCCATTCCATATTGCATCAATTTAAAAGTTTTCTTTTATCAACACAAAGGCACCTTTAAAAGATACTTTGAACTGGTAAAGGGGTTTCCCTGTTAAGCTATTTATCCCTTCAATACTATATAAAACCTTTCTGAAGTGCAATACACATCCTTATAAAGAAGCCCAAATTCTCTCTTTGACCTATATGTTCACACAAAAAAGCAGTGACCAAGAGGAGAATCAGGAGGAAGAAATGGTACCCCTTCTGGTTTCACGCCAACCTCAACTCAGGAGTAGTAGTTCCTAAAAGAGGTTTATGTCTTGATCCAGTGTTGGTTCCACAAACCTGCCAGAGCTCAGAAACTCCTGTTCCTGGCAGGAATAATCTGCACGTGGAAAAGCATAACATGGGGCTGCAAAGAGGCAACATTTGGCTCTTACTTTTTTTTTTTTTTTAAAGTTGGTCTTTGATGATGTCAAGTTTCCCCTCCCCTCCCCATCCATCAAAACACCTGGGTACAAGGAATAAGCAGCAAAGTTTTACTGAAATGAATGAGATACTTATGTATTTGATCTTGTAGGACAGTGTATTAAATCTGAACTGTCGTCTCTGGGGATTCTTTGAAAGAGCATAACTACATCAAACAGCAGTGTAGTTTCATTACACAAATTCCTATCAATAAAACAATTACACCATTAATACACTTTTGTAGCAAGTTTAATGCATACTGTACAAAATGTTATACCTAATTTTTTCTCTGTTTGCTTAATCCAGTTCCATAAACAACATTTATGCTACTGTTTTGATGGGACCATGTGCCAAGAATTTGCATTAATGTGTAGAAAGATAATGTGCAGAAAGATAATGTGCAATGGGTGCAATTCTCTACCAGTCAGAGGGCCAGCATAAGGCATAAGAACCCTTAGCTCCCATTTAAGCCGTAGCCCGAGGGCTTAAGTGGTGCATCAGTCTTGTGCTGTCTGCCCAGGGGTGAATTACATCCAACCAGAATATGGCAGCTCGTGTCTTACAGTGTTTTCTTATTCAGTTGTACGTGGGATATATTTTCAAAAAGTAGGAAACTCAACAACAAAACTCCAGCACAAATAATCAAGATTAAACTTCATCCCACAAAATAAAGGAATTCAGTATTAAAGTTCCATCTTCATCTGTAACTAATCCTCTCATGCTTAGGGACCATTTTGCAATTTATACCGCACAATATCTGAAGCCATCTCAGAGCCCATTTCCCTAAGCACAGCAAGATAAGCTTGTGGTGGAAGTGTGAACTCTGCTCTTGTCTTCGCTGCAGGGTTAACTCAGGGTATCAACACCTGAATTAGCGTAGCTCAAGTGAGCGAGGGCACACTGACTACACACTGCGCAAAGCGATTGTGTCTGTAGCTGATGAGTGGTGCTGACTCAGGCCGTAGCATGTATCCACTCTCAGGCCAGCCACCTTGAGTTAAAAGCCCCACTGCACTTGAGTTAAGGTTAGTGCGTGTGGCGGGGTCTCAAGTTAGAGGCAACACTTGAGTTATAACTTGAGTTAACTCAGCAGTGATGTCAAGCCTGGGGTATCCTTATTTCTGTGGGTCCACATCAAATCCAAAATGGTATTTTTATACAGATTCCAAAAATCGTGTTAAAAAGGACACAGATAAATACTATTTTATTATATCTAGTTAGAAGCCTACTAATGACTTTTTTGCCTTCCACCAATCAGGAATTTTTACACTTGGTAATCATGATTTCTTTCTGCATTTTGGATGATGCTGAACATCATTTGGTTGTTTTCTGCTACAATTGTCCTTCCATTGTGAGTAGAAAAATAATCTTTCCAAAAACAAATACAGTTGCATTTGCCATTCTTGAAACACTCAGAGACAAAGCAAAAAATAACAGGAGCGAACATGAAAAGCTTTGCTTAATTCATGCAGAATTTATTGCAACTGAACCAAAATGAAGTTCACGCACTCAGAAGGGGCCCTGTTCCCCTCAAGATCTAATTCATATGGATGGTGAGGAAAGGGACGTGCAAGCAGGATGTTTGTATTATGTAAACAATGAATGCCAGTCGATTCAGGGTAGGGAAGTAGCAGAGGAAACAGGGAGGGATCAAATAGGTAAAGTTGTTCCAGGGGAGAGCTGGCTGTAGTGGAAGCAGGAACAAGAAGAGAAGAGATTCTGGAATAGAAGGGAAGCAGCAAGCAGTGAGGATGGATTGGGAAGTTAGAGAAACTGGGGAGATGCAGTGGCATAAACCACCTCATTTAGCTTGTTTGCTAAATGTCACTGTGAAGTCTACGCAGAATATTGGACCAAATTTGTGTCTGGTTTAACTACACTGATGGCTGTTCTTCTATGGCGTACACAATGTTTTAGCAAGATCTAAAAAATAAATAGCTCCATTTTATTCATATAAATGTGTAAAACATATCCATAAAAGATCCAGTGCCTTCCCCATTAGATAAATGTTATCAGATAGGTCAAGTCTGGAGCCAAAGACCTTGAAAGTATTGATTTAATTTATCTTAAACTGATGCATTTAAAAACAAGTCACCATCTCAATATTCTTGTCAGTTTTTTATTGTTTTTCATCCTAAAGACGAGCACATTTACAGCATACATGGATTGGATGAACTAGGAATATATAAAACACTAACCATATGTTTATGATATATTAATACTGCCCAAAAACAAATAAATAAAAGTATTTAAGTGCATAAAGCCTGGCAAATACAACAGTTTTGGGACAAAACAGTATTGTATTATACAATAATTTTACATATATAAATGAAACAAAAGGCAACTGTGCTGTGGGTGCTTTCACAGAACATACACAGAACATACTTGGCAACATTTTTTTAAACCTTAGTATGTTTTATAATTTAAAAAATGTACTCAAAAAGAACATTAGACAGAACTTCATTTTACAATCATCCTTAATGTCTTTCCTGTGCAACAGAAAAGCTTAAACTCTCATGTGAAGGTTCCTATATGTTTAGTTAAAGTTTCACAGTTTTTCTTTTTCGATGAACTGCTCAAAATCTTACTGTTCAATATGCCCTTTAAGCAAGCCTATTTATGTGCATGTAATAACAATGTTGTATATATAAAATATTAGCCGAACAATGATGCTTTACATGAAGTACATAGAAATTGGAATATTCTCCACAAAATAATGCAGTACTTAAGTTTGGTGTTCCACCGCTTTAAAAAGGTGAGCAAAAAGCATGCACATAAAGAGTTTTGGAATTCTTTTAGATTAGGTGTGTATACAAAATAAATAAAGGTCACTATAATTTAGAGTGGATTTAATTATTAAGAACTCCATAATGCTAGTGAGCAGCTCTAGTAATTGTAGTAACTCTCTTGCATTATTCCCCCTCCAAAACTGAACACAGAGTTCCAGTGTAACAATGTAAGAATTTATAAATATGCTTAACTACATGATTGAAAAATATATGAAACAAACTGATCAACTAAATGTCACCAGTGAGAAACTCTGAGTTCTACAGAGTACAGATTACATAAAAAGAAATGTGGTGTTTAATAATGGAATAGGGATTGCAGATTTAACAGAATGAATGGAATAATATAAATCCAAAGGATTCTTACTGAAAGTTGCTGGGGTTTTTTTTAACATGTATTTGTTTTACATATTGTCAAAAAACAAACACAGGTTGTTTCATTTGGGATGAACAGAGACAGTGGAGTTCCCAAGGATTGTTTCTGCTATAGCCATGAATTAATTATTCAAAACAGGGACAGGACCATAAATACTTTTTACAGACTTCTAGACATATGCATATCTTACACAGTATTCGCCATTTTGCTATCTTAATAAGGCTGAAATAATAATAAAAAGCTAGGTCAACAAAACAGTCTAACTGGCACATGTGACACTGTTAAATGTTGAACTGCAAAAAGCAAAATGTGAAAACTACGGTACTTAAAACCCCCAAATTTATGTGGGAGCAGAATGAACATGATCAACAGAGCAGTGAGAACACAGACGAACACCAGGAAGACAGAGAAAGAAATAAGGAACTGCCACATACATACCTGGCTGTTGCTATTCTATTGTGAATAAACTGACCATATTTCCCATTCTGAAGCCTACTTCCTTAAAATCCCAGGGGGAGTGAGTACTTGACTATTGTATATTGGGCTAAATGTGGCTAGGGAAGATTAATCCTGATAAAATCTGGAAATTAATGTTTACATTCATTTTTTAGAATCCATACCCTTTACAGAGACTATTTTCAAGGAGATCTGTTGAACATTTCTTATAAGATGCTTATCTGGTCACCTTAGTCATGAGATGGAATAAGTATGAGGTTTTAACACGTTAACAGTTACTTGTATCAAAATAGGACATTGCTAGATTCACCAGAAATATATGTTACGATAATAATAATCCCTGTGCATTATTCTGACAGAGCTCAGCTGGGCAAAATGCAATGCTAAACAGAAAACAAATTTTTGTTATGGAAGGATTTGGGCAGTTGTGGACATTTATAGAGCATCGTTTGGTTAGCAGGTATTGAAAATATCATCAAAAAATTTTTAGATACTAACACGATTGACCTGAAGTGATATAAAAAGCCATGGAAAAATGTGTTACTTAATACACAATACCATGATATTTACTGACTTGCCTGTTATGCTATAAGTTACACTACTGTAATGGGGAGATAAAACTGTATTTGAATTTTACAATATTGTTTGTTAGCATTCACCACTAACCAAATGCAATCACATAAGTGTTTGAAAAATTTAAAAAGTTTCTGAAATCAAATAAGGTGATTGTGGGTCCAATCCTGAGCCCAGTAAAGTCAATGGGAGTTTTGGACTAAGTTGGAGCAGGATAGGACTTCATGTCAGTATCTGGCCTTGTACATTACTAACTCCATGTATGAAAGACAGCATTATATATACAGTAAAACATTTTAAACTCCTGACTTTTGTACTGACATTCTTTTTTAAAAATTAAACCATTGTTGCTTGATTGTAACAATTCATTCTACACTCATCCGACTGCCCAGGGTCCAATTAATTTACTATTTACAATGTTGAGATTTTATTCTCAGTTTTAAAAAGTATTATGAAAAGCTTACTCTCACGTCAACTCAGTATAAAAAGATGTTATGTGAAACACCTGCCTAAACACCATTCATAAAGTCCTTGACGATCCTGGAGGTACCAAGCTATTTCCATTTAGGTAATTATTCAGTGCTACAGTATTTGTGCATTTTACATACACTGAAGGCTATTTAAATGGGCAGAGAGTCATCAAGCTAAGGTGTCAGAATAACCTTCATAGATTCCAATTCAATAAAGTAACATGCTCAATATAACCTAGTGAAATGTACAAAAATTGGTCATCTGGTCTCGATGACAAATTCATATATTAAACTAGAGTATATCCCCGTGTTTTAATGGAACAGCTAATTACAGGACACAGTATGCTTATGTTTCAACTTTTCCATAAGTTCCTTCTGGAGGCCTGTAATGCTTTGGGAAAGCCTTCAGTTGCAGGGAATTAAATGCATACTTGCGACATCCAACATTCTTCATTGTATTTTCTCTTCGACAACCCTCACTGGGGAAAAAAACAAGCACAAAAAAATGACAGCAGTAAAAAGGAAAATAAATAAATAAAAGACTTAAACTAAGATGAAATGAACTGGTTATTTCATAGCATTAAAAAAAGTTGATTAGTTTCAATGGGTGTTTGTGGATCATTTGCCATTGCAAATATTAAAAATGGTGGATCATTAAACAATGCTATTAAGAAGCACATAGAATGGACACATGCTATGTTTAATTGCTAGTTTTGCATTTCTAAAAAGCAGCAGTGTATCTAATGGAACAAACTTTTATATTTGAGATGGTTTCATGTATTTCAGGATACTTTTACTGTGAAGTTTAAATGCCATTTCATTGCACATGGAATCCAAAAAACCTGCTGAAATAATTTTCTAACAAATTAGCAGAACTGTAAGTTGAAAAAGAAAAACTGCTGATCTCTGAACAGAATTTTTAAAATAATTTTATTGTCCCCTGTATGGCAGTATTATCAAAGCTTACTTAAAGAGTGAATACAAAAATAATGACTTTTCAGATAACTCTGCATGCATAAATTAATTTGAAAATTAACAAACTGTACTAGCAGAATCTAAATCCTGAAACGGCAGCTTTGTATGGGTGGAAAAAAAGATTGGCTCCATGTACAGTCATCACACAAAACTGTTCAGAGTTTAGATTGCAAACCTAATGTTGCTATGCAGTTGCTCTATACCAGCAGAGGAGGCTCTGTGCTATAATGAAAGCTACCCCAGCTATAAGGCTTCTATATAATGGTTCTGAAATCTACTGCAAAGTTCCTTTGATTGTATGCAAAATCCTTGTTTTCCAAAAACAGACTTACAAAGAGGAAGCACTTTTTTAAAAATGTAGGTTATAAGTTAACCTAGATTCTCATGAGAATGTTTTCTTCTTTCTTTACTAGAGAAGGTAAAAAATGGATAATGATAATGGTTTAATGCTCTAGCTTGATGGTGTAATGTACACACCACCATCTTACGGCTGAAATGCTATATTATTCCCGTTTTAAAGACAGATGAAAAGCAGCATGTAACATACTCCAGATAAACCATAGTGACAATTTAAAAGGTTGGTTTGGGGTTTTTTACCTTTAAAAATCTTCTTCCAACATTGGCTCATGCTCATTGCTGGGCTTATTTGATTTTGATTAATTAAACTGGTTGTAATTTTATTTGTTGCCTGTTTTAAATGCATTTAGCATTCTTAACTTTGTCTCCTAAAACCACCCTATTTAAAGTTTGAGGACTGCCTACTACAAATGTGCAGTAACTGTTTTTTATAGTATGGATCCCAATATGTACATTACACCATTATTTTGTGTCTTTACACAAAATACTGCAAAAATTGTTACAGCCAATTAAGTGAGTGAGATATATTGTGAACATTTCTTGAATATATTTTCATGTCATGGACTTGAATTGCTTCAAAGGAGCCATTAAAATACACTTCCATAAAGGATTTGCTTTCCTTTTCTTGGACAAATTGTTTTTTTTAAATTGTAATTAAAACATTAAGTTTAATTGTGCAATGGTCTATATTATTATGTTCACCACTTTTACAAGACTAGGATAAATTTTGTACAAGGTATGCTTTGTGAAATCATTTGAAAACTCAATCTGCTGAACATTATTGTCTGCTGATCATTATTGTCCTGGTAAAATGTGTGTATCAACATTGTATGTGAAGTTATAAGATTTGGCTGTATAGCATTGTTATACATGTTTCAAGGTTAAGAAAAGCAGGCCCAAGCCAGTTTTTCCAGAGACAAAGACACATTGACACCTCAGCCAAGTGTTAAAGAGCTATCACCTGCTTAAGCAGCCATTCTCCAGCAATGGGAAGGTGTGAATAAGAAATTTACATTCCATCACAGGGACTTGTCAGATCTCATGTCCACAAAAGACTACTTGTTGCCTGCACTCCAGCTGGGGGCAATCCTCAAAGAGGGGAGGGTGATATAAGAATGATGGCTTGGCTACACTTGCAAGTTAAAGCGCATTAAATCAGCAACGGGCTCCCTAACTCCTGAGATGTCCACACTGGCAAGGCACTTAGAGCGCCTGGACTCTCTGCAGCTGGAGCGCTCCTGGTAATCCACCTCCACGAGAAGCATAGAGCTTGCTGTGCCCCGGCTGAAACAACCGGGTGTCAGTGTGGACGACGCGGTGCATTACTGTGCTGTGATTGGCCTTTGGAAATGTCCCATAATCCCCTGAAGTGAAGTGGCCACTCTGGTCATTGCTTTGAACTCGGTTGCAGGCATGCGGATATCCCCTTTCAAAGCTCCGTTCTGACAGCCGGCTGCTTCTCTGCTCCAGGACACAGAGCAACCATTACTGTGGAATGCTGCTGCTGTTGCCGAGGCAGGTGTTCGTGCGTGCATGCATGAGTGAGAGAGAGAGGCGGGGGGGAGGGAAAGTCTGCTGCTGTCTGAACTTACAAGACAGCATGCTGACACACTCTCTGCCCCCCAAAACACACGGTCTCTCCCCCCCACATACACACAACACACTCCCTGTCGCACTCCACGCCCACACCCTTTTGAAAAGCACGCTGCAGCCACTTGCACACTGGGATAGCTACCACAATGCACTGCTCTCTGTGGCGTTGCAAGAGCTGCTAATGTGGCCACACCACTGCGCTTGCAGCTGACAGTGGAAATACACGGCAGCATTTTCCCTGCTGCTGTCTCCGAAGGCTGGTTTAACTCCCAGAGCTCTACACCTGCAACTGTAGCCAAGCCCTGAGAGATTGTGGCCTCCCATTTTCCTCTCTCCTCCTTCATCTCTGCTCATAACATCAACGACTCTCAAAGAACTGAACTAAGGGGGCAGGATCTCACGCTGAAAGTAGACCCAGCCTGTGAAATTTACTGCAGCGTATGGTGAGACAAAACCTTTTGCTTTTAAGTTCACTTAGCTTGTTAAGTTAGGTATTAGCTTGCGTTTTACTCTTATTTTCTTTTGTAACCAATCCTGACTTTTATGCATCATCACTTGTAATCACTTAAAATCTAATCTTTCTGTCGTTAATAAACTTATCTTATTGTTTTATCTTAACCAGTGTGTTTGGATTACAGTGTGTGGGAAGCTCCATTTGGGATAACAAGGCTGGTACATTATCATTTTCCTTTGATGAAATGACAGACTTCCTATGAGAAGGTACTGAGCAGTACAAGATGCACATTTCTGGAGGAACAAGGCTAGGACTAAGAATTTGTGGGTGTCACCCTATATGTAATTCATGAGTGACTGGTCAGAGCACAGATGTAATTTATCTGGGAGTGATTTTGAATACTGAAGGCTGTGAGAGCAGACCAGGAGTGGATGTTCTGACAGCAAAGAAGGGTAAAAGACACCCAAGGCTAGAGAATTAAGCTGTTCAGCAGTCCAGATTGCACCCTGGGTAATGTCACAAAGGGACAGTAGCATGGGACACAAACCAGAAAGTTAGGGTATTCAATGGTAAGTTTAGTACTGTTCAGAATTCATCCCATCATGACTAGTTATTGCACATGCCTGAAGTGAGTCACAGTGATGGCGCTGCAAGGGCTTTTTTCCCCTCCTGTGAACGTGAAGACAAGATATAATACGCTGTCACATATCATCCTCTGTGCCAGATTTTTAACTGCTGTATACCATCGACTTCAATGGAGCTATGTCAGTTTATACCAGCTGAGGATGTGGCTTACTGTTTGACTGGAAACAATGGTGACCAGAAATATTAATTCACGGGTCACTTTTTCTTTGATGACCTAATAGTGAACATAAATCCTTATTTCACCACTGAGATTCCTAGACACAACTGAATGAGTTAGTAACAGCATACTGCACCAACTGGTATCAAGCTTCCTTAATTTTATTATTTTTAGTCCTACCTTTAATATAACCTTAAACATGATCTAAAATATATTTTGATATGTGACCACAAAGGCATAACAATAATTGGTATTTTTACCTTAAATGTAGGGGTTATCTTTACCTTAAATTAATTAAAATAATATCGCACCTTTACCGTAGTATCTGTCAACATTTAATTAAATGAATGTGAAAACTCCTGCCCAAAGGTAACCAGCTGAATTAGAAGGTTACAGTATTGCTCCTTCATGCCACCACCCAAAGTTACTAAAGAGTGTTCTAAAATGCAAAGAATGGAGATCTTGTGCTGCTTAATACTTCTGAACTAATGGCACTTACGTTTATTACGCTGTCATTGATATGACATAACAGCCATCTCCTCATTAGAGATCCTACGCAAGGGTTTGGATTGAGCAAGGTGTCAAGTACTCCTATGAAGTGCTGAGCATCCTCAACTGAGCATCCGCTGAGTTCATTGGGAGTTCAGGCACTTGGCACTGTGCAAGACTGAGACCGTTGTAAAGAACCAGAATCTTAACTTAATTATGTGATAGTTTTTGTGAAGAATTAATTTCTTCTGGTTGAGATCTGTTTGCAGCATGCAGTAAACTTTTCAGTTCTGGAGACCTGAGTTTAAATATAGGCTAGGTCACAAACAAAGGATGAAATCTACGCCCAAAGAAATGAAATTGAATTAAGTAGGCCTAGGGTTTCACCCAAAGTAAGACTAATCGGCTTCTTAAATTAGAGTTCGATTTTGCAAGATGATGAGCATGTTGGCCCCAATCCAGCAAAGCATTTAAACTTGCTTAATTTTAAGCACATGAATAGTCCCACTGACTTCTATGGGACTAGTCATGTTCAAAGTTAAGCACATACCTGTTAGATTGGGCTAGTGTGCTCAGCACTTTGCCGGATCAAGGCCTTTGTCCATACTGGATGTTTATTCACATAATAAAAACACAGAATTTGGCACAAAAGGCAGGCCGTTCAGGGGACAAATAAGGCTGGAATCAGAAGTGTGTGAAGATCAGGGCTTAGATGCAGTGGTAGGATAATTTATACCTGCCACCAATTAGCTTTGTATTTTCTATTGCTGGCATGCCATGGCTTCAACTTCATTAGCAATAAGCTTTCCCAGACTCACTCCAGTATGTTTTTATAAAAATGAAATATAAATTTAAATAAATAGATTCACCGTTTTTTAAAAAAAAACATAAGAGGGTATCTGGGGTGAGGGAGGGGATGGAAACCAGGAGACATTGTACTATACAATTTGATTTGGTGAAGACAAAGAAAATATAGCCATGTACTTTCTGATTTTGTTATAACTGGAAATTAAACATTTCCTGAATTTAAGAGTCTATTCTAACCTCAAAATTACATAGCTGCTTTTTCATCTTGCATTATTACTGGTCAGAAATGCTTCTAAAACATTATAATGAATGTATCAAAGTTACAGCTATCTAGGCTTTCTGAATGCTGCTATGTGCCTATTTGAACGAATTATAATAATAATGATAGAAATTACATATTAATTCACTGTCATCTATTTACCTACCTAGGTCCTTATGTGGCTCCCATAACCATAATATCTGTGCACCTAGTAAATATTTAAGAATAGAAATAACAGTAATACTTTGTCTATTGTCACTGCACAAAACCCAAATGCTTTGGCTTTGTAGTTCAGTGTAACCATGCTAAGGGAGCTAACTGATATACCTCTTTTCTTGCCTGGTATATTAAATGTCAACATAATTAACTTATAAGTTATTATCCTGATTCAGTATTCTCTTTTTTTATAATTTAAAAATGGACCATCTTTCCCCAAGGAAGCATAAATGGACAATTGATCACTATCAGTCTATTTTTACTACATACTCCTTTTCTGAGAGTCATTCACTTAAATAGGTTACAAAAATGTATACCTGTAAACATAATGGAATAATATTGCATGCAGTACACTGCAATTCAAGGGGTTTTTTTTAGTGGGTACAGTATATGCTACTGAAATAGATTTAAACATGAGAAAGGAACAAGACTATGGGTTCTGCAAACTGTTTACTACTGTAATTTAGCGATTATGCTTTGAAATGGAAGTAGAAAGGTGTCAGATTTGTTTATCTAGGTACATCTGTTATAAACCCCACCTATTTATTTTAAATTTTTCTCTTCATACCTCATAAAAATGAAAGGCAAGGTTAGCATACACTTAAAGATTATACAAAAAGATACAAATTCTTTTCAGACAGAGTTCCTTTCTCTGGAATACATGAAACAAGTAACACAAAACTGTATATATGAGAGAGACTCTTAGATCTGAAGGTAAGAGAAATATTTGGTAAGAGAAACTGATCTTCAGGCCAGCTAAAGTAAAGAGGTAACAGCCAACTTCAGACTATGTTACAAGCACTGAAAGCATAACAATGGTTTAAACTTTCAATACAATTCCTCTTTGATAAAATAATTTGATGTATATTTACACTTTAGTACAATATAAACGTAAAATTGTAAGGCATAATAATAATTCTTGGCAGACATTGCTATGGCACATTCCTTTGTCCAGCAGATATCAGGTGGCAATACATATTTAAGCACTTTTATCTATTTTTGTTTTTTTAAGCTTGTCTTCATTTGCAACGTAATCGGGCCACCAGGTATGCTACACTCAGAAACAGCCACACAATCAGTAAATTGGGGCTCAGAGCTAGTAAAGGAAAAGAGTAGAGGAGGCTGGGGTCTAGCCCGAAATCTCGGATGGGCACCAAGCCACTCAAGTTCTTCTGGGTGACTACCTCCCGTGTTCCAATGCTGTGAAAAGGAAGAAGTTTGGGAGAAGGGAAAATAAAACAGAAAGGAAAGCAGACATGCAACAAATGTATCAAAAGAGATGGGAAAACAAGGTGACCAAGAAGGGAAATGAAAAACATGGAAGAAGCCACAACAAAATCAAAACATGGAGTAAAGGAAGAGTGGAGTAATGCCAAAAAAATCACCACAATTACAGATAAAAAGAGAGAGAAAGAGAATAAAAAGAGAAAAATAAGAAAAAATACTGTAGTCTACTGAAAAGAAATACATGTAGGTTGAACAAGAATGGTTTTCCATGTTCATTCTCTCAATTGGCCAAGCAATATTCCATGCTGCCCTGCCATGCTTCCACATGCTGCAAAGAAATGGAGCTCCGAAAAGCAACCTGAACATGAATAACCATTGTAATATTTGACCATTTCAAACATGCTTCAATATGAGTTGCAGTGAATTAATTCAACAGCCTCTGATCTGTCTGTTACAATGCAACAGATCAGATATTGTGCTTCAAAATGAATTCTACTTGTTCTCAAAATGCTTTTCAACACACACATTTGGGCAGTGTTTGATTTATGCAACTGTGGACATGGGCAATGGGGGAATCCCCAGGTCTCAGAATAATCGTCTCAAAATGGACCCTCACTGCCCAGACTGTTTTTGAGCAAAGAGGGCCAACAGCAGAGAACACCTGTCCAGGTTAGCTGAGGTTTCTCAGCCCAGCTCTTCCTTTTGGATCACTAGTCTGTTCTTACTATTGTCCTTTTTCAAAGCGCAAAGCCACAAACACCTGCAAGTTTGGGACCTAATCTTGTGAGTAACAAGTGCCTCTGTGCAAGATGCTAAGCAAACTCAACTCTCTTTGGCAGCTAGTAAGATCTCAGAAACTTCCTGGAGGTCCCTCAGGTAAGCAGGAATGAGATGGACAGAGGAATATCTCTGTCTCCCCAACCCTTAGAAAGAAAGTGGGCACAGGAACATACCCACAGTAGCTTCCCCTGCCTGGCCTGCTGCTGGTGAAGAATGGTGGTGGATTGAGGAGGAGTGGTATATGTGAAGTTAAGGTACAAAAAGGTGAACGTATTTGGGATAAGTGGGTGGGAATCAATATGTACTGGGGGGCAAAATAAATGGAGGGAGAATGCTGGGGAGTGGATGAAGGGAATGTAAATGGGTTTGAGTGTGAGTAGTGGAGGCAGTGAATGGAGAGCTAGAGCTGAATGGAAGATGTGATCAGCGTTAGAGAGAGATTAGACTGAATGGGTTGGGTGAGGGACAAGGAAAAGATTGATGAGAGGAGAAGAAACAGAATACGGGGAAGGAGAGAGAGAGAGAAGACAACATGAGGGTAAAGAAGAAGGAGGGAGGGAAGAAGCAGCACTGAAAGTGACAGGAAGACATACATCAAGGTTGAAAAACAGAGAATGGAAAACGAAGAGAAGGATGGGAAAAGGAAAAGAAAAAACAGAAGCACAGGAGATGTAGGGCTTGTCTACTCTTGAAATGATACAGCGGCATGGCTGCACCACTGCAGTTGCGCCACTTCAGCAGAAACGCCACCTATGCTGACAGGAGGGATTCTCCTGTCGGCCTAGGTAATCCACTGCCCCGAGAGGCAGTAGCTAGGTTGACAGAAAAATTCTTCCATCGACTTAGCGCTGCCTATACTGGGGATTAGGTCAGTTTAACTACACCACTCATGGATGTGGATTTTTCACTTTCCTGAGCAACATAATTAAGCTGATTTAATTTTCTAGGGTAGGCCAGGCCATAGGAAGTCACCTCTTTACCAACTCACGTAATATAAAACTGAATACCACAGGCATCCAGGTCAGTTACATTTATCCCAGGCTTATGCAGACACTCCTAAAGAGCAAAAAATGCTACATTAGGAACATACTAGATTGCGCCTAATAGTATGTATTTCATTTGACAAAGTGAAATGCTCATAGTGAGAATAACTTTATAAAGGAAAGAGAAATGGAGGAGGAAAGTTCCTCACTAATCTGGCACTTGAATGTGACCTAAGGCTAACTGCAAAATTGCACTTTAAAAACAGATCCATTTCCCTCCATGTTATCCGATGGATAGTATCACTGAAAAGATCCAACTTAGCTATACTAAAAAGGAACTATACTGCTGACGGTGATTAGATCCAAATACCTTGGATGACAGTCAGACTTCGGATCTGGAGGTGTCTGGCTTTATTGGCCTTTTGTTTGCTATTGTGTACAGAATTTCTGCTATATAGTACTTTGTAACATTATTACTACTTAAGGTGCTGTGTCAAGATACCTCAGGTTCTAACATCAAGGGATTGCACAGGTTTCATACATAGCATGAATGAGTCCACTATTACAAAACCATTAAACTAAGTGAGAAAAAGAAAGACTACTGACAACCAATCAAATCTAGGAGTGAAATCATTTAAAAAACAAAATTTACCAGAGTAAGAGGCTGTATCATGTGAAGTATTTTCTTGTAGGCAATTGAAGATTAAGAAAGGGTCAAATAGCAAAAACATACAGAAAGGATAAGAGAATTGAACACTTTAGAGAATTTGGTGAGAAGACACACAGTACAATACGTTCAGTAAGAGTGAATGTCAAAAACAGGACTCAACAGCATTGCTGAACTACATTAATAGAGACTAAAACTGGATTTCTTATCCTTTCTTTTGGTATGTGAAATATGGAGTTTTCCAGCAGTGCTTGAAACAAGGCATTGAACAACAATAAACAGATATTTTTTTTTAGTATTTAACTCTGCAAACATGTCTGCTGCTTCAGAATACAGAACATTGTTAAATTGATGAAAACAGAACACTGACAGGTTTGATGGGGTTTGGTTGCTGTATCATGAAACACTCATAATGACAATTTGCCCAGTGAGCAAACTGTTTCACTGCTAAGGAGTAAGCATAGCAAACCAGTGCAACCTGCAGATGCGAACCCTTCACGTAAGAAAGAACAGAAAGGTCATCTCTGAGAAAACCTCCTGATCAAAAACTAAATTAAAAAGATAGCACCATAATGGCAGCCAAGGGTATGTCACAATCATTGTGACTTTCAAGGGGGCATTAGTCTTCTATGCTCAACTGGTAGCTCAGCACTGACAGTCTGTTTGAAAGTTCTCTCTTATGTGCTTCTCTGAACACTTCCAATACATTGTCGAAAACTAAGGTTACAAATTGTTTCTTGCCCCTTAAAGAGCACGTTGTGCAAATTCGGCAATAATCAATTTTACTTTGCACAGGTCAAGGAATTTAAGATTGAAAGAGAGACAGTCTGACAGCCAGCTATAGCCTGTGGGGTTTATTTTACTTTTTTTTTGATGGAACTGATCCTTTCCCAAAGAGAGACAACCACTCATCTGCAGTTTACATGGATCCTGAATTAGGAATAAGTGACAAGTGAGCAGTCCAACTCTTACCTCCTCATGCACTCCAGTGCCTGGGTGAAGACCTGAGGAGCCATTCCATGTTCATGCTGCAGGATCAAACACTGCTCTAGAGTCACTGACATGGCTGTCCTGTCCTTGGCACTTTTACAACTTGTAAATCGAACACCATTTAGTCTCCGGCATATCTAGAAGTGGGATATACAATTCATTATTTCTTCTTTGTGGGAAACACTCTGGCTAAGAGAACACACTTATTTTCCCTCTCAAATTGCATTTTGCATCAGCTCACACTTTAGATCTCCGATGTCAAAGTCTTAGTATTAGAGGCAGCGTGATGGAACCACTGTACCTTTAATTACTGGTGTTGTGGGAAAAAGTTATTTTGGAAAGACATTTCACCAAGATGGTAATAAGATTTGTCTTTAATTTTGGACAGAGCTTTTAGATAGTGTTTTACATTTTTAATCTAGTGATTTCTGACATCTGCTTGTCAGACTGGTCTCTTATTCTATAGGCCAGAGGAGAATGGTGAGATTCTCTATGTGGAAAGACATCTTCCAACCCTTCCACCAAAACACCCTCTAATAGCTGTGTGAAGAATTTATTGGATTTAAAGGTGGATACTTTCCTTTCCCACCTTAGAGATTTGGGTAGGGGCCGCTTAAAAATTTACTTGCAAGACAACTGGGAAATTTGGAAATATAGGTTATAAAAATAAACTTGAAAGAAGAAAGGGGAGTATATACTGTACATGTACAAAACAGACTGTCAGAGCGTGGCAATAATCAGAATGATAAATACCTCAGCAGCTTGCCAAAGAATATCAACATTCTTATTTTTTCTTGCATGTACATTCTGTCCCAAAAACCTTAACAGTTCAGGCAGGCACGTCTGACTACGAGATCGAGGTAGGCCTACAAAATAAAAACAACTCCTACTCATTAGTGGCCATTGGTTACACAATGATAACTTCTCAGGGCTGAGCTGAACTGTTACATGTACCAGCTAGAACCTCAGCCATGTTCTCCTCAACTCATCAGAGCTTTACAACTCTGAACTACTTAGCACTATTAAACAGCCCAAATTAAAGCTTCATTTAAAGCTAAACTAAACTGCAATATTTACGGTATATTCACAGGATTTCAGTCTCTGGGAACTCAGAATATGACTGCAAAGTAATCACACAGGAAAACAGGATCAGTTTACTATCCTATATGTTGGGTGTCATATTTCCCCCTTCAAGAGGCCATAGTGGATTGCACCTGTCCCTGCAATAACTCTGGAAATCTCATTTTACTTTCTGCCCTCCCTTCAATGTCCAACATCACAGCATCCACAAACTTTCAGATTCCTGTCAGCATTATTCAGGTGGTCAGAGAAGTCATTACTGAGTGATGTCCCTGCAGGACTCAGCATTCTGTGGATTGTTTATTAATACTGAACTCAAATTAATTAAGGTCTTTGATTAAACTCCTACTGAAGGAAACTGACAGCCCTTCAAAATGCCATGGAAATTTCAGTGGTCACCTCTCTTTATAATCCAAGTGTTATATATTATTTAGTACACAAGTATCAAGGTCCTGTACAGCAATTACTACAAAGTAACGACATTGTACACATCTTAAAGCTGCAACTGGATAAATGAGGTGATATATATTGTTAGAGAATTATTATCTGACAAAATAACATGCTGTGAACCATGTGATTCAGTTTTTGGACCACGGCTCTTCTCTCAGATGGTATCAGGGCACCAGCAAGCCATGAGAATAGCTACTCTTAATGGTCTGCCCTGCTGGCTCCCTACACAGAGAGATTGCCTGCTGTGAGGAGGGTGTACATTCCAAATGTTTCTCAACAGGCCAAGAGGATAAAATAGAGGAGAAACACACTTCATATCCTCTCTCCAGCCAGGAGTAATTCATGCACTTGAAGTCCTGAGGTGCTTAGATCTTACAAGTCTGGAGGGTCCTGCAGGAAGTTTCTTCTGGCAATAGGAGAAAAGCAGAGAAGTTGCTTTTGGGAGGCATTGACCCTGGTTGACTCCTCCTGAGTCTCCATTTAAGTAATCTGTGTCTCCCAGAGCACTTTTTCCCTTGAACAAAGGACCAGCAGTTTCACCAACGGCCATTCGTCCTTTGCACTTATGTAGTTGCTGATACCAACCATCTGCTTTGCAGCCCGACATCAGCTGGGGAAATTGTTAGACACTCTCCTTGCTCTGCATGAGTTGGACATGGGCTCATGGAGAATAGTGCCTGTTTCAGCTTGTAACCCTACTCAAATAATGCCACTCTGTGCTTGGAATAGAAGCAGGAAGAGAACTGCTCTGACTTCCTTCCCTCCTGTAAGCATACATCTGGTTTTATCCCAGCTTTTCATAGGATGTCCCAGAAACTTTTTCTGAGGCACCTGAAATGTCCCAATTTTTCACATCACTAATCAGAGTATCTGGTTAATGTATAATCACAAAACATTTGTTCAAGATGTATTGTAATACCAAGCAGAATTCATTCCTGGTAAACACAGAGCAAACACTCCAGTGGCAGGAAATCCAGTGTGATGAATGGTACTTGGAGTGAAGAGAAAAGCCAAATGGGTATAGACACTATCAAAGCTGTTCTTTCGCTCAAAGTACATATTAGTGACACTTTTTCAATGTTTGTTACAAATTATACGTGGTAGGACACGCGCACAACTGCTGCAAATTATACCTGGAAGGACACGCACACAACTGCTGCAAATTATACCTGGCAGGACACACACAGTTCGAATCTAGGCTGAGGCACATGAACTAAGTCCACAACTGCAGAGTTCCCAAAAAACACCAAGTTTATTACGCTCGAGCGTGGTGCCTCCCTGCTAGCCAGGAGGGGACCCCGAATACAGATTATACAAAGGTTATATACCTCTTAGCAAAGCATGTTGCCCTCGTGCATCAGAAACCTTAGCCAATAAACAAACCCTTTTCTCATCTACCACCTATCCCTGCTTGGTGCATTCCTCGTGCTAAACTAGTATGTTAATTACACAGCATGGTCCTAAAGCAATGCATCAGTAACTTTTATTATCAGGATGGGAGGCCTCACATCAAAGGCCAGGAGATAGGGAGTTAGGGACAGATAAAGAACAGATACCGGGAGTCAAGGCAGGCTGGAGACAAGGAGGAGGATTTTCACAGGAATGCAGTATCTAAGGAACACTCCTCCTGGAGCATGATGTGCTTGCTTTTAGACAATGGTGGGCCCTAAACCAAAATGGAATCACATGTGCTAACTTTTCCTTAACAAAGTTTCAAGATAAATTTACTCAGAACATTAAGTTACTGTAAGAAAGCTTCTAGTGCAGAAAATATGTACATGTTGGTATTGAGGTGGAAGCTGGAAGTATAGCACCAGACACCACTTTTTACAATAAGATGTACTTTTGTCATTTGAATGACTATTTCACCATGCTAAAGACACCATCAAAGAGGTGTCCCAGGGTTTTAATTCAGAAAGTATCATACCTCCTTCCAGCTCCACAAAGGACACAAACAAGAGAGGTGTAGGAGAGGAAGACACTCAAGGTAAGAGGAGGGACAATGAAAAAAAGATGGAGCTGCAGTGAGTATCAGAAAGAGACTAGGGAAGATCAGAAGAAGATAAAGACTGGTGGACAACAGGACACGGTCTGTTCTTCCTAGCTTAGTTCGTCTCTCACAGGGGCACGAAAACAGACTGTAGGATAAGGAATGCTCAGGAAAGAAAGAGTGAGAGCTAGCAAAGCAAGAGACAGAATTAAATGAGCCAAGGGAGAGAGAAGGGAGAGGAGTGAACAAAACAGAGAGGACAGAATTGGAGAGGGAAGAAAAAATGATTTGAATAATTCCTCACATAGACAAGAAAATAAAGAAGAATGAAGAGAGAGGAAAAACAGAAGGAGACTGAAAGTTAATTATATTATTTAACATGTGGCACCAAACTATTACATTAAAATCAAATGTAGTTTTTGTAGGTGAAGTCGTCACAGAATGTGATTACGCAGGATTAATGGGAACTTGGAGACCAGGGGCCAGATTCTGTTCTCAACTGCACCAGGATAAATCCAGTATAATTGAGAATGCAATCTGGCCTCTGACTGTGATTAAAAAGGTGGGCAGTGTCCCATATTCCTCTGTGCAAAGGAGGAAGGGAATAACATGCCTTAGTTTGGGGAAGGAGGGATCTCCCTGGCATTGTTACCGGCCTTTCAAATGCTTATGTGTTTGTTTCTGTGTATGTATGTGTCTGATGCAAATCCCATAAATGTGGTTTGGAGCCCACTGGTTTTTGTGTATGAGGAAAGGTTGTGACTTCAGAGTTGTGCCAACTGATTTCTATCTTATTTTGTGGTCCCATGCAAAGTCCCTGCCTCCAGATAAAAGAAAAGGAAAAATGTACAAGAAGTTTGCCCTCATACAGAGTGGAATTTTGACTTGTAGCTTCCATACCTGCTCTAGCAGCTGGTTCTCCACTCTTTAAAGCAACCTCACTGGCTACAAATGCTAACATTTCACAGGAGCTTAAAAGGAAAGGCAGGAGGGATGGACTGTGTCCAGGGTGTGGTGTCTCAATCTCACAACAGACCATCATGCATGTGAAGAATACTACCATAGCAGCAGGCAGAGTTTCTGCCATGGTACCAGCTGTGAAAATATTCACTCGTCTAATTTTCCCCCAGCAGTCATATATTTTATAAGTAAATATACCACTCAGTGAAGGATAAAAATTGAATCAGAGTGAGCCTCAAATCATTTTATACAACACTATTTAACTCTGCAATTGCAACACATAGTTTCATCACTGCTCTGATGCCATTGATACTGCAGTAGTTTCAACATTTAATTTGATACAAACTAGTCAGCTATTTAAATGAAAAATACTGTATTAGGTCTACCTGCTATAAGTTACTGAGTACTTACAATCATCAGGCAAAACTTCCTTGAACTGCTCAAAATAGGAATTCAACCGAACTAAACTCTCCATATTAATTATTTCTTGTAACGACGTGTCTCCAAACCTTTAAAGATGAGAAAAGGGAACAACATTAGCCCAGAGATACCTTTACTCCTTTTCTTTTCTGATATTTAAGCATGAGAGGGTGACAAAGATTCAGCCTGTGAAAATCCTGAAAGTTCAAACCTCTACTCAGACAGTGAGTACAGTACACAAAGATAAAGAGATTTATTCCAGGAATAAAATTATATGTAGGTGCATACACACACGCACTCACAGGTTATGGCAGTTAATACTTAAAATCTTGGTTTCTCTATCTTTCAATATTAAAAGCCCATTTATTTAGAAATTTCAAGTTAATTTTGATTGGGAAAACACCATCTGAAACTTTTGCTGAGAACTTTTGCCCTGTTGTTTTGCCAGAGACAGGTAAAAGGGGTACAAAACAATGACGATCAGGACTAAGGAGAAGGCTGTAGTCACTGATCCAAAGATATGTGACTGAGAAACATGCTTTTATTTATCCAGCATTCATTTTCTTTTATGACAATAATGCAAGGTATTCCATCATCGCAGAAATGTATTTCCAGCAGGGTAAAAGATTATCTAGCATCATTTAAGGTTGAATTTTTGTGATTGGATATGTACTTCTCTGCTAGGGTTTGCTGCTCATTAATTCCCACGTTGAAAAGAACAGGCTGAACTCTCAGTAACATGCCGCTCTGAATTTCCCGGGGCAACGAATCAAACAAGGCGCTTGGCAAAGGAATCCTCACATTAAATCCATCACTTCAAACAAACAAACGGAAAATATTACAACTGAGACATTTGCTTACTGACCTGTATTTTTAAAAATGTGACGCTTCTTTTTCAAAGAATAATAGCTGAACATACAGCAAATTATTAATAGGGTATCAAAGACACGCTAGTGCTTTTAAGCTTCGTACTGATTAGAAAAGAAAGCAATTCAAAAACTGCAGCACTTAGCTTACGTCCTGATGTGTTTATCTTTTGTATTTTATCTGTTTACCTCACTGTCAAAAATTAGTTTTCACTTAATTTAGTACTGCAGAGTGCACACAGCTCTGGGAGAACAAGCTGGATGTTAGTGAGCCTCACACAACATCAACAGTCTGGTAATTTTGATTTCAAAATCTTTATTACTAATGATGATACAGAAGCAAGAAGAACCCAATTGACTTACAAGCCCCAGGTTGAATTTGCAGGACTGCTGTTTATGGATTGGAGGGTGCGGTACATGTAAAATGGGCAATTTGTTAGGGAGGACAATGAAAGAACAAATATGGAATTTTTACAGCATTTTTCTGACCACAATGGTAATTTAAAAAGCTTTCAAGCACTGCGCTAAGGAGCTTAAGAAAATATTGCATTAAAAAAGTCAGTCTGTCTTACACTGGATGGAGGGGAAAGAGCATTGTTTAGACCAAATTTGTAATTTTTAGTGGACAAAAGCAGAACACACAAACAGCAATTTCCCCTCAACATAAAGCTAACACAAAAATTACAATTTGGTTTTAGAAATGATGCTTCATTTTCTGTAGTCTAACTGAAGGTGAAAAGACACGCTTATGTCTATATTTAATGTCCCCAATATCTTGTTTTGCCCTTGTGTTGGTTTAAAATAACATTATTTCCTGTATTTTTCTTCTCTTATTGAACTAAAAGTACATCAGTTAAAATCTTAACTAAATTGCAAAGAAACACATTCAGTTCAGCGAAGGTCCTGCCCTTCCCTAGCTAAAGCCCCGATCTCGATACCAGCTCCCTATGGGCAAATCCCTGCATTTGTGCAGAGTCCTGCTGATTGCAATGGGACTCCGCATGGATGCAAGGGTATGCTGGTATTGTGCCAGGAGCAGGACTGCGGTCTAACTGACTAGAGGGCAGGTTGCAGTGTCTGATTCAATGTGTTGTCCTGGCGGTGTGAAAGCTTTGCTATTCTCACCAGAATAATGCTGTAACAAATCCTAGTGCATATTGGAGAACAGCCTTTTGTTAATTCAAATAGACTTTTTATTTTTTTATCTTTTTAAGATGAGACTTCAAAAATGCTTGAAACCCTTGTGATTATGAAAAGCCAGGACAACTTAATATTTACACTTGATAACAAGTTTGTCATTTTTCTGGCTTCATCTTCTGATGCACTTATCAGTTTAGCTGTTAAATTTTTACTATTGCTATATTTTACTATCAAGACCAGCTTCAAAATCATTTGGTTTGAAATGTTGGGATTGTAAAATATATCCAGATTTTGGCTATTTTCCACCTGAGGTTCAAGTATATTTTTATCTTTTCTTCTTCAAGTCCCACTGCCCCCCTTCTCCTCCGTTCGGGGTGTGGGTTTTTTTTTGTTTTTGTTTTTACCGATTTCCTGTAATGACTGGCAGCATGTCAGCAGATGCATTTGATGTGGCCTGAGTTACTTTAAAGGTTACATTTCTCAAATCCATTATTCCCAAATTCATGTCCTCCAGCATTGCCAGCTCTTCACCTAAATCAAGGAGCGGAAAAGTGGATTGCAGTAATTACTTTCCATGAATAAACAATTTTCTCTTATCCAGTCTCATATACATACTTGATATGATTGGGGTTCACCAGCATTATGAAGAAATTAGGAGACCCTTATCCTTCAGCTGGATCTACCTGGATAGCCCCTTGCCTCCATGCTAAAAACCTTTGACATTAATGAGCCTCTCACAAACATAAAGATAAATAAACGTTGATCTGATTGCAAGACTGGAGTCTTAACTGGCTTTATGAATCTTGGTAAAGATGGAAAACATATGCATGGCTACAACCTTAAAGTATACTTCATATTCTTTTTCCATTGTTAAATAATGTTAGCAAATGCTTCAGAGGCTGGTCATATCCATAACCACGGTATTCTTTCTATTTGTCATCAGCTCAAAAAGCATTAATTCCATACTGCACAGTAGTATGAGTGGATACTGGATTTATTCATAGAGTCATAACTCCTAATACCGCTTCAGTCTCTCTTTCTATTATGTATTTAAGGAGGTTCAAGAAAGTGCAAATTGTATTTTTTGCAAATAGTTCCTCTTAACGTGGTGGAGTTTAATTCCATTTCTCTTCAGAAAAGAAGAAGTATGATCAAGTAACCACAATCTTTTATGTTATGAAATATAAATCATTTAAATGAAAAAAAATACGAAGCTTCTATTTCAGGAGCTGACTAAATATTTAAACAATAATTTTGTTTTATGGTTCAGTTCAAAATTCTTTTTTGTTGCTGAACTGCAAATTACTCCAAATCCTGCACACTCATTTTGCAACTGTGGTCTATATTAAGCTGAACTTGTCAATTCATAAATAATGTCACCCGCCTTGACCCATGTAGAGTGATTTTACCATATGTGCTCAAAAGGCTTTCAAACTGCGCCAGCAGACCAATGGTGTAGAGCTGCCTTAGGAATCCATCATCATGCAGGCAGTTCCTCAGCTTGATAATGAAACCGCAAATAAGAGCTGTCAGCTACAGAACAGAAGAAATACAAAAGTAAAATAACTCTAGATAATATGTCTCTCTAATCCAAAATGAAAGCATCGTAATATCTAAGAGATGCTGTAACAAGCTGTCAAACTGATACTCTTTCTTTAAAAGTGACACTCCTTCCTCACAGTTAAAGAGAAATATTAATAAAAAATGGGAAATATTTTATTTGATTTACAGGGATTCCTGTTGCCTTCAGGTCTATTAGTCTATTAGTCTATTAGTTTTGTTCACATGACCAGTTTTCCACCTGTTGTATTAGAATCTAGGTTTTATTAATCAATCTTCAAGATTTCCTTGGAAAACAATTTCAATTACAGGTATAAAAGACATAACTAGTTTTAACTCTGAAACTTAGATTTAATATTAATAACAGATATCATTCCACTGACATTTTAAAAAAAGTTTAAAGGCTACAATGCTTGTTTTTATTATGCAAACATTTCTCTATAGTGTTGTGAACCACAGAACACCTGCTGACTTCAGTGGAAGCAGCTGGTGCTGAGCACTTCTCAGGATCAGGTCCCAGTACTGTGGTGGAGTCTTAATTCCGTGTTTGTAACAACACAGTCATTTCCAAGGCAAGTGACTGATGCCACTAACACAGGATTATGACTTCACTGCAAAATTAAGCCGAAGAAATAAGTTTGATTTATGAGGGGGACATTTTTTTTATTCAAAACAGATCTTGTTAACAGCAGCAAGTGGTTTACAGAAAATGCCCATATTATCAATTGCTTTTTGTATAAAATAGTCTCTGAATTGATCCCCATATGAAAATTCCTTGGGGGATCATTTAGGCTGAAAGAAGATGGCTAAGGGCTATTTGAACTATTTAAACTAGGTAACGGTTACTGTAAAATTAAACTTGATGATTTGAGGTTATTAGACAAAGTATAACTAGAGCACCAAGATTTAAAATCATAAGGAGTATCTGTAAGGAGAATTTGAGTATGTTTTTTTCTATGGCGTGTAGTGAGTTAGCAGAACGAACCTCCAATTTAGCTGATGTCAAGTAGCACTGATGTGTTTAAGCAAAGACTGTGTGACTATGAGAGGGCATAGAATAATCTACTTGCCTACTCGCCAATGGCAAATTGTCAGCTTTCCCTGGTGAACAGGAGGAAAGTAAGTATAAATTACTCAAAATTTAAGCTTTAATTTAAAATATTATGGCACCCAATTGTAGCAAATGTGAACCAATACTCAGACTTCTGAAACTGAACCCTAGAGGAAATATCTATCCGACACAGCAGAGAGATGGCTCCAGCACCTGTGCTGCAGCTCCTGCTAAGAGCTATGCCAAGCGGCAGCTGAGTGAAAACTGACTCCCATCAAGTTTTCATTTCTACTATTCAAAACCCCAAGAGCAACAGTAAAACTAACAATAACCAAGTCAGTTTCACTCTGCTGTTGTTTGGGAAAGCTAGGAGAAACAGCAGAGATGGGCTCTGGAGCTATTCACAGGAGGAGGAGACCCTGGAAAACGGAAGCCTGAGGAGGAGGGCAGAAGGCACAGAGTAGTCAGGAGGCTATGGGCAAGTCTACACTGCAGTGCTACATTGGCGCAGCTGCACCGCTGTACCACATCTGGCGAAGACACACTATGCCGACAGAAGAGCGCTCTCCCATCAGCATAATTATTCCACCTTAGCGAGAAGCAGAAGCGATGTCAGTGGGAGACGCTCTCCCCCGACATAGCACTGGTGTGGATAGCGTTTAGGTCAATCTAATGTGCGTTGATTGGGGGATGTCTTTCACACCCTTGAGTGATGTAAGTTAGATCGACTTACGCGGTAGTGTATACTGGCCCTATCAGGTGCGAGAAGAGAGTGCGAAAGTTCCTTCTGTCTTTCAGTAGACAGACATGTGGGAAGCCCTTCAAATTTATCAGACATCTTCTAGTCAGAGGCAGACAGAAAAGTCTGAGCCCCCAAGCAGGGTCCAGGGACAGCACTTGAGTAGAAATCCCAGCACCCTTACCTTTCCAAGCAGCTGGGGTTGGGAGCTAGACTTCTCTCCAGGGAATTACTCTCAAGCCATGTTTACACTGCAGTCAGAAGTGTGACTGCAGCTCAGATACACATAGCCACTCTAGCTTAATCTAACTATCTCACTAAAAATAGCAGCGAAGACACGGCAGCACTGGCTGCAATGCATGCAACATGAGCGCATGGCCAGGGGACCCAGGAGGGCTTGTAATAGCCCATGAAGCCATGACTTCACTGCTATTTTTAGCTGTGCTAGCTAGGTAGTGCATGTATGCCTGCCTAAACTTCAAATTACACCTTCAAGAATGGCATAGACATAGCCTTAGACCTTGTTGGTTCTCTCCTCCTCAAATCCTGCCACTGATATCTGATACATTTTGTAGCCCTGCTTTAAGTAACATATTAAAAATGATATTTGTCAGTTTTGCACTTAATGCAGGCAATAATCTATTGCAGGTCATGAAGAAATGTTTTGCTGATCATGAACATGAAATATATGCCAGAATGTGGGTAAAAGAGAGCAGGGGACATACAATTCTCCCCCAAGGAGTTCAGTCACAAATTTAATTAACTCATTTTTTTAATGAGCGTCATCAGCATGGAAGCATGTCCTCTGGAATGGCGGCCGAAGCATGAAGGAGCATATGAATGGTTAGCATATCGGGCACGTAAATATTTTGCAATGCCAGCTACAAAAGTGCCAGGCAAATGCCTGTTCTCACTTTCTGGTGACATTGTAAATAAGAAGAGGGCAGCATTATCTCCTGTAAATGTAAACAAATTTGTTGGTCTTAGCGATTGGCTGAACAAGAAGTAGGACTGAGTGGACCTATAGGCTCTGAAGTTTTACACTGTTTTGTTTTTTTGAGTGCAGTTATGTAACAAAAAAAATCTACATTTGTAAGTTGCATTTTCAAGACAAAGAGATTGATTGCACTACAGTACTTGTATGAGGTGAACTGAAAAATACTATTTCTTTTATCATTTTACAGTGCAAATATTTGTAATAAAAATAATATACACTTTGATTTCAATGACAACACAGAATACAATATATAAGAAAATGTAGAAAAACAACATATTTAATAAATTTCAATTGGTATCCTATTGTTTAACAGTGCGATTAAAACTGCGATTAATCGCGATCAATTTTTTTAATCACGATTAATTTTTTTTAGTTAATCGTGTGAATTAACTGTGATTAATTGACAGCTCTACTAAATTAGCATAATTTTTAAATGAATATACAGGACAGAGAGGGCAGACAATTCATTTTATTGGTAGGTACCTATATGCAGTACTATTTTTCCTATGGCTATATCCAAACAGCATGGTGCACAAGCGGGGAGGCTGCATTTGATTTCTGCACTGCTGTTAAGACAGTAAGTATAAAAGATCATTATCAGTTCTAACTACATTAGTCTCTCAGACTCCTAGAAAACCCACCACAAGTCTAACTGTAATCATATCAGGCAACTTTCTTGCTTACAGTTTGGCAGAAGACAACATCCCTGCGATATTGAAGGCTCAGGCACAGAGCTATTGTAGGAGCGCTATCTTGCATTAACAAAAAGACCATAGCTTTCTTCGCCTTGTCACTCATCATGGCTACACAGTCCGTGAGCGTTGTCAGCAAGGGATAAAGAGCTTCACTCCATTCACCTGGTTAAAAAAAAAATTTTAAAAAGACATTTTAAACACTTTTATTTTGAAAAAGAAAAAAAATGTTAAAGCCATTGTCCTAAGAAACCTTCTGGCTCAATTTGAAGTAGAACTCTATTGATAACAGGGTATTTAGCACAGTCTAATAGCAGCTTATTTTTCCTGGTTGGCCCATTTATTTCCAGTGCTATTCAGTACCATACTGTAATGTCCTTAAAAAGACTTGTTATTACAATAGATCAATAAAGAATGCTCTCCTGTGCAAGGCTGGGGTGGTGGATATTCTTCAGCATATAATAGCTGCCGTATTTGCCTACAAAGAGCAGGCAGCAGAATAACTGATTTATAAAGCACTATGAAAGAGGAGGAACATAGGAAGAAAGAAAGCGAAACTGTATTCTATGACAGATATATAGTATAGCTAATTGCTACTAAATTTCTTCTGCCCCTTGGTGTCAAAAAGGCTTCTCCTAAATCTATTTTACCCTTCTGTGGTACTTACATGGCTCCCAGCACCTCACAATCCCCAATGTATTTATCCTCAGAACACCCCTGTGAGGTAGGAAAGTCTTATTATCCCCATTTTACAGCAAGACTAAGTGATTTCCCCAAGGTCACCCATGAAGCCAGTGACAGAGCAGGGAACGGACCCTAAGATTCCCATGATTCCCATGCTAGTACCCTAACCATTACACCACCCTTCCTCTCTAAAACTCATTTACCATAAGAAGTCCCAGTAGTTCAGTTTTTCCATTATTCTACTCCTTTCTTCCCTCCCCACATCTTAACCATCCTCCAATTTTTTAAGCCCACTTTCATCATTCTGTGAAAAAAGTTAATCAGACACTGTGCTGAAACTTTTTCCACAGTACAAGACAGGGTAGAAAGGTGTTCTGCTTTTGGTCTTTTTTAAAATAGAAATTTAAAAAGGGAAAACAGCTATTTAAATCACTTTTATTTTTAACATGCAGTACAGTCCCGAAATGGAAGTCATATCACCACCAGACTGGCCGCACCATACAAGGTGATGTTTTTGCATAGTCATGCAAAAACAGGATCACTTCAGGCCTCTGACAGGAAGCTGTCAGGATTTCAATTGAAGTCTATGGTTAAGAGCCAACAACAATACAAGTTTCCCTGATAACCATCCAAAGAGGGAAGTTATGGAAACTTGCTAACAGAAACATCATAAATGACAAGTCCAGAAGTATTGTGCTTTTAAAACCTCTGTCCTATGCAGGAGACAGATAATCTAAAACTGAATGAAAGGAAGTTATTTGGCTCTGTTCCACTGGATATAATTACCTTACTTTAGTAGCAGGAAAGCTCAGAAGAGCTAACAAAGAATTACAGCTTGTCTTTTATTCTCTATTATACAGTTTTTCCAAAATAATCAAATGCCCTTGTGATGGTGCACTCCATATGCTTTATGAAAATATGCCTGGAATGTGAATATAATGTAACTGGAATATGCTTTATGCAAAAGGTCTCTTGTAAAGTATCATTACAAAGCTTATAACCTACTGCATGTGTTCATCCTATTTGTATGTATTTATCATTCTTGTATCTATAACTAGAAATATGAAGTTAACTCTGAGGTCCTATTGTAATTATGCAAAGTGTGGGCCATTAATGATGGCTTGGAATCTTGATGGCTCCCATTGACCAGGACAATTGGTTGTAAATGGCTCTGTTTACTTGTAAGCCTTCCTGTGTTCCTGTGAGCTAGACCGGGAAGAATGTCACCTGGTACTGGAATCCATCTTAAACCCGGTGCTTTTCCATTTAGAAGGAGGGGTGGACACCCAGAGACACAAAAGATTTCCACGTTGTGCCAAAGCTATAAAAGGGGGCGGAACAGAACGAAGGGGGCTGCCGCTGCAGTCATGAAAAAACTACTAAAGACCACCTGAGCTGGAATGAACAAGGACTGTACCAGGGGAAAGGATTGGGCCCAGACTAGGAAGGAGTCTAGTCTGTGAAAGAAGCTTATTGGAACATCTCTGAGGGTGCGATTTACCTGTATTCAGTTTCTTAAATGTATTAGGCTTAGACTTGCGTGTTTTGTTTTATTTTGCTTGGTAACTTACTTTGTTCTGTCTGTTATTACTTAAAACCACTTAAATCCTACTTTTTATACTTAATAAAAAACCACTTTTGTTTATTATTAAACCCGGAGTAAGCGATTAATACCTGGGGGAGCAAACAGCTGTGCCTCTCTCTATCAGTGTCATGGAGGGAGGACAATTTATGAGTTTACCCTGTATAAGCTTTATACAGAGTAAAATGGATTTATTTGGGATTTGGATCCCATTGGGAACTGGGTGTCTGGGTGCTGGAGATAGGTGACCTGCTGAATGATTTTCAGTTAAAGCCTGCAGCTTTGGGAGCGTGGTTCAGACCTGGGTCTGTGCTGCAGCAGACTAGCGTGTCTGGCTCAACACGGCAGGGTTCTGGAGTCCCAAGCCATCAGGGAAAACGGGCTCAGAGGTAATTTCAGCACATCAGGTAACAGTCCCAAGGTGGTCTCTGTGACCGAAGCTGTCACAGCCGTAACCTGGAACTATGAACCCTCAGAAAGCAAAATACAGATGATTTTAAAGAAAATATTTCTCGTTATTTTCTTTAAAGAGCTTTGTATAAAAGGATAAAAAGAATGGAAAATATCTTCTAGAATGTAGCCATTCCAACACATGGCAATATTTAAGTTTTTAAATAATCCAGGGGGAGTTAAAATTCAAAATTATTATATGTCTTTGTCAACAAATCCATTTAAAAAACATGGATACATGTTTTAATCAAACTGTAAATCAGTAGCATTACAAAAAGAGACATTGGTGAGGCCTCATCTGGAGTACTGTGTCCAGTTTTGGGCCCCACACTACAAGAAGGATGTGGATAAATTGGAGAAGGGCAACAAAAATGATTAGGGGTCTGGAACACATGACTTATGAGGAGAGGCTGAGGGAGCTGGGATTGTTTAGCCTGCAGAAGAGAAGAATGAGGGGGGATTTGATAGCTGCTTTCAACTACCTGAAAGGGGGTTCCAAAGAGGATGGCTCTAGACTGTTCTAAATGGTAGCAGATGACAGAACGAGGAGTAATGGTCTCAAGTTGCAGTGGGGGAGGTTTAGATTGGATATTAGGAAAAACTTTTTCACTAGAAGGGTGGTGAAACACTGGAATGCGTTACCTAGGGAGGTGGTAGAATCTCCTTCCTTAGAGGTTTTTAAGGTCAGGCTTGACAAAGCCCTGGCTGGGATGATTTAACTGGGAATTGGTCCTGCTTCGAGCAGGGGGTTGGACTAGATGACCTTCTGGGGTCCCTTCCAACCCTGATATTCTATGATTCTAAGAGAATTCACAAAGAGATAATGCAATTCTTGGATTTTTTCCCAAGGTTCAGCTGTCATGTAACGTAAGCTCTCATGGCTCAGTGGGAGTGCACTAACGTTTCCTCTATTGGTATATTTTATTTATGGTTTGGAACATCAATACTGAAATTGAAATCCTGTCATTTAACAGTGTGACACTGCTTTTCCCTCTAAGTTGAGAGGAGAGATGCCACACATGTAAATTAAAGAAATCTGACAGTAGCAGCAGCAACTGACTATAAACTAAGAGGAAAGGAATAATAACTGACAGATTCACATCAGGATTGGACAGCCACTGGCAGTTTTAAAATAAATTGTCTTTAGTACTCATATATACACTTTCCTCAATCAGGTTTTTGTTTGTGTTTTCTTTAACAATATCCTTAACAGGATTTTATTGTTGGAACTATACATTCTATAAAACAAAAGATTCTGAAACACTGTCAGGTACTTTAATTCTGTTGTGACAACACAATACACTTGAGCTCTGTGCTTACATTTTATGAAATCACCAGAACACTTTAATGGCAATACATTCTCTATGGGACAATTAACAGGATGGCTTGCCTCTGAAGGGCTGGAGCCAACCAATTCCGATATTAAGGGGCCACACCTGGGTATGGATCAGGTGATTTCCCTAGAAAGAGCAGCAGGAGGCTGCAGTGATGTGCAGATGCTCAGGGAGATCACAGATGACTATGAGTGATGAGACTTCAGCAGGGAGTCCTGGAACCTGGGACTGAGGCTCCAAGCAGGAGAGGCCTGGGAAAGAGGCTAACATGGATGGATTTTGTTTTGGAGCAGTGAGTTTTACGTTTTAGTTTATTTTATCTGAATAAACCCAGATCCCAAGAAGGGGTTTGTGAATGGACAAAAAGGATGTGTGGAGTCTAAGAAGGCCCAGGAGCCACAACGGGGCTCTCGGGAGGCGCCCGATCTGGTGACAGGCAAATCCATAGCTAGGGTAAATTATCATAGCTCCACTGAAGTCAATATAACTTTCAAAGTAAATGGAGGTGTGGATGGGAGTGAGAGGGGCAATTACGCTGATTTAGAGCGGCTGAAGATCTGGTCAAAAATGTTCAAAGTTGCCATTTGTTTATTTTGTTTATAAATATCCCCTTTTTACCAAAGTTTCTAATTTATCTTAAAAAGTTGCTTCAGACTGAAGGCCAAATCTCAGAGTACCCACTAAGAGACAGTACCCATGGAAGTCGAGGACAGTCTTGCTTGGTAAAGGATGTCAGGATTTGGCTCCATATGTCTTCTCTATTTATTGCTATTAGGAAGCCAGGAGGAAGGCCTAAATGGGAGACACCTCTAGGGACATTTTGCTTTCCATAGGGAAGAACCTATGGAAATAATGAGATTAAAAGAATGCAGCCAAGGCAGAAAAACACTGCATATGGGAGGAAGAGAAAGAGCTTCTATAGGTGAAAGGCTGTGATGATGGGACATGGAGCACAGAAATTAGCTACTGAAAATGACCCACCAAGACGTATAAGTAGCTCCTCTCAGGACTACTGCATGCAAGCCCTATTGCTTTTATCCCTGGAAAGTCTATTAAAGTTAATGTGTACACACAGAGGTGTACTGGGGGAAAGGTGTGTGTGTGTGTGTGTTGTGTGGTTTATATCTTCCTTTTCGACAGCAGTAAAAAGAATAGAGCAATAAAGGCAGGGTCATATATCAAAGCATTGGGCACCTAAAGCTGCACTTTTACTCAGCAGCTCTGAAAACCAGATTATTCATTCAGGATCTGACCTAAGTGTTTAGCCCCTGATTCAGCACAGCAGGGCTCAAGTCCATCCATATTCAATAATATATTTAAGCATGCCTTGAAGCCCCACTGACTCCGATGAGAGTTAGGTACATGCTTAAGTGCTTTTCTGAATTGGGTATGTCTACACTACAAAATTAAGTTGACCTAATTTATGTTGGCATCCAGCCATTGCAATAATTACATTGTTTGTGCGTGTCTACACTTTGCTTCTTGTGTCAGCGGTGCGTGTCTTCACCAGGAGTGCTTGCACCAATTGAACCGTCAGTGTAGGGCATGGTGGGATGGCTTCAGAAAGCCAGCAACAGTTGATGTAAGCAATGCAGTAACTACACTGACACTGCGTTGACCTAACTACGTCTACCTTGACTCTATGCCTCTCGTGAAGGTGGAGTTAAGTCAGTGCAGTGGGTGAGCTACATTGGTGGGAGTGAAACCTTAATGTAGATGCTTGCAGAATTGGGTCGATGTAAGCTGCCCTGCATTGACGTAACTCTGCAGTGTTGACAAGGGCTTAGTTACGTAAGTTTAGGTACCCCGTTTTCAACATGATGATTTGCTAACTGATTTGCTTCAATTTATTCCTCTGCAGAAAGTGGATACTTCTCACCTACCTACCTCACGGGGGTGTTACAAGATAGCAATACTACGACGACGACGACTGTCTGTATTGCACTTTGAAGATTAAAATCACTGTATCTTGTCTACAACAGGGACTAAGGATACACATACGCAGTGTATAACAGAGGAGAATTTTTACATACTCTAGCTATGGTGCAAAGAGATGAAAGTTAGATCAGCATGGGGGTCAGTTTAAAGGACATGGTTTTAATTTCTTGAAGATTTCATTTGGCCCAGAGGATGTGACTGCTGTGTCAGTTCAGAAATCAAATCTCTGCCCCACTCCCAAACTGATCTCCAATAGGAGAGAGAAATCACAGTAGTTTAATATGAGACAGAGGCAATATTTAAGCAGAATAATTTAGAGACTGTGAATAAACTCTCTGGTGTTGTGAAGAGGAGAGGTAGACTATGAAATCAAACTCTTTCAAATTTGTGTTCTGAACGTTAAGTTTGCGATGGCCTACAATGCTGTGGTACACCCACAAAGCAATTACTTACCCTCTATCATCCAATCAGATCGCTCCATTTCCTAATGCCCATTCAGAATACTAAATTTAACACCCAATAAATGGCATTATGTAAGGTCCATTGAAATAAATAATCACATTACAATTGATATCCATGGCCTTTGGAACAGGTCCTACGTTAGCACTTCTCAAATCAAGTTACTAGAACTTGTCAACTAGAGAAATTAAAGGTAATATCACTGAACATTTCTCATCAACATATAAAGCAGTAGTTCTCAAACTTTTGTACTGGTGACCCCTTTCACATAGGAAGCCTCTGAGTGCAACCCCCCTTATAAATTAAAAACACTTTTTTATATATTTAACACCATTATAAATGGTGGAGGCAAAGTAGGGTTTGGGGTGGAGACTGACAGCTCGCGATCCCCCATGTAATAACCTCATGACCCCGTTTGAGAACACTTGATATAAAGCTACCAGACTCTATAGTGAGCCTGTTCCACTTCTCCTTAGGAAATAATAACCTATCAGATTTCACGGTGAGACAGCATGAGTTTATAGAAGTTAAGCAATACTTGTAGCTATATTTACTTCCATGTCTTCCTCCTACCGTGTTTTTATTTGGTAAAAAGGGGCTCACTGGGGAAAAACAACACTTTTCCTTGCACGTCTTTCCAATGCAGTATTAGATAACGTATCAGCAAAACACTTGTTCCATTGTTAAATACAAACAAAAATTGCAATTTGCAGAAGCCATGAATGGAAAACGCACATACCTGGGCTGGACTCTTCAGGAGGGGGGCTGCAATCTGCACAGAAATGGAGGTGCAACATGCATGATTAAGGAGCGGCAACACAGTCTCAACATAAGCAACTCAAATGCTCAGTGCAGGGTTCTCAAACATTTTCCACAGAGTGGACCACAACTCAACAGATATTGCCTCATGGACTACCTCTCCGCCCAATATGATTATGTGGACTACCTCTCCCCACTACTCATGATCACATAACCACCATGTGGCAACTACAGCAATTGCTTCCCTAATATTATTTTCCCCTGTAAACATTTTTAGCTGCTTTTAAAATTTGATTTGGCAGTTGAAAAGAGGGTGGAGAAGCCAGTACCATGAGACCAGCTTGCTGTTTGTGGACCATCAGCAAGTTTTCCATAGACCACCAATCCACGGACCATAGTTTGAGAACCACTGGCTCAGTGCAACTGTAGAATAAGCTTGCAGTAAGGCAGCTAAAACAGAACAGCAAAAGACCAGCAAAAAAAATCAGCTTTTAAAGTGAATATCTGAGTCTATTGCAACATTTTATTTCTAAAATATTTCTTAGGCTTTCTGGATAAGTCTCTCCTTTCACCGTTTCAGACAATGTTTCCCTTCACAACAATTCACCCTTAGAATAAGCATGGCAAATACTTTCAACAGTGCTTTACTATGCCACTTTCACCAAATTTAGAATTGTTTGGTGGGGGGAAGGGTTTGGTTTCTTTAATACCGAATTATTATTAATCTCTAGCCAATGGTCATGGTTAAATAAATTAAATACTTTTCCCACACAAATACTTATAGAAAGGAGGGTATTTCTATTCTGGATGTATATCAGTCAAGGAAATATGATGCTTCTGAGAGCTTGTCTTCACATACAGCACTACTGTAGTTCTGTATGTGAAGACGCTCCTATGCCAAAGGGAGAGTTTCTCCTGTCAGCATAGTTAATCCACCTAGCTGAGAGGAGGTATCTATGTCAATGGGCGAAGCCCTCCCATCTGAGCTTGCTTAAACCTGTTGATTCATCAGAGGCAATTTACTGGCAGGTCTTATGATAGGCCCCACGCCGTTCAGTCAATCCACAGGCGAACACCCACCCAGGTGATTCCAAGACAGATATATAAGCTCCTAAGGGAAGCAGTTGCTCTAGTCTGCTCAGCGTCGCTACCTGACTGGGAATGCTCCCATTGTCAGTAGTTTCAACAGACTGCTCCTGTTCCAGCTCTGCCTCATTCCATGCTAGTCAGCCCCTATTCCAGCCTGCACTGTAGCCTGATGCCTAGCAACTCTAACAGGAAGAATTTTAAAGGTGCCATAGTCCTAAATTTTGCGTGTGAGCCTCTCTCAGGTTCACTGCACTATCCTTAATATTAGTTGTTGGAAACTGCTTCTGACATCCAGAAAAAAAACCCAGCGATGCATGGCTTGAAAATTTAAAAAGAATAGGTGAAATCCTAGTCCCACTGAAATCAATGGTAATATTGACTTCAGTAGGGCCACAGTTTCACCCAATATCGGGAACCATTTCCCTACCAGGAACTTCTAGGGTCCAATCCTGCTCCCACAAAAGTGAAAGGGAATTAGCAACTGACTTTGATGGGTGCATGATCAGGCATTTTGTTGCAGTGGCTTCCAATTCATTTCTGGTACAATTCAAGTAGTTGTTTTTGACCTATGGAACAGCTGGGGTCCACGCTACTTCAGAAACTGCTTCTCTCCTCATAATCTTATAGCTGGGATGAACACTCAGGATTGACAGATTTGTACAACTGGAAGACAGGCGCAGGGCATTCCTGGCAGAGTGCCCACAACTCTGGAACTTGCTGTACTTCTTATGTAATTGTTGTTCTGATGCTCAAATAGTTGAAGCAAGAAGAAAATACTCAAACAATTCTAATATGATAGCTTAATAATACAAAATACCCAGAAATGTAGAATATTCTCGAAAACCCCCTTGGCAATTTAGAACATTCATCAAATCATATGTAACAGACATTCAATTCTATATTATATGCTGTTAAAAAGTTAATTTTTAATACAAATGTTGTTTAGTTTTTAAGTTAACATCTCTTACTATGCTAAAATATTAATAGTGGAATGAACATGAAGTCACAGGCATGCAAAAATAGTGGAAGGAAGAGCCATGAAATACCACAGAGTATGAAACATGGAAATGTTCAAAACTCATATGACCTTTTCTAAGACTAAACACTGCTTGATCTGTTCTATGAAAATGACTATCATGAAAACGGTTTTTAAAAAAATCAAGACACAAAAATAAAGTCATTCTGAAATTTCATGCAGAGGTAGGAAATTTGTAAACCTAAAAT